>NW_017616726.1:1010000-1180505 GCF_001879475.1 Ipomoea nil | reverse complement strand
GAGCGAACTCTGTTGAATGGAGTGCTAATTAATGGTGTCATAATAAATGATAATCCACATGATCACGCAATCCTATGGTAGGCATATCATTTTGTGAACTAAATTTTGGGGAAAAACAATACGGGGCAGCATGATGTGGTGAGGTCTGCACGCCCGTATCTGGGCTACGCGATGCACCCAGAACTAGGTTTTAATGCACACAGGACGTCATAGTTTGGACACACGTGCTTACACATATTTTTTACTTATACTGTACATAGCGTTAACAGTGTTGACATCGGCATACAAGTGTTCTATTATTTGACCAAAATCCCATTTCTGACTTATATAGGAGCACAACACAATGGAGACGAAGCAACGGAGTGCAACATGGTAGTATTACCCGATGGAACGAAGCAATGGTTACCGAACTGCAAAAGCGAAAACACCCCATACATTGGGCAAGAATTTGCATCACTAGAAAACGGAGTAGACTTTTACGGGGCATACGCAGCCATCGCCGATTCGATATCCGACACGGGACGAAGCGATGGAACAGGGCAGGGGCAGTCCATATAAAATATATTTTATGCTCATGGGAAGGATACAAGCCCAAAAAAATGAGTAGTAAACAAAGGAACCACCACCTCACCGAAGAAAAGGCGCCGGCTATCAACTCGTGTTGGTTGTAACGCCCGAATCGGGTTCACAAGACACAAAAGCGGTAGCTACATAATCCATGCACTTGAGTTATGGCACACACATTGCTATGCTCTGACATTGGGAGGCCATTTCTTAAAATAAATAGGAAGCTAGATATTGGACACAAATATTCGTAGCAAACTGTGCAAGGGCAAACATTGGTTCCACAAAATCATGGAGGCTATACAAGGAAATGGTTGGAAGTTTTTCAGATATAGGAGCAACATCCACCGATTTCTGCAATTTTAGAAGGGACTTGTTGGCATATATTTCCGGAGCAGATGCACAAATGGTAGTAGAAGATATGTACAAAAATAAAGAGATGGAACCAGACTTCTACTTCGATTTTGATCTCAACGAAGACAGGGAGCTATGCAGCTTTTTTTGGGCAGACACGATATCCCGGAAGAATTATGTATGTTTTGGCGATGTGATGTCATTCGACGCAACTTACAGCACAAAACAGGTACACATCACAACAATTAAAATAATTTAATTTAAGAAAAATGTTTGTGTACATGCCGTTTAAAACTGTATGATCATGTCATTTATTTTTCTTTAACAATGGGGTGGGAGTGGCCGAACCTGTGGTTATGGAGCCAAATAGGTTGAGTGCACGACTATGCATGTAAGTGTGCATGGGGATCTATACCCCTGATTGCACGCGACTGACTTACAATTATAATGAATATCCACTGGACTAGAGCATGATAGTCGGCTACATACAGTATGCATGGGTAATAAGCATGAGGTACTTTTAATACCACTAACCGTATGGGTGCTTGTAATTAAATGTTAAACTGGGTAAAGGTGCAGTGTGCACTCGTATGAATCCTTGTGTGCATGGCAGTACTACCATGGTTCCAAAAAACATTTGCTAACTGTGGTAGGAATCATCAATTTTGTAACTGTTTTACGTATTTCTGTCTACAAAGCTGTTATTATATTATACGCGTGTGCACTAATTACTTTACAACATAAAACATGCAGATACAAGCTCATATTTGTACCGTTTACAGGAGTCGACAACCATAAACAGAGCATTACATTTGGGGCAGGCCTCATTGCAAGAGAGGACGTGGAGTCGTACGAGTGGCTATTAAAAAACTTCAAAACCGCGATGGGCTATACACCAAGATGTGTTATTACAGATCAAGACCCTGCATTAAAGGTCGCAATACCTAACATTATGCCGGAAACAAGGCACCGATTCTGTATGTGGCACATCATGGAAAAAGTGGGGGACAAGGTAGGGAATGCACTAGCACAAAACATGGAGTTTAGAAAGGCACTGAACAATGCAGTATGGGACGAAACTTTAAGTGTAACTACATTCGAATTGAAATGGGCAAAGGTAATGCAGGAGTACAACCTTGTTCAACACCGGTGGTTTGATCAAATGTACAAAGCCCGTGCATCATGGATACCTGCATATTTCCAAGATATATTCATGGGGGACTACTCAAAACAACATCACGGTCAGAATCAGAGAACAGTTATTTTGGCAAATTCACCAATCACCACAACAGCTTGGTAGAGTTCATAATGCAATACAACCGCGCCATCGGAGAACAGAGGTACCACCAAAAACAGCTGGACGCCAAGGGCGAAAGTTCATTCCCTGAAACCAAAACCCCATTGGCCATAGAACGCCAAGCTGCTGCAATGTACACCAAAAACATATTCTACGACTTCCAGGAAGAAATATGGGAAGGAAACTTCACATGCAAAATCACATGCAAGACAAATGATGATGGGGGTTACAAGTACACTGTTCATGAAACGGGGGGAAATATATTTGAGGTAACGCACGAAGAATCTACTAAAAGAACATAATGCAATTGTAACAAATTCAACAGAGTAGGACTATTATGTAAGCATGTGTTGGCCGTGTTCAAGAACGAAGGCGTGGAAGAAATACCAGGATGCTATATTGTTCCCCGATGGACTAAGAGTGCGTGTGCGCAGCCAATGTACAATGTTGTGTGGAAAGCATGCAGTAATACACAGGGTGGGAATGAATTACGAACAATTGCCAACCAACTTTGGAATGAGTTCTACAACTGCATGGGATTGGCTAATGGATGCCCAACCGAAATGATATAATGTTATCAACAATGCAAGAACTTAAAGGGAGGTTACAAAGCGCCAGACAACAAACCAGAGCAAGCACCACCCCACAATCAGTGATCGAATCAATACTAAACGCCACTGCACCTGCCGAGATCCAAATCAAACCACCAAGCGTTGCAAAAAACAAAGGTAGTGGGAAAAGATTAAAAAGCAACAAAGAGAAAGCAACTGAAAAGGGGAAGAAAAAGGTGAGGACATGCGCTACCTGTGACCGGCCGGGGCACGACAGCAGGAACTGTCCAGAAAGAAAAGCCCTACCAGACGAGTAGCCCGTTTGTATTTTACATCACTATGAATACTAGCTCATTTGGAATTTCAATTAAATACTTGTCAAAGTTTAGATTTACACCCATTATTGGTAATTAGTTTTTTCAGCTATGCACATTATCTACCACCCTTGCACAGGGATACATATTTTATTAATAACCATGTATGGCAATAGAGAACTACTTTATTTGTTTTGCTACCGCACACCATCTAATAACAATGTGCACACCCAGTTTAGTCAAGTAGGCAAGACTCGCAGCTATGCACACCGTCTACCACCATTGCGCACCCACCCAGTTTAGTCAAAATAACTAAGACTCGCAGCTACGCACACCGTATACCATCGTTGTGCACACAGAGTTTTCAATAAATTGGCCTTAAACGCAACCCGCCAACTAGTATGCCGATCTAGCTATGCACACTATCTACCGTCACTGTGCACACCTCGATGTTATTATTCCGATCAAGCTATGCACACTATCTACCGTCACCATGCACACCCCGATGTTAGTAGTTGTCATACACGCTAATAACGAACTAAATCTACCATTAAAAATAATCATAATAATAATATCCATGAGCACAATGCATGTACCAGTACAGGCATATACAAACCATAATTAAGATTCGCAAATAAGATCACCATCGAAAATAATAACACCACTAGGCCTAAAAACTGCAAAAAGGAGGCCAAAATCCAAAACCAAAAAAAACTACGAACTAAAACTCCACTATAGAGCCCCTGATACAGACTTCACGGAATGATACGTCCTGGAGATATTTTGACACTTATGTAAATTGAATTCGGAGGTAGTAAGTTCCTTCATGTATCGCAACCTCAGCTTCTTGAGCTGGGCAGTGTTACCTTTGGTAAGCCCGCATTTCCATCTGGTAACTCCCTGACCTAAATAACTCTCCATATGATGCATAACATACACGCCATAGTAAGTTCCTTCATGTATCACACATCGTAGACCTTGTCGGGTCGATGGATTTAAAGAACTCCATAAGCATGTGCAACTACAGCAAAATTCCAAGTGTCGAATGAATACCAAACAAAAAGACACATAACAAAAAGTTAAGCAAGTAAAAGCCTGGTCACACAATCAGACAAGTATAAAAAGTTTGACAAAAACCCTACCAAGTCATCCGGACAATCACCATACTTCAACTGCTTGGTGGACTAAAGCGTTGAATTGTCAATAATCTCAAATCGGATATTACGAAAATCGACGCAAAGAAGAAAGTAGTGTCCCTGGCGCAGGATGGGAAACATAAACTGCAACCAACAACCATGAATGGGTGAAGACATACAATGACTACAAGCAAAGCATCCCACACCAAAAAGTAAAACCAAATCTGGGCTGAGTGCACAAAAGGCAGCCACCGGGTGCACAACAGAACTAACAATAGGGGCAAGGAACAGTACACTGAAAAAAGCAGAAAGCCAAACATACCATGTCAACTTCATTAATATGCTGGTAAGGCGTCATCTCAAACTCCCCGTAGAGACTCTCCTTAAACATAGCAATCCGCTTATCCAGATCAAGAGAGGTATCCCAAACCGTACGAAGCTTCAAGAACAATCAAATATGCAAAATCAAAACACATAACCACAAAAAAAAAAAAAAAAAACCTTACCATAAGGGTACGGACTAGAAACAAACCGTGGAAAGAGTGGATGCAAAAAAACGGGAAGGGGCAGAAGGAGCCCTATACCGCTCTCGACAATTCAAAAGACATGCCCGCGCATCTACCACGGCAACCTCATCCAACGACCCGGGTGCAAGTGACAACAAATCCCCCCATCGAGCAGCCCTACCACTAACATCGAACAATATATCATCCCTAAAACACACAAAGAACAAAAAACACATGAACTAACCATACGAAACAGAATCTGCATAGCAAAAAATAGATTCAGAAACTAACATGTTCGCATCTGCTGCACACAACAACCAATTGCAAATCACTCCCTCATCCGGTTTGTCCAAGTCGGGCAAAGCCATAGAACTCGTGGAACCGGATGCGCCGATATCTAGGCGCGACACCCCCGGAGGACCACTACTCGGCGCCCGAGTACCACCCCGACAAGGTTTCAAAGGTGCTTGACACAGAGGGCCGGCATACCGACACCCAATGGCCTCTCCCGCAGGTATTGATGGCTGCACACCAAAATAACATAATTAAACAACACAAAAAAACACACGCAGCGGGGGATATCGCGCTGAAAGGTTATAAACCCTGGACCATGCGATCGTGCACTCGTGGGAATAGCCAGTGAGCAGTGCCATACACACCACAGTCAATTCATGTGCACACTGCATACACGGAAAACAAAAGCACATACCAAACCATGCTGAACTGGCATAGCCATCGCAAATTCACCGTGCCCAGGAACAGCACACTCTCTAGCTTGTACTGCAGCACCCCCACCCTATGGAAGACAGAAATCGAACAACACCACATTTCACCAAGTAACTAGATCAAACATAGGCCACATGCAATGTGCACCCACATTAACACTAGTATGCTCACCCCGCCGAGAAGAACCCACATGTTTGCAAACACAAATTGAAACATATCCCTAAGTAACTACGCAGAACACATTATACGTACCACCCCAGCAGACACAGGTGTAGCAACCGGATGAGAGGCAGACGCAGGTTCACCAGTCACCACCGGCCGAGCACCCTCAGAACCAGCCCCATGCTTACCACCATTTGAACCACCCTATTCGGCAAAAACAAAAAATAATAATAACAAGACAACAATGAGCTTAAAAAGTCAAAACAAAAGCAAAAAAAACAGTTCAAAACCCACATAATGTAACCACTAAGCCGAATGCACACAAGAAACTGGCCAAACAACCTTATAAAACTAATAAAATCAAAATTGGCATAATACCCACCACATCAGAATCAAGAATGCCAGTATTTGACGGGACCAAGTCCCGCAACACAGCCTCAATATCACCCCAACCACAATCCGCTATATCCTGCGTAATACCCAGACTGAAGGACGGCATATCATCGGATAACGCGTCACACTGATTTGCAACAACCACCCGAAGAAACTTGATGGCATCAAAAACCCCTCGAAGCACATCACTACCGAAAGCACCATCCGGCCCTTGCTCCACCAACTCTAACACCTCTCTCGCTATCTTCGTTGTTGTTTGAATTACAACATCACCAAATGTCTATCCAAACAAAAACAAGACAACAAAGCGAATAAGTGCGATTAAAAGCCACAAAGACACCTTGAATGACAGGTGCACCCGCAGCAAAAGACATGTGCACACTTAAAACATAAACATAAGCAAACCAACAAAAAAAAAAAAAAAAACCATATCCTAGGCCCATATTCAACCGGCGGGATATCATCACCTTCATCCCCCCCACCACACAACTGAACCGGGGGCTCAATGCCACCAAGGCCAAACCCTCCACTCCGAATCTCAACGAACTCACGCTGACGTAGCAAAGGTGACGACCACCCACGAAGAGCAGGTACAGACCGAGGGACAACGCGGGCACCATGCACAACCCGATCTACATAAAGCAACTAGAAAAACACCAAAAAGAAATACATGAAAAAATATTACAATATTAGTTGGAACAAATAAAACAACACACATAACTCAAGACAAGAATAGCAACAATACCGTAATGAACTCAGTCGGCCCAAGAAAAAACTTATGCTGACCAGAACGCCACGCAGCCTGCGTCTCAACTAAAGTGTCGACCACAAGCTTGCACCAGTCTAGATCACGGACACTCGACACATCTTCAAAATGATGAAAATACATCTGGTTCGAGTAACCGTTACACATACAACAAACCAGGGACGACAAGACTAACACAAGGAAATGCCGCTTAAACCAGAATCCACCATCAACGGCTTCCACCATCCTCTGAATAATCTTCGCCGCAGTCACCCTGTGCTTCCGCTTCTGAAATAGACCCCTCCAGTGTTTGAGGGTGTTGCTCACCTTAAGCTTATCCCGTGGAACCATCTTAACATGACCCCGTGGAAACCCCAAAATCAACTCGACATCACTCTCATTTACAACCAATGATCTCCCACCCCCAAGATCAAATGACTTCGACTGCGAATCAAAATTAAATAGTAACCATCGCAAAAGACGTGGTGGAACGTCCACAATGTTGAACTCAAGCAACGCCCCAAACCCGAGCTCCCGAATGTCAGCCTTCTGTTGAAAGCTAAGATCCTTTAAGGCGTTTACCAATACCCCCGTTTGTCCCCTCATTTTCGCCCTAGGATACAACGCATCCTCCTCAACGGTCAACTCATACTCGGGAACATCCTCCTGCGGTGGCTCTTGCTGAAACCTGAAATGTACCACCCTAGGCGGGGGCGACACAAAATCACTATCGCCTTCAGATACTCCAGAAAGACCCGCATCCGATTGTGCGCACCTAAACTTTTTAGCTGCAAAAAGAACAAACACAACCAAGCATATGATCCACCAACCATTCCAAACTAAAAATTAAAATGACAACAAAGGACACATACTAAGTGCCATATAAACACTGAACTTCGCCACACCCCTAAAGCAGCAGTGCACACATATGCAGTCAGCAGTGCACCCAGCGGATGAACAACAAAAATGCATACCCAGCATTTATTTAAAATTTGCAGATTGCACAAAACATATTTGCAGTGCACACATATCCAGTAAGCAGTGCACCCACAAAAGGAAAAAAAAAAAAAAAAAAAAGCTTAACCATATTTTATTTAAAATTTGCAAACTGCACAAATCATATTTCACTTATCTCATTCACCAAATATAACAAATAAAGATAATGGATATGTTCCATGGCTGCATTTTCTTGTTTTCTACCACCCTCATAACTATAACCAATGTAGCTACCATGAAAAATAGAAGCATCATGTTTAATTTTGTTGACACAATTAACTTCAAACAAAAAATATAAATACAAATCCACACACAAACCCCCAAATACAAAATTTAATAGCACTGAGTGGAGAAATGAGAACTGAGAAATCCTCAATAAACAAGCTTTTCTGTTTTTATTTTTCCAGCTTTGCGACTATATTTCAAACTGCATACGCTGAATTCAGCCCTTACTTGTATCAATTAACTCATAATCATTTCACCGTCAAACTTTAAAAAATATAAATTACTTGATGAAAATTTTTGTTACAAATTTCTCCCCTCAGCCGGTCACAATTCCACACACAAATCCCCAAATACTCATTTAAATACCACTATTATAAGAGTTCACAATATACAAACGGAAAACCTTAATTGATCAACACAATACCACACACAAACCCCCAATTAACCTTATTTGATCAACACAAACCCCCAATTACTCAATTTAATAGCACCCTAATAAGAGTTCACACTATAAAAATTCTACAAACAAGGTAACATGCTTCCTTTCCCGAATCAGGATTCTCAATTAAATACCACTGTAGTAAGAGTCCACAACATAAAAATGGAAAACCTTATTTGATCAACACAATACCACACACAAACCCTCAATTACTACATTTAATAGCACTGTAATACGAGTTCACAATATAAAAATTCTACAAACACAAGGATAAGGTAACATGCTTCCTTTCACAAATCAGTACATGCCATAACAGATTAAGAAAGAAACTCATAATTCATTACTGTCCGATTACCGCCCAACTAACACCCCCCTGCGCCAACCACCACACTCGGGAAAACAGGGGAACCGAAATTAGGGCCTAATTTCCGCTCAGATTAAGCCCCAAACCGTTAAAAGTTTATAAAAATTAAAAAAAAAAAAAAAAAAAAAAGAAACCCTACCAGTGCCGGCGCTGCCAACATCCCCACCCCGCCGTGCACCGCCCAAACCAGCACCCCAGCAACCACACACCCCCCAAACTCGTCTGGAACCCCACATGCAAAACACCCCAACCCCGACGTTGCGAGAAAAAAAAAAAAAAAAAAAAGCAAACGGAAATGTGCGATCAGTGTTACCTCGACCTACGCCATCAGACGGTGTTCCCCGGCGCTTGGCACCACCGCGATCCCTCCCGGCGACCATCTCCGGCTGCTGATGACGACGGCGTGGAAGAGAGCTCGGGACTACACTGAAACGCGAGAGTGAACGAGGGAGAGAGAGCGCCCGAAAAGCTCGTTGGCTAATAAAATTCTAATACAACTGAACCGCCCACCCAAACACAAAATCGCAAAAATACCCCCCTTAAAATATGTCACGCGGCAATTGAAATAACAGATACCATAATTAATCAAAAACAAATCCTGTACATCCAATATCAAAAACCAACGACCCAGATGAATCCGCATTGTTTTTATTTTAAGCACTGTTTGTATTTGAATATATTCCTATATATATATATATATATATATATATATATATATATGGATGGAAGGGTTCAGGTGCGGGTATAGCTTCCCGTTGTGCGGGTCATTAATGTGTGTGAGGTTTGTACTTAGTTTGCATGAGTATCGTGCTTAAGGTGCGTGAGGTTTGTGCTTAATGTGCGTGAGTGTGTAGTGCTTAATGTGCGTGAGTTTTGTACTTAAGGTGCATGAGTCTGGTGCCTAAAGTGCATGAGTTGTGTGCTTAATGTGCGTGAGTGTGTTCTTCATCTATAGGGATATTAATAGGCATCTCAGTCTGACTTAAGTTTTTAACAACTCACATTATGTACACACTTACGCACATTAAGGACAAAGTCGTGCATCTTAAGCACAAGACTCACGCACCTTAAGCACAAAACTCACGTACATTAAACACAAAACTCATGCACTTTAAAGTTTCAACAACAACTCATATTAAGTACGCACTCACGCACAATAAACACCAAACCCACGCACCTTAGGCACAACACTCACACACCTTATGTACAAGACTCACGCACATTGAGTACAAAACTCACGCACATTAATCAACCGCACAACCGCACGGGAAGCATTCAACCGCACTGGAACCTTTCAATATATATATATATATATATATATATATATATATATATATATATATATATATATATATATATATATATATATATATATACCAACAGTGTTAACAATATGCACCAACAGTGTAAGGAAAACACACCACAATGAAATGCAATAAAACATCAAAAAATACACAACACACCCAAAAAAATACACCATATAACTCACCACTCCCAATGGTGTATTTTCGAACACTGTATGGTGTTTTTACGCACACCTAATGGTGTGTTTTTGGTGATGCGTACCTAATTTGTCTCTGTTTTTTGTGGTGTATTTTCCTAACGTTGATGGTGTATATTTGTTGAACTATTGGTGATGCCGCACCGCCGCACCGTAAGACAGCGTCGCACCTGAACTCGCCTATATATATATATATATATATATATATATATATATATATATATATATATATATATATATATATATATATATATATATATATGTAGAGAGAGAGAGAGAGAGAGAGAGAGAGAGAGAGAGAGAGAGAAAGGTTCAGGTGCGGGTATAGCTTCCCGTGCGGTTAGATCTGAGCCGTTGATCAAATCTAGATCAACGGCTCAAATTAATGAAAATTTAAAAAAAAAACGCATGTTTCGAAGTAAGAAGCATAAGTGTTAGATCTTAAGCACAAACTCATGCACATTAAGTACAAAACCCACGCACATTAAGCACAGCCTCACGCATATTAAGCACAAAACCCACGCACTTTAAGTATTTCACAGACCTTAAGTTTCAACAACTACTGACATTAAGCACAAACTCACGCACATTAAGCATAAACTCACGCACATTAAGTACAAAACCCACACACATTAAGCACAAAACCCACGCACTTTAAGTATTAACTCACAGACCTTAAGTTTCAACAACTACTTAATCACTAACCTCACACACGTTAAACACAAACCCTACGCACATTAAGCACAAACTCCACTCACATTAAGAACAAATCTCACGCACCTTAAGCACAAAAGCCCACACTTTAAGTTTTAACAATTACTCACATTAAGCACAATCCCACGCACATTAAGCACAAAACTCACGCACCTTACGCACAAGACTCACACATCTTATATACAAAACTCACGCACATTAATCACAGAACCGCTCACCTTAATTTTGACCTAGATGCAAAAATAAAAAAATTACCACCGCGTTTTTTTTTTTTTTTAAATTTGGTAATCCTGAACGTTGATTTATGCGAGATGAATGGCCCAGATTAAACCGCACAACCGCACCTGGGCACCCTAACCGCACCAGAACCTAATTATATATATATATATATATATATATATATATATATATATATATATATATATATATATATATATATATATATATATATATATATATATATATATATATTGATGGATATATTATACCCACGACCCGACCCGGGGCAGCAACATGGACCCGGAGCACCTTAGTGGAGCCCAAGAACAACACAGACCCGGGGCACCACGGAGGTGCCCAAGAGCAACACGGACCCGGGGCACCACGGAGGTGCTCAAGAGCAACGCGGACCCGGAGAACCATGGAGGTGCCCCGACCCGAGCCGATCTACGTGGAGCTCAGTCCTACCCGAGCTCGGCACCACTCGAGCTCGAGACCCGACCCGACCCGGTCCACCCGGGCCCGGTCAAAGTGAGATCTAACCACCCCCCGATTATGGGGGAGGCGGTTGGGGGGTTAGCTTGTATAAAACCCCCCTCCTTGTCCTAACAAAGGGCGATTCATTACATATTCTACACTTATTACACACTTTGTCCTATCGGATCTTTGTAATAGCCAAATACTACGGCAATTAATATAATATACGGTCCCCAGCGACCTTTACGACATCGTTCTATATTATTCGCGTATTATTCTTATTATATTACGTTCTTATCCAGATTTATTGATTCGGGCACACCCCCGGGTTAATTAAATCCATCATATATATGTATATATATAGGGTTCGAATTCGGTGCACCCCATCTAATAGATGAGACCATGAGGCCTCCTAATATCCATTGATTCAATTTCCATCAATGGTTGAGATTATAAGAGATTAGGGTAGTAATTAAGGACATTTTTCAATGTAAAGGATATATTAGTAATTGTAATACTAATTTATTTATGGACATAATATTATTGGAATCTGTAGCATTAAATTAGGGAGTTTATGGATGGAAATTAATACTTTGAATTACTACAAAGGCTGATTAGGTGAACTTGGCGTGAACAAGGCTTGAGGAGAAAACGAACGGGTAAGTGCATTTACGTGTCATCGTCTGTGCATACGCTGAATATTGGGGTTTTTTCCGCTGGGATGGTGGGAGGGGGGTGGGGGTTGGTGGACGAACTAGAATATCTGTTATGTGCGTAGCGTGTGCGTGTTCAGGTGGTTGCATACAGGTCTGTTTGTGAAACCGATATGTTGACGGGAGGATGCATAGACAACAATGAGTTATATACATTAAAAAAATATCATGGTTTATATACATTAAAAAAAAATCAGCAAGAACTAACGCACACACCATACTATAACAATGCACACACCGCTGTAAGATTGCATTTAAAATAAAACGGTAATAAAGGCGTGCGCATTAAACTGGTGTGTGCTTAGTGAAGTAGGTGGATGCGTAGGAATGAGCACGTAGATATTTGCTAATTAGGTTTTATTTCACAATCTATGGCCTGTGCGCACACGGGTGACAGTGTGTGCGTAATGCTGGTGACAGTGTGCATTCGAGGTATAAGGCGCATGCGATATGCTGAAATTCTATTATTGCACAGACGTCATTATTATCATGCACATAGCAAAATGTGACAGTGTATATTGCGCAGCAGATTCCCACATACCAGAAATGTGATGCGCACAAATTACAATGTGGTTTGCACACACCTAAAATACAAAACGAAAAAAGAGAAAATGTAGTCCCAACAAAACATAAATTGATCATTGACCCGGCATAGCCATTTACTAATAAAAACTTTAGGAAATGAAAACAAAATGAAACAAATCAAGATACAATCATCTAAGGCTCATGGAATAAAAATAGCAATATCAATTATATAGGATATAGGGAATAACACATTTAATGTAGATTAGCAGCAAATAAGGCTCTTTAAACTTCTAGATGCCAGATGAACAGCTTTAATCCCTTCCTTTTCGTGAGCAACAACAACATTAGGAACCCACGTCCATAGTTGAGTATAATTTGTGATCGTGGGAATATAAGACAAAGACTATAAAAGAAATAAATATGATTATAGACATTAGCAAAGACCAACATGCATCAAAATAAGTTAACAATATTCCACTGTCAATGAGAAGATTGCAAGAGCAAACATTAATAGGGGTTTGCAAAAAACATTTAGCATCATAAATAATTCCAATTTTCCACATCAAAGTGGAGTACAATTATGATGGAGGGATGACAATTAAAAACCAATCTGCAGGCACCCACTCTCACCCAATACGCACAAGTAAGGTTTTTTCAAGGGTGGTGGGTGGGGATTGGGTGTGGATGTGAAAATCCCACTCAAATCCATTGCCAGCAAAGGGTGAAAATCCCACTCAAATCCATCCAAAGCACAGACCATATATAGCAAAATAACAGAGATCATATATCTTAAACACAACATGACTCTTGTTTTTCAAGAAACTCACTTCATAAAGCTAAAATCTTCCTACAATTTTTCAGCAACCAATCACAAATATTTCGACTAAAGTTATGAAACTCCAGATCTACTGGCATCAAGTCCAAAAACTGAAAACAAAACCCCTGAAGATAAATTGGAATAAGGGTATCAAACAAGTATAAATGAATAAGAACAAACTTGTTTCCCCCATTTTTCCTAAAACTTGATAGATGAAGCAAAGCAACCAAGGGAACCTACTCATTACCATCCTACAACAGCCACCCACCATCCTACAACAAGCACCATCGAGAACATACTCTCACCGACCGGAACCCCAACCATCCAACAATGGTCACCCAGCACTGCCAGACCAAAACCCCCCAAATTGATACAAATTACCAGGTCTAACATCCAAAAAAAAAAAAATACACCCAACCGTGCAGAACCCTAAACCCCCAAAAGAAAAAGAAAAAAAACATGAACGAACAAAAAAAAAAATCACCTTCCTTTCAAAAAAAAAAAAAAAAAAAAATCACCGCCACTACGCATAGCTCCCACCATGCCGGAAAAATCACAAAAACAAATACACAATGAAACCCAATAAAAAACGAAAAGAAAACATGAAATCGGAATACCTTGTTGACACTCGGAAGAATTCCTCTTTTGTCGCTTTGAATGCCTGAAGAAAGAGTTAGTCATTGAGATTATCACGCCACTACAGGGAGAAGCGACATCAGAAAATCCACTAACTCGACAAAGACGGATGAGCGAGCGCCGGAAAATTATCGAGTCGGAAGATTGAACTCTGTGGAGACGGAGGAGTGAGAGATATTTCACAAAGCTGCGATCGAAAAAAAGAATTGAGAATAAAAAAGACTTTGCACCTTCCAATATAAAGCAAGAAATAAATAAGGTAATATAATAAATATAATGCCAAAAGACTAGAACGCCCCTGCCTAGTAAATAAATCAGCTCACAGCCTTAAAAATGCAAAGCAATCTCACGCGTTGAAATGAAAAAATAAAAGATCAGGATCTAGGCTCACGAGCTCACCTGGCAAGAGGGGATATACCGGATTCAAAATCTATATATATATATATATATATATATATATATATATATATATATATATATATATATATATATATATATATATATATATATATATATATATATATATATATATTAGGGAAGGTTCAGCTGCAGGTATAGCTTCCCGTGCGGTTGTGCAGTTGACGCACCTTAAGCATTAAAAGTGCACCTTAAATACACAAACCACGCACCTTAAGCACACAAACAAAGTACCTTTAAGAACACCAACCACGCGCACCTAAAGCATTAGATCGACGCATCTTAAGTAGACTATAATACCCCCTAAAACCATGCTATTTTAAGCCTTAAAACATGCAGATAACTTAAACCAAAACACCAAACACAGCGGAAGACTGAAAGTGAAGATATATATAAAACAAGGAAACGGGGTGCTATGTCACGCTCACCCAAGGGTGAACGCACAGGCTAATCTGCATTGTTTAAAATCTACAACCATCCAACAGAGTACTAAGTGTAGATTGGCTCACAGGCCACAAAACATAAAAGGGGAGCTATACTAGCTGGCACTAAACCGCGCACTCGTCTAAGCATCACCTGAAAGAAACATATAAAATATGGGACGACGCCCGGTCAGCGAATAATGATGGTAACCCACCAATACATGTGAAATATCATACATAGGTAAGGTATAAGTTTGTAAAGCCATTTTCGAAACGGAATACATATATATAAGTCAAAAACCAAGAGTAATAGTCAACACAAACTCAAACACTCTCAACAAGAACACGGGAACACATCCCAAGACTATAAAGAACAACAACGACTCACAAGAAGGCTCAAGGTACAATCTATCATCACACAATAGATTACTACCCGACATGCATAACTCAAAGGAATAAAGACACAACACACAGCAACACATGCCTTTGTGACTACACACGTCACAAGAAGAGAACTCATAACAACGGCTACACAAGCCCTCGTGACATCACCCATCACGAGTTGATATGCCTTCCTTATGCCCGGTTTCGACCTTATGGCTACCCCCAACCTTATATCTTCTTCCAACCATTACCTCCAGGACCCCTGTACACCAAGTCCAACCTTTTCCCTCCGAGGACCGTCGTCCCCATCCGCCAACGACCGCCAATAAAACAACCGATTTCATAGTACACGAGGGTACCGTTCACACACTTGGCAACACATGCCTCTCCCAAAATACGTGAACCTGACACACAGGCCACAATTCCATAATCACATCATGGACACCACGAGGACCACTGCAATACCTTGGTGACTAGTGTCCCATACCACTAATCGTGCAATCCAGGTAAAGCCACACACGCATCACACCACAACAGGGATCAATCAACGTATCACAACGAAGATATGAAACCATACTCAATCAAGGAATGGGTCACAACCCAACAACAACAACGATGAATAACAGAAGTTATCATCAACCAATTAGGAAGGTACAAACAACACACACGCTAGCATTTAAACACCGAACTAGCATGCTTATCAAACAGGTAAACCAAACGTAGTTCCGAAGAACGCACAAGACTCATCACGGTTCAACGAAACACAATGTTGAACACTTAGCACGATTCAAGACACCAAAACCTACATGGATTCCTACCATATAGTTCTAGACATACGAAACATCAAGAAGACACTCAAATAGTTCCACAAAAGAACAACGGGAAGTCAAAAGACCAAATACCGAGTCAAAAAAATCACGGGGAACAAATCCCAAACATACACCAAGGTGTACCCCGCGGGTGGACCCACGGGTAGGCCCCTACCCGTGGTTCTGCCCGCGGGTACATACCCATATCTGGCCTGTTCCCCGCAGGTAGGCGGCGGGTAGGGCTCTGCCCGCCGTTCCGCCCGCGGGTACGTTCCTGTGCCCAAAATAATCCCTTCGGGGATTTTTCTCTCCAAACTCAAATTCAAGTCCAAAACATGCAAAATCTCACCAAATACAACAAAATGACTTGAATCAAAGGAATAGCCAAGCAATGGCATACAAGAACCCTAAACACAAGCTCTAGATATGCATTTTCACAAGACAATGCATAAACACTCACATTTCATAGCAAAACACGTGTAGAATCCAAGAAATATTCATATAGGTAAGCAAAATAGATTTTGTAGAGCATGGGTTACCTCTTGTAGACCAAAAACCTTCACTTAACACCACACCAAGCTCCTATCAAAGCTCACCTTCCAAACCCACTTCAAGAACATACCAAAAGATCATAAAGATTCTATCTTTAAGAAAAGACACATAAGAACATACTAAAAACACAAGAGGAACATGGATCTTACCCTCCTATATGCCCAAATGTATGAAAGGTAGAATCTTGGAGACAACTCTTGAAGTCTTGACAAAGCTTCAACTTGGCTTGGAAGAAAAGCTACCCACCTTTTTAGAGAGAGGGTGGAGCTAGGATTTTGGAAAGTGTAAGGATAGAAATGAGGATGTTCTCACTAGGTTAGGTTACAATACTAACACAAGGTGAAAGGTCAAGAATACCCTTACTAACATGGAAAAGGTGTAAGGAACAAGGGAACTCCTTACAAAGCTCAAGGTACAACTTTGACTTTGGGCTTGACTAGTCAATTACTAGTCCCCGACTATTAAATTTCAGGAATTTAAGGAATTAAATTACAAATTGAAATAGGATTAATTACTTAATTAATCCCTTAACCAAATTTGGATTTCGGGGTGTCACTTTCTCCCATCCCCCCCCCCCCCCCCCCCTTCTTCAAAGAAGCTTCGTTCCCGAAGCTTGGGTACGACGAATTAAAACAAACGGTAAAAGAACAACAATGTGACAAAGAGTGTCAAGAACAATTTCTTTTGGCCAAAACCCCAAAAGGTTCCACAAGATTTCAAGGCAAAAGACTTCGAATCAAGAATTGGCAAGAATTAAGCAAACGGATATATTGAGCATAACGAACTCTAGTCCCAACACAAACACCAACTTCTAGACAACAACTAAGAACTAAGCAACTAACTCCAAACACCAACTACAAAACTAACTATCCAACAAAGCAACAAGCAAGAACAATCATAAAAGCAAGCAACAACCAAACGGTAACAATGGCTAGGAAGATAACAACAACTAAAGAAGAGCAAACAAGACGACCACAGCTCCACTCTAGAAAGATTCGGTCTCCGTCTCCTGAGACTCCTCGGATTCATCTTCATCTTCTCCTCTGTGGCTTGAACTGGCTTCGATCTGGTCTAGCCTCTGGTGCACTGCAACAAACTGCGCCTTCATGAACGCGAAGCCTTCTTCGATCATACGGTTCTGTTGACGAAGCAAGGTGACAACGCGCTCTTCATGTGCCATGGCATCATGCTCCCTCTTGGTGCGATCTTCCTTCCTTCTTCGGTTCTCTTCAATCATCAACGCTACGAGTATGATCCAATGCATTGGTATCATAAGCTCGATCGGGTCATTTCTCGATCGCAATCAGAGTTAAAAGGCGAACTCGAGAACCCGTCATATCTACTCCATTATGCTGACGATTCTCGCAACTAAGGGAGTGGGGGGCTACAGTGGTAGAATAGCTCGATTAGCTCGTTCGCCAAAGTATTTCCCGAGTAGATCGGTCGAGTAGCGCGTTCGTCTCGTGTCTCCCGAGTAGATCGGTCGAGTAACACATTCGTTTCCCGAGTAGATCGGTCGAGTAGCGCGTTCATTTCGTGTTTCCCGAGTAGATTGGTCGGGTAGCGCGTTCGTTTCGCTAAAGTATTTCCCGAGTAGATCGGTCGAGTAGCTCGTTCGTTTCGCTAAAGTATCTCCCGAGTAGAGCGGTCGAGTGGCGCGTTCGCTTCGCTAAAGCATTTCCCGAGTAGCCAAAGTGCTTCCCGAGTAAACCGACTTAGCTCGTTCGCCAAAGCACTTCCTGAGTAAACCGACTTTCTCGGTCTCGTCATCACTTCTCGATCAAAATAACTTTCTTAGTCTCATTATCGTTAGACCTTTGGGTCTCTTAGCGACCCCTTCGCTTGGGGGCTCTCTGTTCATAAACTGAGCGTAAGAGGGAACAAACTTCCTATTCAGCTGATTGTCGTTTTCAAAACGCATCTCGCTATCGTTAGACCATCGGGTCTCTTAGTATCCCTCCGCCTGGGACTTTCGATTCGTAAACAGGGCGCGAAAAGGGGGAAATCGCCCCAACCGAGTAACTCTTAGTTATCAAAAGGAAATCGTAGTGAGTAGTGCAATAATCAAAGCCAGCCGAACGCAATCGGCTAAGAACGATCTTTTTAGTCGAGTGATCTAGGTCAGAGTTTGGCCGAGCTCAAACCAGTCACAACCGGTTAGTCCGAGTAAGGCGGGAAAAGCGTTCCCGTCTACGATCCACGCGATCCACTGAGGTCCCTAGACAGTAAATAAAACCAATCTCTCGATTGGTAAGAAATAGATAGTAGGTTCCCCTGCAAACCCAATCTCTTGATTGGTCAGTACTTGATCGTTAGACCGCGTGAAAAGTCCAACCTCGTATAGTCCGAAAGACTGTGCTTAGCGTTGTACTCTTTTTCCTTAGCTTGGCTGAAATTTTTTCCCACTGAGTTTTTTATTAGCCTAAAGGTTTTAAACGAGGCAACCAGCGCATGTCACGAACCATAGCCAGATTTTCCAGCTCGAACCCTTCCTCGTTAACTCGTCGTTAGGGCACGGACTGGGGGGGGGGGGGGGGGGGGCTCCTTGATAGGATATATGCCCCGGATTCAACCTTTATACGTCAGAGTTCCCATTTTATGGTCGGGTCGGGGTCCAGCGGTTCGGGACCCGGTCTACAGGTCAAAGTCAAAGGTGACAGGTCAAACCTGTAACACCCCGTGTTACGACCTCCGAACCCGGACTAATTATGGAATTCATTCCGTTAATGTATAATTAAAAAGGATTTAATTGGACTAGCTTTCCCATTAATTAATTAGTGTAGTCCATAATGGATCATGGACCCTTATCCTTAATCAAGTCTTTAATTCTGTTAGGAATAGGGAAAGTGGGCCTTTACTATTCAGATTCTAGTTAGGACTCCTGAATATATATATATATATATATATATATATATATATATATATATATATATATATATATATATATATATATATATATATATATATATATATATATATATATATATATATATATATATATATATATATGGGATTAGGAAGCATTTAGAAACCCTACCACAATTGATTCTACCACGCGAGACATCCCCCGAGGAAACTTAGCAAAGGAATTCCCCACCACCGAACCTAGGGAGATCAATCGGAGGAAGATCTTAGAGAAGAACCTTAGTAGCCAAGGATATTGATTAGCGCTAAGAGGTAACCCATGTCTTACAAAACCTATTTTCCTTGCTATATCTTATTTATTGGCTCCTTTGATGATTGTATGTGTGATTCCGTGATTGAGTCTTGATAGAGCCTTGCCTAAGATTCATATTGTGTTTATTTGATAATCTTGGTGATCTTGATGTTGCGATTGGTTATATGTGTAATCTTGTATTTAATTATGTCTAGAGCTTGTCCCTAGGGTTTATATCGTGAATCTCGTTGTTGTGTTGTTCTTGGTATTCTTGGGTGGGTTTATTCATGATTGGGTGTTGGGTCTAGCCTAGGACTCGTCTTTAGGGCTTGCATATAGAATTCTTGATGTTCTTGTGGTTCCGGATGCTCCTGAATCGTTATGTGTTTGATGTCGAGTCTTGGCATGTTTAGGGATCGTGTTAGAACGTAATTGGAATGATTCTTGGTTTAATCTCCGTTAATTGAACCCGTGATATTGTTGTTGCGTGTCAGAATGTGTTTGGACATGGTTTTGGGTTCCACGAACGAACCCCGAACCGGATCTTCTACCCTTGTACTAGTGGGGGGTAGGTGCGGGGACGAATCCCCGCCACCTACCCGCTGCCCACACTGCCCGGTTCCAGTGGGCAACTAGCGGGCAGGCGACTGCCCACCGGGCACCCACTGGAACAGTGACGCTGCCGGCGGGTGGTCCACCACCCACCCCCAACCCGCTGGAAAGGCGAGGTGTGGCGGGGTGTTTTCCCCCGTTTGTTGTTTTCCCGTGTCTCGTTGTATCCCGTTTGATATTTGTGAGTCTCGTACGATGTTTTGAGTACCGTTCTAGGAATTTGCGTGTGTCGTTTGTTTATATGCCTTGATTGTTATTGTTGATTACATGATTGATTGATTGAATGATGATGGGTACCGTGGTCATTGCGCAATGATTAATGTGACTAATGATGATGAGATTGTGATTGATGGAGATAAATTGTTTGCGGAAAGCACAACGAGTGCACGGTTATCATGCTAAAGGCACGGACCACCCCTTAGACTTGCTGGCTAAAGGCTTGGGTCAGGGTATAAGCGCCGCGGTGTCATGTTAGAGTTATATGCGTTGACCCCTTGGTATTGGTGTTAGAGGCACGGACCATGCGAATGAAACTTCGGTGCTACCATGTTGGTGGACTTGTTGGTGGTTACGTAGTGGGGCATTTAGTTGCTCCGAAGGAGGTATAAGGGTGGCCTGGAGGTACAGGTTGGAACTGATGTAAGGATGGATAGGAATAAAAAGGTTGGAACTTGGTATAAGGTTGGAAGATGGATTGTGTATTTTGATGATTACTTGCTAATTGATTATCTTTGAATCCCGTTGCTGTCTCTATTTGTTATTTATGAGCTTGCTTTCCTATTATGCGTTGCCTTGTGTTCTTAGGATGCATGTTAGTCTTTATGATTGTTCTATAGTGTTAAGTCTGTTGTTGTATCTTGAGTCTTGATCCCGGTTTAAAAGCTAGTGTCGCTTAGGCTATATATGTATTCCAGTTCCAAAATGATTTCCTATACTTATATTTATTGTACTTAACGTGTGGGAGTGGGTTACTCAGCATTATTCGCTGACAGTTGCTACGATATGTTTTTCAGGTGATGATCATTAGCTGATGAGTGCGCTAGATGGACTCGTAGTCTTAGTCTAGTTATTCCTAGCTGTAGTGGTTGGCCTACGTGTCATGGATTGTAATTGATTGTTGACTTGTGGATTTACTTGTCTGAATAGTCTTAGCCTGGGCACCTAGGTTCTCAAACCTAGGTGTGGCATAGCACCCCGACAATTGTGTTTAGTGTATGCTTTGTTTGGGATAATTAATGGAAGATTGCGTTATTTATATAAGCTTTTAATCACTTTAAAAATTAGGGGTGTTACAAAACCCGCCACCACCGTATGCCTATAAAAGGGCCTTTGGCCCTCATTATTAAGGGGTGACCCTCACTCTCTAAGGGATATTACTCTCTCTGCAGACACCCTCCTCTCCCCCTTCTCTCTACAAAGACGAGAACAACATTAATAAAAGAACCCCCTTTACTATATCTCATCTTCTTCATTCATACTACAGAGATTCTACATTTCATCTACACATTATACATACAGTACATACATCTTACTATGAGGGAATTAGTACTATCAATGACGTTAAATACAATGACATTTTAATCTATTCAATTCTATGTGTTAAGTCATTTTCCCCTTTTGGTCCTAATAATTTGTGTCATTCTATTTTTAGTCATTTTTTTTTTTTTGAAAATATCTATATTGATCGTAACATTATTGTAGCATGACCATTATTGGTCATCCATCAACAAATATGTTTAAATGATATTAAAAATAACGTTATTAACCACTCAAAATCATCCAAAAATTTATGACCAAAGTTCACCAAACAAAATGCATATCAATGTATACACAGGTATAAGTTCTATATATATATATATATATATATATATATATATATATATACTCGTACTTACAAAATCAAAGAATACCTACTACACAATTAAAGAATAACTATATATCGTATCATACTAATCTAACATCAAAATTTAAAATTGAGAGTAGAACTTAAAACTTTACATAATAAAACAAGCATTAGGGTTTTCGTCGCTAAACATGGTGGTGAACCTTTCAGTGGTGGGATTGGGCAGAAGGGCTTGAGGGACATTCCTGACATAACCCTGGGGTGCTACCTCATCATAGGCTTCATGGGCATAAGGGTAGGCCACCAAATCATATCTAACGTATGGCCAAAACTCAGCACTCTTTCCTGTTCTTTGCACCTTCCTTAACACCTTGTTTGGTTCCACATAACCCTTTACCGTCACCCTGCTTTCATTTCTGTCGATTTCCACTGACTCCGCGCCTGTATCAAAGGGAAGTCATTAAACATAAAGCAAATTCAAATATACTCTCTATAGTCTATACTATTAGCTTAATGCATACACTACATACATATATCTCTCAATTATAAAACATAAAATGTGTTACTAAATGAGGTGGAGATTTAATTTGAGATAAATATATATCAGTATATATGTATATGTATATGTATATGTATATATGAGAGATGGACATATCGAACCTTTGATAGATGAAACAGCTTTCCTCACTCTCTTTTCACAACCATCACAGTCCATTTCCACCATGATTTCAACTGTCTGAAACAATGCCCAAATTCAACATCATACTTAGGAAACATTGGGAGAAAAACCCAAAAAGAAAAATAAAATCACAGGCCAATATAGAAAACAAATTAGGGGTGTTTGATAAATAGCTGTCAGCTGATTGTAGAAAAATGTTTGGTGAATTAGCTGTTAGTTGATAATATAGCTGATTATATATACAAAATGACATTCTCAAAAAGACAAAAAAATTATTTTGAGCAGGTTTTTTAATTTTAGTATTTTAAAGCAATACAAAACTCTAATTAATCAAACACTCATATTAGTGGTTTAACCAAGTCAAACAACTAATAGTGATCAAACAAGCCAAAATTAGCTGATAAGTTAACAAGTCAAAATTAACTGATAAGCTAACTATTTTACCAAACATGACTTAAAGCAAGCAAAAAATAGAAGCTTACCTGCATGGCTTTTCTTGAGCTCTTTCTTGTGCTTGTAACCTCAAACTTGTCTGATAGATGATCAACAAAACCCATATCTTCCTGTCTTTCGTTCCTTGTATTTGTCTTTTATTATTTTCAAATTTAATTAATATTTTTTTGAAAATAATTTGAAGAGCAAGAAGATCTATAGTAGTTGTTGGAAGGGTGAGAAAGATTTGTGTGCATTATTTATAGCCCAACCTAGTCGTGTGCTACAACGACAACTAATGATTAGCACACAAGGAACGTATAGTTGTCAGCTAGCTGTGATTGAGAGATATTAATTTATTTATTATGAAGTGTATATTCAACGAAATTACATAATACATATATATATATATATATATAGTTGGGTTTTACTTGCACCCCAATTAATCAATCAGTAAACGAAAATGCGTCCCATTTTGGACAATATGCTCTAATGTATCGAGCGCGTAAGTAACAGAACATTTCCAGGTTACTTCCCTTTACAAAAATATAAAATAAAATTAAAAGATTTTATTTAAAAATCAATAAAACATTACATTACGTTGTACGAAGACTATCTAAGCCAATAATAATTAATTATGTACTTAACAGTTACGTTTAGATAATATATAGTTTGGTATTATTATAAATTTTATTGGTAAAGACTATTTCATGAATGAGAAAATTTTATGATGCGTCATGATCGTGATTAAAGAAGAAGCTTGTGTTTATTAAATTAAGTTTTTACTTTGAATGAACTAAATGTTCAATTTTGAGCGTTGGGTAAATGTTTAATTGTCAATAACTTAATGCCTAACTAGTTGGAATGAGATAATCTAAATATAAAAATATGAATTTGATGCTGATTATATATATTAATTGCATTTTGTGGATTAAAACTTGTTTGAATTTTTTTATTATTTTTTTTAGTTTTAAGAATTCGATCTCGGAAGGGTTAGTTCTAATTTTAATTCTTATGATTTTGCTTTTCAATTTTAATTCTTTAATTCAAAATTCACTAGATCTTATCATCAATAATTAAAAATGTATCACATTTAATTTGTGTTCAATTCGTGTCACTTTTTAGTCCTATATTAAAACTAAAAGTGACACGTTTTTAGTAGTTTGGTAAATAGTTATTAGCTGATTGAGTTAGCGAGTTTGACTAGTTGATAGCATTAGCTGATTGTAAAAAAATATTTGATAAATTAGCTGATAGCTGATTACATGCAAAATGACTTTATCAAAAAACTTATTGAAAGATGCTTTGAGCAGCTTTTTGAATTTTAGCATTTTAAACCAATAAGTTGTTACAAAAAACTAATAATCAAACACTCATATTGATTGCTTAATCAAGTCAAACAGCTAATAGTAGTCAAATAAGTTAAAATTAATTGAGAAACTAACTATGTTACCAAATATGACCTTCATATTGTTTGTTTCATTTCTCTATAGTCATTGTTGATTAGATTATAGATTCAACTTAATTAATACTCCAACAAGTAGTCAATGAACAATTATGATCCATTTTAAAAATAATTGCATTTTTTAAAAATAAAATATAATAACCAACAGATCAAAACTAAAATTAATAAAAAAAAAAGGGAAAATTAATAAAATCACACATAACAAATTTAATTAAAATATATGGAAGAAAATGATGTGAACTTACAGTACTGTTTCATTACCGTTATTAAAACATAAAATACATAATGATGTGAACATAAAACAAGTTTTTATATATATATAAAATCAAATTTTAATCACATAAAACATATGTGGGGCCGCTAGGTTAACAACATTTTCAAAATCTAAATGTGAAAGCGTGGTTTACAAGTTTTTGCATATGATGCGAACGTAGTGTTTCATTGCCGTATCAGTTGACTCAATTGTTCCCACGCGTTTCGGTTTGTCGATATTAGCAGTATTAGCTAAGGTTTAACTGCATATAATTATAATGTTGTTCGTCTTTACGTTATTCCATTTTCTTGTCTTGAAATGAATTGTTATTGGCTTGCATGACAAGATTAAGGTTTGCTAGAAGCAACTATATATATATTAGTATTTTTTATACGCAATGTGCAAGAAATAGGTGCCCAATATTAGTACTTTATATTAAAAGTTTAAGTTTAATAATAATAATAATAATAATAATAATAATAATAATAATAATAATAATAATAATAATAATCCTTTATATAATAAAGCTATATGGTTTGGGAAATAATTAATGTTACAATTAATGCCACAACATCCTTTATTATAAAAAAAAAAAAAAAAAAAACACAACATTTAAAAAATAAAATAGCTATATATTATATAATCATATAAAAAATATACTTTTGAAAAATAAAATAGCTATATATTATATAATCATATAAAAAATGTGTTCAATTAGAGTTTAAATTTACACATACAAAATTTGAAATTTACTTTCCAAATGTAATTATCTTAGTTATTATTCGTATTGTGATAAAAAAAAAAAAAAAAGCACAACATTTAAAAAATAAAATAGCTATATATTATATAATCATATAAAAAATATACTTTTGAAAAATAAAATAGCTATATATTATATAATCATATAAAAAATATGTTCAATTAGAGTTTAAATTTACACATACAAAATTTGAAATTTGCTTTCCAAATGTAATTATCTTAGTTATTATTCGTATTGTGATAAAAAAAATAAAAAAAAAATAAAAAAAAAAGCACAACATTTTAAAAATAAGATAGCTATATATTATATAATCATATAAAAAATATACTTTTGAAAAATAAAATAGTTATATATTATATAATCATATAAAAAATGTGTTCGATTAGATGAAATACAATTAACAATAAATCAATGTAATTATGTAAATTCTCTCTATAAGTTTATTTGAATATGCACATAATTAGAGATTATATTAACCATATAAAATTATAATTTTAATTTTAATTGTAATTTTGTATTCTATAAAAATAATAAATACTTGACGAATGGAAGCTCAAAAATATTATTATATTAAATAATTTAAAATATTTTAGTTTTTCTATTTTTTATTTATATTTATAATAACATAATTTTTTTCCGTGCATCGCGCGGGTGAATTACTAGTAATAATAATAATGTAAATGTTATAAATATTTCATTATGGCCATTAATCTTGAGTCTCTTCATTTGCCTTCCACTTATTACATTGTTTATGATTAAGGATATGAAAGGTTGTATGGATTCCTATAAATTGATAGTGAAGGCTAATGAAATGATATGGTTGTTGTGCCCTACATTTGTTGTTCTTTTTCTCTTTCTCTTTTACTTCTCTACTCTATACACGCATACATATACACGCATATCTCCAAGCTATTACCGTGCAACTATCACGCGAGATCTGGGCTAATTGATAGGTTAAATTACAACACGTTATCAGCACGAATCGCAAACATATTCCTCGGTGAACGGTATGCTCGGACTTGTTATAATACATGTTTTTATACTAGGCAAGCATGTTCATAGGATTCATATAATACATGTTTTATATGGCGCATGTTGATTCTACACCTCTTGATATGATTATGAAATGCATGATTGATATGATACATATTGATTCTAAAATTTGAAATATGAATTGCACATACTGGTTCGTATATATATATGATTGTGTAATTTTTTGAATATATATTTTCAATTTTATTTTTGATTCTTCAAATTGAAAGAAAAACATGTGATATATATGTTTCTGTAAATAGAAGTGGCTTTTCGTATGAAGATGCAATGTATGTATACATATTATTTTCATTTCGCATACTTTGTATGTTATATACCCTATGTTGTAGTGCATTATTATGTTTTTATGATATGTCGTTTGCATGTGATTAGCAATTCGTTTTTGTGCCTAATTAGGCAATGAATGAATGGTTTTAATTAAGATTGTTAAAGTTTATTTTGTGGAAGCTTAAGAGTGAGTAGACTTTAAAGCTTAATTGATGACTTGGGAGCATCAATTAGGTGAATTGGATAGTGAAGCACCACTCATTGCCTGTAGCACGAGTTGATGCTATAAACATGAGTCGATGCTTGCTGCATCAATTCGGTGTTTGCCGCAACAATTCGTGTCTTGTTGCTTGTAGCACGAGTCGATGCTTGTTGCATCAATTTGGTGTTTGCCTCACCGATTCGTGTTGCACCATTTTGATTTTTGTGTATATATGAATTTTGTTTGGAACCTTCAATTATTGTTTCTATGAAATGGGTGATAATTCTTCATGTTTGTTAACAACTTTTGAGTGATGAACCCCTCATCAAGACATGGTTAAGAATTTGGGTAAATACATTAATTTGTAAATACATATTATCTTTATTTATTCTCTCAATTCATGTATATGAGATAGGCTCTATATGAACCATGATGCTTTGAAATGGTAAATACATGTGGTTATATGTCAAATTGTATGTATATGTATCCATGTATGTTCTATAACTATGGATATCGAATGCATAATCGGTCCTTATTATGTTTGCATTGGATTGTTGTGTTTGTATTAGAATGCTAAGAAACAGATATGCATATTTATGTAAAAGGTGTTTCTTCATCCATTGCTTGAACATGTATTCAAAATAGTGGTTTTTCTACAAGTTGTCACATTGTTTCCTAAAGTTGTATCAAATGATGATCTTGTAGATTATGCATTTCATTGAAAATGTGAATTTATTGAGCTCGCTCATGTCGATAGCAATTATTTCATTTATGCTTTGGATATTGAAATATTTTTGGCATCTAAGAAATCGAGCCAAACTTTTGTTGCTAAGTCACAGAGAACCGATGCCCAGAAGGCACAAGCTCTCATTTTCATACGTCACTACTTGAACCACGATCTTAAAATTGAGTATTTGATTGAAAAAGTCCATATTGCGTTATGTAAGTCCCTGAATGACCATTTTGACTAGTAGTCATCTATTGTCCTTCCTCAGACACATTTTGACTAGATTAATCTTAAGTTTTAAGATTATAAGTCAGTAACTGACTATAATTCAGCTCTTCACAAAATAGTCTCAGAAGTGAAACTCTAAACAAGAAGTTTTAGAGAAATATTTAATTGAAAAGACATTGACAACTTTTCGTGTGAGTAATTTGTACTCCAGCAGTAGTACAAGACAACAAAATATGAGAAGTTAGTTTATGCCTGAAGCATGAAGTATCCGAGTAGTTAGCTCATGCATGAAGCATCTGAGAAGTTAGCTTATGCTTGAAGCATCCGAGAAGTTAGTTTATGCCTGAAACATCCGAAAAGTTAATTCATGACCGCAATATTCGAAAAGTTAAGTTATTTTTGGACGCAAATTATTATGAGTGCAAAGTGATTTTACTACTCGAATTGACTATTCTAAAAGTTTACTTCGATCTCTAAGCTTATCCATCTAAGCTTTAACATGGAGTGGTAAGCCTAGAAATTTTACTTTTCGAATGATGTTTACTTCCTGGACTTTATTTTCCGGAGGAAGTTTACTTCTCGGAGTTACTTCTCTTAGTTTGCATGCATATTTATGGAAATTTTTCTCATGCGTGCAACATGATTCTCGTATGCAATTGACTGGTTGCTAATTCGAAGTTGAATTATTATTTGTTCTACATATCCTTTACCAATTCCGGAAGGATTGCTATTATCAAAAAATTATGATAATCATCTTTTGACTAAATTTAAGATGTCAAAATGTTGAATATTTCTCCGAATATGGCTTAGTGCAATTTTGTGTTATTTAAGAAATGGAATACTCCTATATAAGAATGATAATTGATTTATGCCATACATGATGTAATTTGTTTAAATGTTATTTGAAAGGTAGAACACTACCGGAAATTATGGAATTTCCGACCACCTGAAAGTGATCTTGAATCAAATTGATACCAAAAAGTGGTCGGAAATAGCAACAAAGGTTTTTCCGGATACCAAAAGTGGTCGGAACAAGGCTTCGACTTAATTTAAGATCACTTTCAGGTGGTCGGAAATTCTATAATTTCCAGTAGTGGAAGTAAATTATATCATGTCAGTTTGCCCGAAGCAAACGAGGGAGTAACTTATATCATGCCAGTTTGCCCGAAGCAAACGAGGGAATGAATTATTTCATATCAGTTTGCCCGATGCAAATGAGGGAGTGAATTATATCATGTGAATTTGCACGAAGCAATTCCCAAACCAGTGAGTGAACTAATGTAAAGTTGAGGATAAGGATTTTTGGGAGATCTTGAAGATCTTTTTTTTTTTTTTTTGACAAGCTTCACAGCTTCCTTATGATTGTTGCGTATCCTTGTAATATCATTTGATATGTATGCTTTCATATCTTATTATATATTTTCTTGTTGGGGACATCAGTTTTATATGCTATTGTGGTTATCACAATCTGACCTACTGCATATCATAATTATTCTCCCCTAGAACCTAGTACGTGGTATAAAACTAACATTTCTCATCTGCGTTTTATTCACAGTGTGCAGTCTTTTTCCTATATCACCACCATAGCGTACCTTTGTGGGCATGTATATGTTGATTATAAACCTCCGTCTGTTATTTAAATCCTTAGAGCCCATGATAAGGGATCAATATATAAATTAGGTACGCTGACTGCACAGTTTATGAAGATCATTTCACGGCATTAGGGGGAGATAAGTGCTCAAATTTTATAGAATGCCGGGAAATTCTATGAATGATTGATCTTCAATTTTTGAATCCACGTACTAGGTAGACTGAACTAGAAGTTCATAAGAAGTAAACTGAACTAGAAGTTCAGAAGATAATTAATCTGCCAATATATATACTGATAAAAAGAGTGACTAGGTCCCATGTATCTTCCCGAACTTGGACCGTATGTATTTACCAATGCTCCTTGGCGCCAGAAGCGTTGAGACATGTTGATATAAAAGACAAGAATCCGCGAAAAGCTAAAGCTAGTAGTAAATTTCGTCACTCTTGAAATCGATTAAAGAAGTATATGTCCTGAAGGCATTCGTCCAGAAGGCAAAAAAAAAAAAAAAAAAAAAAAACCAGTAAATTTATAAGTGCACCCAAAATTATAATACTGGGGATGCGGAATGACCAGATAAAAATATCTTTGAGAAATGTCTAGAGTCTGGTTGAATTAGAAATTGCCATTATTTTATATATATGAGAGAAATTTATGAAAAATATTATAGTTGTCGACAACAGAATTGCCTTTACAAATTGCTCTCGTTATATGAGAATCTGGATCCAGAGCTAGGCACCAGTTGTGCCTTGGTATTTTTTATGTATAAAGGAGCAATTAAGGCATATATAGCTCAACTCGCTAAAACTGTATTCTCTTTATAACATGTACACCATTTAATGTTAACCCTGAAGGCTACAAATGAGTGTTTGTACAAAAGAGAAATACAAATAATCTGGTGGTATGATATAAAGCGAGACTGGTAGCTTAAGGGTTTACGCAGAGACCCTAAATTGATTTTAATCAAATGTTCTCCCCCATAACATATGGCATTACGTTCCGCTAATTAACATTATTGGCAGTGAATTATAAATTTAGATATGCAGTTGATGAACGTCATGACCAACAAACTTATGGGTCATTAGACGCTAATATTTATTTGTAAATCCCTGATGGATTGAACACTTTTGAAATAAGGAATGTGAAAATCGCAACGTGTAGCATTAAACTACCAAGTATTTGTATGACTTGAATATTATTAACTGAGTGTTTTCCTCCCAAAAAAGGAATATGCAAATAATATGTACCATTATGTGTTCCTTAACAAATTGCTAATGGAGTTATTTATTTATCATCTCAGTCGATATTGATGGTTTAAACATTATTGAAACACATAGAGAGCTTGGTGATATTAGCTCCTGCTGAAAGACGGAGTTTTAAAATATAAGACTTGGGAAACCCAAGTATTGTATCGACATGAAGATCGAGCTTCTCCTTGAACAAGTTTTTATATACCAGTTAGCCTACTTGAAAAATATCTTGAAGATATTTTATATGGATAAATATTATTTACTTATCACACCAATGATTGTCCAATAATCTCTTGAATTAGATAAAGGACCATTTAGACTCGAAGATGATAATGAGGATATTTTAAGACTGGAAGTCCATTACTTCATTCCCATTGGAGCACTATTATTGAACTAGAAGTTCCATAATCGCATCAGGCCTGATATTGAATTTGCGATGAAATTGCTAGCAACATTTAGTGTTTCCCTCTACAATGAAAATTGGAGTGGTATTTAACATATCCTCCAGCACCTTCGAGGTACAAAGATTTTGACATTTATGTGAGAAACCCATATGTGGTTTTGATGGGCTACTTGGGCATTGGTTCTTTTATTTGATCCCTATGATGCCAAGTCCAAAACTGGTTATGTTATATTTTTACCCCCAATGTCTCATATGAGGACAAATAAGATTGTGTTGCACAAACAAGTAATAGGTTGGTTAAGGGGAACCTTACAAAACCTGTTGCACCTAAGTCCTTCTACACACATGAACTCTAGAAGAGTTGTAAAATTCTTGTTGAGAAAGTTTGCCCCACTGAACAATCTTGCAGATATGTTCACTAAGTCTCTGCCTACATCCACATTTGAGTAATATGTTTATAAAATTGGGATGCTCGTAGGCTTAGAAGATTGTTATCTTCAGGGGGAGCGACAACCCATAGCTGTGCTAGAATGGACAATCTAGAGGACTTTTGTAATCCTGAAGATTATGCTATGAAAGAATATGGTTGTACTCTTTTTCCCTTAGCTAAGTTTTTCCCCACAGGGTTTTCTTAGGCTAAGGTTTTTAATGAGGCAACCAGTGCAACACAATAGTTTAACATACTTCGTGTACTCTTTTCCTCGTCTAGATTTTCCCACTGGATTTTCTAGCGAGGTTTTTAACGAGGCATGAGTGTGGTAAGATAATGGCCAAGGGGGAGTTTTATAAATATTTCATTATGGCCATTAATCTTGAGTCTCTTCATTTGCCTTCCACTTATTACATTGTTTATGATTAAGGATATGAAAGGTTGTATGTATTCCTATAAATTGATAGTGAAGGCTAATGAAATGATATGGTAGTTGTGCCCTACATTTGGTGTTCTTTTTCTCCTTTTTCTTTTACTTCTCTACTCTATACACGCATACATATACACGCATATCTCCAAGCTATTACCGTGCAACTATCACGCGAGATCTGGGCTAATTGATAGGTCAAATTACAACAGTAAAACATTTTTATAAATTTGATATTTATTTTTTAAGAAATAACTAACATATAACCCCAATATATAATGTGTATATATTATTATTATTATTGAATAATATATAAGAAATTATATGCTTTCAAAAAATATAAGAAATTATATGGTGGATGCATGTCCATAGTAACAATAGTGGAAAAGATAACGGAAGTTATAATGGTAGGGGTATGTTTGTCCAAAATATTATATAGTACAACTTTTATAGCATAATGTATCAAAAAACTTTTAACGGAAAAAACGGAGATAAATGAAGGGTATACCTTCATCCACACTTATTATGTTTATATATATATATATATATATATATATATATATATATATATATATATATATATATATATATATATATATATATATATATATAGGATGCAGTTCAGGTGTGAACTTTGCGTAAAGTGTGGACGTGTGAACTGTTATCTGCCGTCCGATCGTTGTTGATGTACGGTATCAAGCGTAGGTGCAGCGGATACGGTGTGCATGCGTCACACACTAACTATTACACTGTTAAAGTTGGGTAGCTTTTGGAGTCTTAATTTGACCGTCTATCTTGCTAGACCTCCACACCCGAATTCCATAGGGCTCTTCACTGCAACACTCATCGGTGACCCTGTCGGTATTAGTGAAGGATCCATGGGTGGTGTCCGTTCGTGTTGTTCGGACGGCGATGACCCCACCACAGAACGACGGGCGTCCGGGATCACCATGCGGCCTTCTGCAAAAGCACAAGTTGAATGTTAGGGGGTTAAAAAAAAAAAAAAAAAAAAAAACACCCGCCGCCGGTCACCCATGCGGCGAGAACGCGGGGGTACCTCTGACTGCACCGGTGTCGGATTCGCTCATTGTCACCTCAGTGCCGTAAACATCGCGAACTGTTAGCGGTCGATGAACGGTAGAACTCTGTTCAAATACGTTTGGGGGGATCCGTAGTTATGTAATGAGGGAGTGTATCCCATGTTGCGTAGTGTAGGGTACTAATGTGCGTAGCCTACTTTGCTGCCGTTCGATCTATAACACCAATGCTCCGGATTGATCCACTAGTTCACATGTTAATAATGGTTTGCACCAGAAAAATAGCGTATATATATATATATATATATATATATATATATATATATATATATATATATATATATATTGGCTCCGGATCCCATGAGGTCACATATTTAGATGGGTGTATGAGATCTAATCATATCCATTAGATCAATGAATATTTAAGGGTGAGATTGAATTAGAATCTGTATGGATTTTAGGATGCAGTATAGGCATAAGGGTGAATAAGTAATTGTAATGTAATAAGTATTTATGGTTACAAATAAAATGGAATATATTCCATGATTAGCATCCGTTTTTTTGGGATTGTAATATATATTTGCGATAATGTAATAGAATTTGTATTGTGATTATTGCTTAACGCAAGCCATCACCATACAGTGTGAAAGAACAGCAGTTGTAACGAGCTCAAAGATGGGACTGCCGGACATAGGTATGTGCATTTTAGTTTATGTTTTTTTTTTTTTTTTTTTTTGTTGTATTTTTATTCTTGTTTTCTTGTGAACATGTATGTGCATCATGTATTCAAGCGTTATTGGATTCTAGTATCGTGTGCTTCTATCACTATGCGTTTGAATGCGGCGAGAGACCTATTGTTTTCCAGGCGTGTTTGAATGTTTTTGTTCCTTTTCTGTCGTTATTATGGTGTCATTTTTTGTTCAGTTTCCACGTACTGTATAGCGTAAGGTGTTTTGTGCAAATTCAAAGGCAGGTGTGTGCAAATGACAATCCATTATTTTTAAAAAGGTGGTGAGTACCGTAGTTTTTTCCGACATGTGTAATGGGGGTTCTGTGTTTGTGCAAAATGTAATATGAGCATGTGCAATCAAAGTATAACTACATACGCTTGTATTAATGATGTTGTTGAGTAAAATATTATGCTGAATTGTGGGTTCTGTGTTTGTGCAAAATATAATATGAGCATGTGCAATCAAAGTATAACTACACACGCTTGTATTAATGATGTTGTTGAGTAAAATATTACGCTGAATTGTGGGTTTTGTGTTTGTGCAAAATATATGTTAGAAATAATTTCTATGGCTCAGAATCCATGCAGCCATCATCCACGTTGCTTCTTGCACGTACTGCCGCAACTGTCGCACTATGTATGCATGTTCTCCATCTTTGCGTTTTTATCTCTAAATTGCTTAGTATAAATAGGGTAGCTTTATGCTTTGTAAAATGTATCAAATCTTTTGAATTCATTCTCCTTCCTTTCTTTCTTCACGTAGCTTATATATATATATATATATATATTTGTAATTCTCTTTTGAGATTAATATATATATTTATTATATCTTACCCCAATTTAGCAACTTCTTATTTTGTCATTTATATAATTTTCTTCGTTTATATATTTTTCCTATTATTATACTTCTATAATTCTCAATTTTCAATTCTTTGCTTCCGCATTATTCCGCTATATTCCTAACAAGTGGTATCAGAACGGTTTAATTGAGAGTTATTTTCAAAGATGTCAACTGTTACCAAGTTCGATATCGAGAAGTTCGACGGGAAAATTAGCTTTTCTATCTGGAAGGTTCAGATGGAAGCCGTTCTAACCCAGAACGGTTTGAAGAAAGCGCTAGCTGGGAAGAAGAAGAAACCGGCTACAATGACAGATGTAGATTGGGAAGATCTGGATGACAAGGCACGTTCAACCATTCTTTTGTGTCTGTCTAAAGAAGTTCTACGTGAGGTAGTAAGTGAGACGACTGCGTCAGATTTATGGTCCAAGCTGGATACGCTTTACATGGCCAAAACTCTGGCGAACACGTTGCGTTTGAAGGAGCGTCTGTACACAATCCGTATGACGGAAGGTACTTCTATTAAATCTCACTTGGATGAATTCAATTCTATTTTATTGGACTTGGAAAATATTGATGTTATAATTGAAGATGAGGATCGCGCTGTTTTATTGCTTGTCTCTCTCCCTAGATCATACACGCATTTCAAAGAAATTATGCTGTATGGTAATAGTAGTGATACCCTTACTTTCGACAATGTTAAGTCGAACTTATTGTCCAAAGAAAAGTTTGACTTTGAAATTAAGTCTGAGGACAAAGGTGAAGGCTTGACTGTAAGGGGTCGTTCACTTGAATCAGGGAGTAGCAATAAAAATTCTAGATCCAAGTCCAAAGGACATAAGTCCAACAAATCCTGTAAGTACTGCAAGAAGCATGGTCATGATGTGACTGAATGCTTCAAGTTGAAAAACAAGCAAGAGAGAGAAAAGAAGTCCGCTGAAGCTAGTGTTGTTGAAAGTGATTCAGATGGTGATGTGTTGTTATCTGTTAGCTCCGGTGAGAAACGGAGTGAAACCGAGTGGATTTTGGACTCTGGTTGTACATTCCACATGTGTCCCCACAAAGATTGGTTCATCTCTCTGGAACCGGTTGATGGTGGAGTTGTCTTGCTTGGTAATGATATCCAATGCAAGGTTAGTGGAATTGGAAGTGTTCAGATTAAAACTCATGATAACGTTGTCAGGACTCTTACCAATGTTCGGTATATTCCTGATTTGAAACGCAATCTGATATCATTGGGCACCTTGGAATCTCTGGGGTGCAAGTACACAGCTGAAGGTGGAGTTTTGAAGGTCATAAAAGGCTCTCTTATTCTCATGAAAGCTTCTCGTTCTGGAAGCTTGTATGTCTTGCATGGCAGTACTGTGACAGGTTCAGTAGCGGTATCCTCATCGGTGTCTGATGCGAATCTCACTCAGTTATGGCATATGCGTCTGGGGCATATGAGTGAGAAAGGCATGCATCTCCTGAGCAAGAAAGGCCTCCTTGGTGATTCAGGTACGAGTAAATTACAATTTTGTGAGCATTGTGTTTTTGGGAAACAAAAGAGGGTTAGTTTCTCTACTGCTACACACCGTACCAAAGATGTTTTGGAATATATACATTCTGATTTATGGGGACCAACTAAATTCCAGTCCCTGGGAGGCTGTAGATATTTTATGTCTATTATTGATGACTTTTCTCGCAAAGTCTGGGTCTATTTCCTGAAACACAAAAATCAGGCATTTTCTATTTTCAAGAAGTGGAAAATACTTGTTGAGACTCAGACAGGTAAAAAAGTCAAGAAGCTCAGGACAGACAATGGCTTGGAGTTCTGTGAGTCAGATTTCAATGACTTTTGTGCGGCAAATGGAATCGCCAGGCACAAGACCTTGCCTGGTAAACCCCAGCAGAATGGTGTTGCCGAACGTTTGAACAGGACTCTATTGGAAAGAGCGCGTTGTATGCTCTCTAATGCTGGGTTATGGAAACGACGTGATTTTTGGGCCGAGGCCGTTTCTACTGCTTGCTATTTGGTAAATAGATCTCCACATTCATCCCTTGATTTCAAAATTCCAGAGGAAGTTTGGTCAGGTAATCCTGTTGATTACTCTATCTTAAGAGTTTTTGGATGTCCTGCTTATGCTCATTCCAGTACGGGTAAATTAAACCCGAGAGCTGTCAAATGCATTTTCCTTGGTTATGCTTCTGAGTCAAAAGGGTATCGTCTATGGTCTCCTGATTCTCGGAAAATCATTCTGAGTCGAGATATCACTTTTGATGAAAATGCACTACTTTCTTCTGGAAAAGTTCCCAGTACAGGTGAGACGCAAAGTACTGGTGAGAAGGTGGAGTTTGAGTTCAGGCCTATTGATAGTGTTACTACTGCTGATGGTAATACTAAAGATGATGCATCTACTAGCACCGCTCTCGTCGAGCCACAACGAGAGTATTCCATTGCTATGGATCGTCCTAGGAGGACAATTAAAAAACCTGCTAGGTACGCTAGTGACGATGAAACCAATATGGTTGCTTATGCTCTTTCAGTCACATAGGAAGTTGATGGTGATCCATCCTGCTATTATGAAGTTCTTCCTGTTGTTAAGTTCAAGTAGTGCTTGAGTTTAGTCGACTGTTCCAGTTGTTAATTTTCACAGATGGATTTGATCCAAGGTGGAGATTGTTAGAAATAATTTCTATGGCTCAGAATCCATGCAGCCATCATCCACGTTGCTTCTTGCACGTACTGCCGCAACTGTCGCACTATGTATGCATGTTCTCCATCTTTGCGTTTTTATCTCTAAATTGCTTAGTATAAATAGGGTAGCTTTATGCTTTGTAAAATGTATCAAATCTTTTGAATTCATTCTCCTTCCTTTCTTTCTTCACGTAGCTTATATATATATATATATATTTGTAATTCTCTTTTGAGATTAATATATATATTTATTATATCTTACCCCAATTTAGCAACTTCTTATTTTGTCATTTATATAATTTTCTTCGTTTATATATTTTTCCTATTATTATACTTCTATAATTCTCAATTTTCGATTCTTTGCTTCCGCATTATTCCGCTATATTCCTAACAATATAAAATGAGCATGTGCAATTAAAGTATAACTACATACGCTTATAATAAGTATTTTGTTGATTAAAATATTATGCGTGGGCTATTATGTACATGTTGACGAAATGTATGGTACAGGTTTGTGGAGTCCAGACGAGGTGAATGCAAACGAACCAGAAAGGGATTGTAGAATGGATATTAGCCCAGGAGGTACGAAATATTGGTATACAGAATGTGACCGTAGTCTGAAACCATATGAAGGTCAATTGTTTAACACACTAGAAGATGGAATAAAATTTTATACAATGTATGCCGCAACAACCGGATTTGATGTGCGTCGAAGTTCGGATAAAAAGAACGATTTTGGTATTGTTTTGAAAAAGGATGTTGTGTGTTCGAGGCAAGGTTTTAAGGAGGATAGGGGCAAAGAAACATTGGGTGAAGGAGGGGGGTCAGAGAAGAAGAGAAGGCGGACCACTAATAGAGTTGGTTGCGGGGCAAGGATTGTAATGAAGATAGTCCCCGACGGGAGGTATAAGGTACACAAATTTGAAGAAAGACACACACATTGCCTGTGCGAGGATAGTCAGAAACCACTTATGAAAGTGAATCGCAACATTGAGATTGCACACCAAGAATTCATTACCAAGTGCGAAAAAGCAAACGTTGGTGCAAGCAAAAGTTTCGACATATATGCCGAGATCGTAGGGGGGCCGGAGAATGTGGGTGCGACGCAATAGGACTTCAAGAATTACAGAAGAGATCTATTAGCGTACATGAAGTGGGGAGATGTGCAATTGGTTATATCAAATTATCTTGAGCAGAAAACAGATTGTGGTGACATGTACTTCGAGTACGAAGTGAATGCAAATGATCAATTGTCTCGTGTATTCTGGGCGGATGGTATGGCAAGGAAAAACTATGGTGCGTTTGGTGACGTGGTATCCTTTGATGCAACATACAAAACAAATAGGTATGAGAGAGTTAATGTAAATAGATGGGTGTGTAGATGTTAATTCGTATACTGGAACATAATAATATGATAAGAGTTTTAAGTATGGCAGTGCGTGTGTGTGAGAGAGTGTTTTACTCGCACAATGCATGAATATATGTGAAACAACGTATAACGTAGGTGAAGGGATGTTTTTGCGTGGGTTTTAAGTTTGTGCGTGATTGTAGTATGTCTGTGCATGTGTTTGCGATGTGTGGGATTGATTTGTTTTGCCACATTTGAGACACCCGATTAATTGGTATGTAATGAATGCAGGTACCACCTTGTGTTTGTTCCATTCACAGGAGTAGACAACCACAAACGATGTGTGACGTTCGCAGCGGCCCTGATTGATAAGGAGGATGTGGAGTCGTACAGTTGGGTATTAAACCACTTCAAGAATGCAATGGGGACTGCTCCACCTATAGTAATAACCGATCAAGACCCAGCTATGAAGATTGCAATTGCAGATGTGTTTCGCGGTAGTCGTCACCGTTACTGTATGTGGCACATTATGACTAAGGTTGGCGAGAAAGTGGGTGCTGAGATGTCAAAGAATAATGAGTTCCGGAGGGCATTGAATAGTGTTGTGTGGAACGAGAAAGCAACGAGAACAGAATTCGAGATCGGGTGGAAATCCGTAATCGGGAAATACAACCTACATGAAAATCGATGGCTAACGCGTATGTACGAGGAGCGTGCGTCATGGGTGCCTGCATTTTGCGATGATATGTTCATGGGAGGGCTGCTACATACCACTTCCCGTTCAGAGGCGGAGAATAGGATTTTCCAGGGTAACATGAATAAGCACCTATGCCTGGTAGAGTTTTTCACCCGTTTCGAGCGTGCGGTAAGAAAACAACGAAAGAACAACCTAGAATTGACAGCAAGTACCATCGGACAGACCCTAGTATTTGAGACAAAACTACGAATAGAGCGAGCAGCCGCCAGAGTGTACACTTTGACTATTTTTTATGAGGTCCAAAAGGAAATAAGTGCAGGATGTTTTAAATGTCGAGTTCGATCATACACAGAGGCAGACGGGTTGAAGACATATATGGTTGAGGATGAAAATGAGCAACGATACACAGTCACAATGCAAGATGGAAGCAACATAGCATGCACATGCAGAATGTACGCAAGAGTAGGTCTCCTTTGTAGCCATGTTTTTGTCGTACTGAAAGATGAACGTATCGATGACATCCCCCCACAACATATTACACCGCGATGGACGCGAGACGCCGTGAAGCACTCCACCACTGATACAGACGGAGATAAATAGAATGGTTGTAACACTTTTGGCCAATGCAACAATGAGGAAGGACAAATAATGAATATATTTCATAGATGTTTGGGCAAGGCTAAAGGAAGACCGGAAAAAATGAAGGAGATAAAAATGTGGATGGAAGAGTTTGAAGCAACATTCGGGGAGCACGAAGGAGCCGATTTGAATGTAAGTGGGAAGCGTGCAATAATGGAGTCGTATTGCGGCGTCGTAACCCCAAAGACGATAGAAGTGCATCCTCCACCCGTCGCAAAAACCAAAGGGTCTGGCAAACGAATGAAATCTACAAGGGAGATAGCAATGACGGAGCATTATAAGAAAAAATGCACATTCAAAACATGTGGACTGGCTGATGGCCATAATAGCAGAAGCTGCCCGCGAAAGTAGATGATCTATTATTCCGTTAATAAGTAAAACACAAAACAAAAAACTTTTGCAGAATAAGTGTTTTTTTAAGATTTTAAGTTGAATAAATGGTGTGGGTAGCGTATGTGCAAAAATCCCGGTGAGCGTGTGCAGTATGCGCTACGTTAAATTAATTATATACGGTTGGTGCATGATATTGTGATACATTGTGCGGCGTTACTGGCATGGACTAATGAGGTAAAACACCCACGATACAAACAGTATTTGAGTTAAGTGTAGTTAAAAATGAAAAGAATAAAGTCTGAGAAATCGAATAATAACGACTCTACACAGCTTGAAGGAATAAGGACAATATGACCTGAAAGTTTATAAATATTGTGATTGAGCCGAACCGAGCGAGAGAAAAATTTACAGCTGTAGCAAGAAAACCGACACGGACATGCAGTAGCATTGCTTAAGTAGCCGTATATATTGTAAAAAAATTTATAAACTAAGTGAATTCGATAAAACAAGACGGCAGAACGTTTGAGTAGATTACGAAAATGCTTAGGTGATAAATTGTAAATGGAGAACGACAGAAACAAAAATTAGTCAGAGAGCTACGATGCAAATTATATTGGTAGCACGTGCAAAAGTCCGTGTAATACTTGGAGCACAACTAATCATATAAAATGTAGGCACAGTCTTTCGAAAATGCAATTTTGAAAATGAACTATATTTACTGTTTGCAAACGTTTACCTATACAAATGAAGCTTTAGAAATGATGAAAAAGATGCATGGATGGTATAGTGAGAGTCGAAGTAAATGGCTAAGTGTGCGATGGCCCGTGCGTGGGCAAGTGAATGTCCGAGTGCGTGCGATAACGTGTATGCGTTTTTGTTATTAAATTTATAAGTGTAAGTTGGCCAGCGTGTGCGAGATAATGTTATAGTTGTAGCAAACGATAGCATAAACCATAAACACGTACATAGATTCAATGTTGCAATGGTATGTTCTGTGCAACTTCGAAAACTGAAGCGTGCAGACCTGAGAGAGATGGGGGTAGGGAATATGTTTAACGGCAATTGGGTGTGTTTGTTAATATAAAGCAGTAGATATAATAATATTGTAAACAGTAGCAGTAATAAATATTACACTGCACGAACAGCATAAGCAACGGAATACAGAACTACCCAAATTAGATATCGAAATATTGAAAAACGGATGAGTAATGTTTGCGAATTAAGCAAAATATCCATTTATGTAAGAAATCCAAAAACTTTAAAGTATGCAAAAAATGTAGATGCGGTAAACAACTACCAGATGTAAGTTCTCCATTCACCACCTTTCAGTCACTGAGCACAAGCAACACTGTTGACAATGATTTGGCGACGCGTATTTTTGTGAAACAGAAGAATTTCATAGATATACCGCACGCGGAGAGCGAGCAAAGCCCGCGCGTCACCCCGGGTTAGACCGCAATCCCACGAAGCAATAGACTGACCAATGTACGTCTCCATATGACGCATAGCAAAAACCCCACAATCCACCTTATTTTTTGTATCATGCCATGACATTCGGAGTCTCCTTGGTATTAGTTGCAACACCTTGACATAAAGTTCCGGATACCCAGCATCGTCAAAGAAGACCAATAGGACATCTCTCTGCAAAAAGTAAACAAATGGTCAACGCGGCAAACGAATACCGTGATGACTAGAATATAACGAAACGACATCTGTTTAAAAGTAAAACACCAACATAAGGATAATTTAATACCAACACAGACGGGGTATCCCCGTACTTGGCAAGAGATACCCCATCCGCAGATGAGTTATCGATGAAATCAAACTTGTTGCGCCGAACGTCAACAGCAACGACGTAATAATGCGCCTTATCTATTATCGGAAAGATCAACTGCGAAAAAACGTGTACATATAAATAAATCTGTAATCCAAATTTAAAAGAAGAAAGCACTAATCACAAAGGTGAATGGCACATATACATAAAACTGTAATGCAAAAACATGAATGTATTAGAGCGTACACTAACCATGTCAATATCCGACCATAACTCATATGGTGACACCTTCAAATCGGCCTCTAACGCAGCAGAAAACAAGCGCAACTGGTTAGACCATGTGGTTGTGATTTCAACTACCGAGCCCAACTGCAATACAAAAAATCATTAGTATCGAAATTAAGCGGCCTGTACGGGGAAAAGATGCGACCATCCAAACGAGGATTGACTAACCGTTGTGGTTGGGGATGCAAATAACTGCTTGGGTGCACCAACTGGTTTGGAACTCTCACGGGCATTTAAAATGCAGGACCACGCACTTAGCACACCCACAAGCACTTCGTTCCCCCCCAACAATGACAGAAATTCGCACCGACGAGCAGAACGGCCACAGTAGTTAAATAATTATGCCGTCCTGAAACATTATAATCAATAAATTAAAAAAACATAATACGTCGAAATCCACGAACAACGAAATGTAAGAAAGCAAAAATACTTACAAGTCAACATTAGCAGTACGAACAACCCAATCATAGACCGCTTGAGGATCAACATTATTTGCACCATGCATATTGGCAGCGCGAGTCCGCGTGAGGGGCGCATACGAATTGAAATCGATTGTGCGCAAAGAACCAACATCGTGCGCTACACGTCGTGAAGCCTTGACTGGTGCAGTACGCACTGGCGGACCGGATCCCACGCCCTTGCACGGACCTAGTGTAGCGTTTTGCTACGTCATGTGAACAACCCAGAGATGGATAAGTATGTAGAAAAAAAATTATAAAAAGGGTGGGGAAGACGAAACGAGGGCGACAACAATACCTCAGGAGGAGTCGAAAAAACATTCTGAGATGTTGGACTACGTACACCACGCCCACGTGCAGTCACGATCCCATCCGCCCCGACACCCCCAACAGACTGTGCTTTTGGCTTAACCGAGATGTGGTGTTCTAACGCGCGCACCTATTATGAACATCGTTCAGGGTCTTAGAGGATTGAGAGTGACGGAATAATTGTGGGCCGAAAGTAGGTATACAGATAACAAAACGGCATCCACAGTAATACTTACAGGTATACAAGGTGCAGACCTACTACCCCCGGTTGGAGCGTTTGAAGTATCACCCACATATTCGCGCACAATCGCATCCACCTCCTCCCAACATTGGGTAGGGAGATCTTGGGACAACCCATAACTGAACGACGAACCGTCATCACATCCCTAATAAACGCATAGAGAACAATAAAATGAGCTGTGGTTGCATAGCAAGAAGAATGTATGTGTGACAGACCCAAAATAAATGCCCACCCCGCACTTAGTAAAGTAGGGACAACCGATATACAACACACCTGCACCACACAGAAAGTACAGTACCATGCGAGCACAACTAACATACAAATCAACATAAAAAAATAAAATAAAAAAACCCACCGACAGATGTAGGCAAAAAAACAAAGAGTATACCATCAACCTACAACCTACACCTGCTTAACTTTCCTGCGCTTGTACACAATCATACTTACAGCAACTTGGGTTTCGGCCACGGGACCCCCCGATGACGCATGCAGAGACACCCGATCATGCTTTGGCGGCACACCCCCGGCACCATCAATAATAGGCCCAACCTGCTCATCAACAACGCATGGTCCCGTATGTGGGGGTACTGAGTGATGGCTACCATCTTGTACCGCCCTAACCGCATCATCCACTACCTGAAAGCTTTCCGGGTTACTCCAAATCTCATCTCCACTTGTCGGCGTGATAGCGGCCGGATTTGCAACGGCAACTGGCACTGTAGATGCATGAGTCTCAAACAAAGAAATAATCTTCCGTGCACCGGTTAATACACGCAAAACACTATCAGTGCGGGTGGAGCATTGAGGGTGAACGCCAACAAATTGCACAACGTCATCCAACGCAGCGTCTAATGAGCACATCTTCAAAACAAACAATTCCCCTGGCGCCTGGACAATTTCAACGGATTCAAAATTTTAAAAAATTGTGAAGAAAAATAATAAACTAATACCATATTAGCGCATTTAAAACTAAAACGACTAGTGAAAAAGCATTGAAGACCAAAACCATACCATGAACAATCATAAAATCAGAACGAACACCGAAAAGAAATGCACACAATAATAAGGGTGTAACCGTAAATCATATAAAACAATGGTAGTAAAATAATACACGACCACCGAAAGACCACAAGATAGTTGACGCTCGAATTCGCACACACAAAGTAACATATGTACGGGAATATGAATAAGCGCAAACAGACTATGGTATCACATAACTGGAATTGAGTGTGTTTATTTCTAAATTCATTAATTATACCCAACATTATATAAAAATAAAAATAAAAATGAAAAACTGTTAACATTTGAGAAAATAATTTTTTTTAAAAAAGAAAATACAAAACACATCAGCAACGCAACGACCATTTAATCAACCAGCACACACAGTAAACATAATTTAAAAAAAAAAAAAAAAACAAACACAACTGGCATAGACCAATGCGTGAACAAGAAAATGTTAAACAATAACCACACACCATATATCAAAAATGTTAAAACTCATAAAGCTTGTTAAATGAAGTAAAAAAATGTTACAAACAACGCAATGTCATAGGCATGCACCATGCAATCAATCAGCACATAAAAAGGAAAAATCATAACATTTGTTAAATGAATAAAAAAAAAAATTGTAACAAAAAACGCAATGTCATAGGCATACTTCAGTTTTCGAAATTGAACTAAGTTCGCACAGACTTAGTGCATAATGCATACACCCATTAGGAAGTAGAACAGAAAGAATTGCATAACGAAAAAAGACCTGGGGAGCAGTAGGAGCAGAAACACGGGGAGCACTACGGCCAACTGGGGGAACAAAAGGCCCAACTATACTCCCAACACCAAACCTCCCAACCCCCACCTCAGCTAGTTCACGAGCTTTGAGAAGAGCCGTAGTCCACCCTCTGAACGAAGGGAAAGCCCGAGGAACAACCTTGTCCGCCCCCCATGCTGTCGACGACACCCCCAAACATCCCACCGCCCACATGCACCACCATCAACCACTCCATATACACACCCAAAGCCGAAAACACCAACAAAAGCATATGGGATACCTGGATTGCGAGTAGCAGATCCCCGCCTTTGTCTCTTGGCTTGGCGTGATGAAGAACCTGCCATGCAGAACGCCGGATAATATGCTAGACGTCTGATCGCCGGAGGAAAAAACGCCAGAGACAGGAGAGAGCAGCAGCAACACCGGAGGAGAAAGAGTCTTATTGGGAGACTAACAGACGGACGCGACACCACATAAGGAACGCGAATCGACAGTAATATATTTAATCATCACATAAATACCATAATTAGTGTTGCACAAGCCCATAAAATCTGCTAATCAATTATTACAACCTAATAAAGACACCATAAAAAAGACAACAACACCCCCATATGCACTAAAGACACACGCACGTGGCAAAAAATTAAGATTAATCTCATCCATCCAAAAAAACAAAACAACGCACCAGATCAAGCCTCACCACCTTGCCTGACAAAGGTAACCTCACCAGATTCAATATATATATATATATATATATATATATATATATATATATATATATATATATATATATATATATATATATATATATATATATATATATAGGATCAAGTGAGAACGGCTTGCCCATGAGAGAACTAAGAACCAATGATATTCGTTGATCGTGTTTGATCCAACGACAGTCATTAAGCTGGATTTTTTCGCGTCTCGCCATTCGTAAGGGTTTCTTGTCTTTTTACACTTTTATTTCCTAATCCTTTATGATATTGTGATCCATCCCACTTTATTATTCGTCGTCTTCTTTCGCTGTTTTTATCATTCTTCATATATTTTGCTATTTCCGCTATTATTCCTTCTGCGTAAGTTTTTTAATACCAATTTTTTTTTGGTAGTGTTTGCGTAGGTGGTGCTTAGAAGTTGGATGTTTATGTTGGAAAAATAGCATTAAAATGACATTTTGAATGATTATTTTGTGGTACAAATATATGAGGGATCCACTTCCGATTTGGGTCGGGTCAATGTGGATTCGGGTTCTTCGTAGTGAGACGAAGAATTTGATATAATGTACGCTCAAAATGGGTAATAGGTGAATGAGAAATTGATTCTCAAAGTGAACCTATTTGAGAGAAGTCAACTTAAGTTTAGATGGTAATTAAAATTAGCATTCTAATAACTTTCGTTGCACTGCACGAAAGTTGCAAATGTAATTAAGCATTGAAAGAATGCACGAAAGGTCAATTAGCTTTTGATGTGGCATTCGTGAAATGATGCATGGACGAATGTTCCAAACTTCATTAGTGAATTAAGTTGTGAGCTCCTTTCGTGCTGTGGATTCGGTGAGCACGAGTCAATGCTATAAGCATTGATTCGTGCTGCACCGTTTCGGTGCTTGCAGACCACTCGGGTGTGGTTTCTGGTCCCAATATGTTAAACTTTCGAGTTTGTACGGATTTCTTGGTCACTCAGATATTTTGAAACGAGTCGTTATGGTTGGTACGAATTAATCGTATATTAAGTTTGTGATCGTTGATATTATTTCGATAATAAGTACGACCGTTTCAAACGTTATAATTCAATTATTAAATTGAATTTATGTTGGTTAATGTGTCATGATGATGCTATTTAGTACCAATCTCCTATATAAACATGTTGTGGGAGAAACTTTTTTTTTTTTAAGTGTGAGATAGAGAGAAAGTGAGATACAACGTGAAGGGAAGAACAAGAGAGACACAAGACACAAAGATAAGCACCTTTTCTTCTCAAAACTTTGATCCTACTCCTTTCTTGCTACTGTGTTTTGCCCGTGCTCTTGTTCGCCGGGTTCGTTCGTTTGGGTGCTCAAACTTCGAACCGTTGTACGTTTTATCCTGGGAAACCTAGGCCACAACGCTCCTAGCACTTTTGGGAGGTGGAAAATAAGGTTTTAAGGAAAGAAAGGCACCTCGCATAACTCGTACTTTCTTCTTTCTTCCTTCTCCTTCTTTCTTATTTTGGATTATGCTTTTAAGCAAAAATCCGTTCTCCCTCTTTTGATATATTCGTTGGATTGGACTTATAATCTGAGGATTATTAGTTCTAATTTTTGGTTAATATATATTGGTATATCTTTTTCGTAGATATATATGTATATATAACCGTTGGTTCCGTTATATATATATTTGTGTGTATATATATATTTCGGATAAATATTGAATAATATTTTATATACTTGTGTTTATATATATAAATATTATTTTGAGATATTAAATCGATTTGGTTCATCATCACCAACAGTTTATTGATCGTGTAGGTATTGGCGGACAGGTGAGCTCACTATGTCGGGGGGGGGGGGGGGGGGGGGGGGTGATATCTGTTTAGGGGTGCATTAACAAATCTATGTCATTTGATGGGTATGCTATTGGTGTAATTTTGCAAAATCTGATTGCAGTGTTTACAATTTGGTAAATGATGTTCAGGTAGGGTCGAAACATGTGTTTGGTTAAGGGAGATGTGTTTTAGGGGGGTGAAGCAGGTAGTACATGGGTTAGACATGGTAATGTGCTGGACGACTTGTACTCTGTATGGCAAAAGCCGGACAATTATGTACTCCGTTTGTTGGGTGTGTAGTTTTAGATTTCTTATGTGGTCCTGATTTTTGTGAGCTCACAGGTACTATTGTTGATTCAAACATCTGCCACCCTACTGAGTTTGACTATAGACATGGAAAGCACTGTTTAGAAACATAACCTAAACCAAAAAAGAAATTCAGGTGTGCATAGATTTGGGTAGATACTAAAAAGTGATATCATGTACCACCACTTTAGGTACAGTCTTTCATGTATCTAATTTGTCGTGGGTGCATTCTGTTTTAACTCCTGCTACACTACTCAGTCAGGTAACAATCTCAGTGTGCATTTCCCAAATTCAGTTGGTGCAGGTACCGGTACCGCCCCCTGCGGCACCATGCACAGCTCTACGGCGGGTGGACGGGCAAGGTCAGAAAGGAAAGGGATCGCTTGTTCAACCGGACTGATCGGCTGGCATTTTCTTTAGCACCACATATGGATACCCAAACGTACCGCTGCCCCATGTGTATCAGTGTATGTTGTGTGGTTGTGGATGACCTGGTACGTGTATTTGACCTATTAGATGTAGTACTCTTGTGCATTAGGAGTACGGATGCACACCCCTATTCCAATATAGTCACAAAAACATCTTAGTCAGGGAGATGACCAGGAGGGCAGTCTGGTTGTTTATAATTGGGGGCAGGTTTCATATGTCAATTATACGGGTTAAATAAAAATCAACTACTCATTCATTTCTTGTTTAAGCTAACATAAAAAAAAAAAATTCTAGTCTCTAACGAACAACATATATATACTCCTCTGCAAAGATTCAATTTTGATGCCTCATGTTCTAATCAACTGCTGACTACCAATGCATTCTAAAATTACATCCAAGCATATTAATATGCAATTTAACCCCCTTAAAGAGCCTAATTAATATATGCTAAATGTGTTTGATTGTTGACATTATAAAGGTTGGTGCAGATCATGTGTCTTGCTACCTACCTAGACTCCAACCTTCAGGGCTTACGGGCTGCACGTCTACGAAACATGAAACCGAAGAGGATGCAGATGTCATGGAGGGATACGACTTCTACGATGGATTCCGGGATCTTCACGATGCGGCACATGGAGGCTTTCGCTGGGCAGGACTGTGCGAGTTGGGACACTGGCCTACAGCGTGGGAATGCTATCCAAATAGTCAACCTGTGCAAACGCTACATGGATAATATCATACTCAGTGTGGCCAACCTGCATGCGCACAACATTGCAGCGTGTGTGGGGGAGTTTGAATGCCGGAGGGTAGCACAGCTGGTCCACTAACCATGGCGTCTAGCAAAATAGCGGAGAAACAGCCATGCAGTCGGTTATTTAGCGCATTTGGTAGCATTTTTTTGGGTAGATGAGCTTAGTTTTTGTTAGTTTATTTATTACTAGTACTTAGTCCACTGAATTATCATCTTGTAGCTTTCGGTAGCTTGTCTCCGGCATAAAAGATACTTTTACTTAAAAAGATATAAGCGTAGCTGTGGCTGAGTATTCTTTTTTGCAAACTAATTGAACAAAGGCATAAAATAGGCAGTGCTTTGTGGTTGCTCCGCGTTTTGCAAGTGGAACTTGAATGTCTATTCTGTTATGTGTGACTGTCTCTCTCCACGTTTTCCAAACCAGTGTAATTTGTTATGTTTCATATGCAGAGTTGTTATATTAGAATGGACAAGGATTGGGGTCGGTGGACAGCATTCTGGATTCTTGGTAATAGCCATAAATTCCAGGACTAATTGGCATTTGGGGGCACAGAATTCCGTTTTGTTTTCAAATGGCGATGTGTATGGGCTGTATGGTGTGCATGCGGTCATTTAGTGTAGGTATTGGCTGTAATTTTAGGCTCTTAAGTCTATTTTGTGTTTTTGGTCAATTATATGAAGATTAAATTACAGGCTATGCTGACCCCCCCCCCCCCCCCTTTCAATTGCACAGGAACTACCCAGAAACCACAGCCTGGAAAAAGCACCGCACGTAGGCAGGCTTTTCAGTTACACTCAATTATTCATACATAGACTTCAATTATTCATACATAGACTTCCTTTTAGCTGATGCATCACACAAGACGGAGGTTAACAAAAACTCATTGCAATCTAATTCTTTTGCAACGATGTTCCTAAGCTAGTAGATGGGAATAAAATACCAAATAAAACGTAACAAGAATGCAATAACAAAATCATATAAACAAATGCAGTAACTTAAATTTCTCCAATAGCCAGCTGTATGAGTCAACATCTTCTTTAGTGAGCAAATCGGCTCCAAAAGTGATACATTGCTTGTGGTTGTCCACACCAGTAAACGGCACAAACACCATGTTGTACCCGCATAGTTAAAAGAAATGTGTGATTTGCTATTGGGCAACATTTCACTATAAACCCTTGTACAAACAATTTGAGGGGGAGTTGTATATATATTATGGTAAAACCTATATATATTTGTACCAAACTAGGCTGTATGCACCATAGCTCTAGCTTGCTATAGATAAGAAGTAGATGCATATGTGCCCTCATAGCTCACTGGGATGCACCACACGCATACATGCAATCCTAACAACTGGGCAATACTTTTACTGCCTCCACGCCCCGAGTGGAATTTCCCACAAAAAAAAAAAAAAAAAAAAAAAATCTACAACCGAGTACCAGCTCGCATACTTTCCAGGGGATTAGTACAAACATCAAAGCCAATGATTCGAGCGTAGTTCATGTAGCAGTGGATACCTTCGCTTAGTGACTTGAATACACGCCCCGCTGTCGGTATTAGTGAAGGATCCATGGGTGGTGTCCGTTCGTGTTGTTCGGACGGCGATGACCCCACCACAGAACGACGGGCGTCCGGGATCACCATGCGGCCTTCTGCAAAAGCACAAGTTGAATGTTAGGGGGTTAAAAAAAAAAAAAAAAAAAAAAAAAAAAAAAAAAACACCCGCCGCCGGTCACCCATGCGGCGAGAACGCGGGGGTACCTCTGACTGCACCGGTGTCGGATTCGCTCATTGTCACCTCAGTGCCGTAAACATCGCGAACTGTTAGTGGTCAATGAACGGTAGAACTCTGTTCAAATACGTTTGGGGGGATCCGTAGTTATGTAATGAGGGAGTGTATCCCATGTTGCGTAGTGTAGGGTACCAATGTGCGTAGCCTACTTTGCTGCCGTTCGATCTATAACACCAATGCTCCGGATTGATCCACTAGTTCACATGTTAATAATGGTTTGCACCAGAAAAATAGTATATATATATATATATATATATATATATATATATATATATATATATATATATATATATATATATATATATATATATATATATATATATATATATATATATATATATGTCTACGTGAAAGAAGACAAAAGAAGGAATATATAAATGAATTCAAAATGAATTGATGTGTGATTACAAAAACAAGCAAAGCTATTTATACATTAAAAAGTAGAGACATATGTGGTGATTGTAAGAAGACCCAAGAAATTAGGTGAAGATGTGAAACATGGATGATGAACAACGCTAGTTTCATGGTGAGTGGTCTTCATGACTTTGAGCCACACAATTTGAGCCACATTTTATTTCGAACAATCTCCACCTTAGATCAAATTCATGGTAGAATTAACAACTGGAACAGCCGACTAAACTCAAGCACTGCTTGAACTTAGCAATAGGAAAAGCTTCAGAATAGCAGGATGGATCACCATCAACTTCCTATGCGACTAAAAGAGCATAAGCAACCAAGTTGGTTTCATCATCACTAGCATACCTAGCAGGTTTTTTAATTGTCCTCCTAGGACGATCCATAGCAATGGAATACTCTCGTTGTGGCTCGACGAGAGGTGTGATGCTAGTAGATGCATCAGACATTGATGAGGATACTGCAACTAAACCTGTCACAGTACTGTCATGCAAGACGTACAAGCTTCCAGAACGAGAAGCTTTCATGAGAACAAAAGAGCCTTTGATGACTTTAAGAACTCCACCTTCAGCTGTGTACTTGCACCCCAGAGATTCCAAGGTGCCCAATGATATCAGATTGCGTTTCAAATCAGGAATATACCGAACATTGGTAAGAGTCCTTAAGAGTCCTGACAACGTTATCATGAGTTTTAATCCGAACACTTCCAATTCCACTAACCTTGCATTGGGTATCATTACCCAACAAGACAACTCCACCATCAACCGGTTCCAGAGAAATGAACCAATCTTTGTGGGGACACATGTGGAATGTACAACCAGAGTCCAAAATCCACTCGGTTTCACTCCGTTTCTCACTGGAGCTAACAGATAACAACACATCACCATCTGAATCACTTTCAACAACACTAGCTTCAGCGGACTTCTTTTCTCTCTCTTGCTTGTTTTTCAGCTTAAAGCATTCAGTCACATCATGACCATGCTTCTTGCAGTACTTACAGGATTTGTTAGACTTGGATCTAGATTTTTTATTGCTACTCTCTGTTTCAAGTGAATGACCCCTTACAGTCAAGCCTTCACCTTTGTCCTCAGACTTAATTTCAAAGTCAAACTTTTCTTTGGACAATAGGTTTGACTTAACATTGTCGAAAGTAAGGGTATCACTACTATTACCATACAACATAATTTCTTTGAAATGCTTGTATGATTTAGGGAGAGAAACAAGCAATAAAACAGCACGATCCTCATCGTCAATTATGACATTAATATTTTTCAAGTCCAATAAAATAGAATTGAATTCATCTAAGTGAGATTTAATAGAAGTACCTTCCGTCATACGGATTGTATACAGACGCTCCTTTAGGCGTAGCGTGTTCGCCATAGTTTTAGCCATGTAAAGCGTGTCCAGCTTGGACCATAAATCTGACGCAGTCGTCTCACTTACTACCTCACGTAGAACCTCTTTAGACAGGCACAAAAGAATGGTTGAGCGTGCCTTGTCATCCAAATCTTCCCAATCTTCATTTGTCATTGTAGCCGGTTTCTTCTTCTTCCCAGCTAGCGCTTTCTTCAAACCGTTCTGGGTTAGAACGGCTTCCATCTGAACCTTCCAGATAGAAAAGCTAATTTTCCTGTCGAACTTCTCGATATCGAACTTAGTGACAGTCGACATATTTGAAAATAACTCTCAATTTAACCGCTCTGATACCACTTGTTAGGAATATAGCGGAATAATGCGGAAGCGAAGAATCGAAAATTGAGAATTATAGAAGTTAAATAATAGGGAAAATATATAAATGAAGAAAATTATATAAAATGACAAATAAATAATTAACAAAGGGAAAATATAAATATATATATATATTTGTTAATCTCTAAAAAGAGAATAATAAAGAAAACAAATATATATATATATATATATATATATATATATATATATATATATATATATATATGTATGTATGTATGTATGTATGTATGTATGTATGTATGTATGTATGTATGTCTACGTGAAAGAAGACAAAAGAAGGAATATATAAATGAATTCAAAATGAATTGATGTGTGATTACAAAAACAAGCAAAGCTATTTATACATTAAAAAGTAGAGACAAATGTGGTGATTGTAAGAAGACCCAAGAAATTAGGTGAAGATGTGAAACATGGATGATGAACAACGCTAGTTTCATGGTGAGATGTCTTCATGACTTTGAGCCACACAATTTGAGCCACATTTTATTTCTAACAAAAGGTTTGTTAATGCATAATTTTAAAACCAATTAAAAGTCATAGGTTTATACTTGCATTCAAGACCCACGTACTTTTCATAGTTTATGTTAGATCATCAATAGTTATACATTTGTACATTTAGGACGTAATGGTGCATTAATTTAAAATACTTGGATACACAGGTGTTGGATGTGATGGTGAAGGAGATTGTTATCATTTGGATATTTCTCCTGGTTTGACAATATTATGTTCCTGTTTGTGAAGATTCGATGAAACCTTTTGTTGGGAAGGTTTTTAGTGATTTGGATTCTGGTGTTGCATTTTATTCTAACTATGCATTGAGTGTTGGGTTTGATGTTCGACACAACATGGTGAAAAGATCTAATGATGGAGTGATAGTTTGGAGGTATATTGTCTGTAGTCCGGAGAGGTTTAAGAATGTTGTTTCTAGGGATAAAGCTTCTGTGACAAAATAATTGGATGGTGGTGTTGAGTGTTTTTGTTCAAAAGAGGAAGACATTTTCAAATAGGGTTCGTGTTATTTTTGTAAGCAAATAAAGGCACATATACAGTTATACATGCATTGTATATGTAATATAATATGGACTAACCTCCAGCTATAGATGTTTGCTATTGATTTGCCTTGAAGTTGATGTAGAATGCCTTAGTTGTTTGCTGCAGTAATTTGGGTAGAGTGTCTCCCACTGGTCTCAGGTTCAACAAAATGGTGTATACTTTTTGTCAGAATGACAGTGTCCTGAGTAGTGGGGGGACCTAGCTTTTATCGCATATCTAACCATCAATATAGGCTTTGTAACAGTTGTAATGGTAACCGTTACACCTGTTACAATTGGCACACCTTAATGGCCATTAAGGCTATAATAACACTTGCACCAGAACATGGAAAATGTTATATTCTCCCACTTGATGCAAGAACAAACTTAAAGAAACAAAATACATGAACTATAGAGATATGTCCTCTGAATACAAGTAGTATCTACTATGATCACAATGCAACTTGTTCTCTAAGTACTTTATGTGCTTAACCAAAACTCAATGGATAAACCTTATGTTTATTCCAGGTCCAAAAGATATATATTTTCTCAACAAAATGTGCACAATACAATAACGAGAAAATATCTGAATGTTTTAAAAATTTCATAAAATAACTGTATGTATACAAGTTTTTAAAAAGTGGGCGTAAGTCCCATTTTCTCAAAAAAAAAATCCCTAAACTTGAATGGTGGCATGCCTTTAGTTAAGGGATCAGCAATCATCAACTCATTGCACTACAAAAAAAAAAAAAAAAAAAAAAACAAAAAAAAAAAAAAAAACATGAAAATAGCGACGAATATTTCCGTCGCTAAAAAGTGTAAATCCGTCGATGAACTGTTTAGCAACGGAATTCGTCCGTCGCTAAAAGGCGCGTCGCTAGATCTTTACGACGGAATTTATATCCGTCGCTAAATAAAAACAATCCGTCGCTATTTTCCTCTCCACAACAATTTAATGACGAAATTTGCAAAGAAATAACGACGAAAAATTCCATCGCTAAATATAGCGACGAATATATCCGTCGCTAAACCAAAACAAACCCTTGTTAATTTCGCTAATTTGTTTTTATTGATGTCATTTAGCTACAACTTAGCAATGAAAATATCCGTCGCTAAATTTAGTAACAGATTTGTCCATCGCTATTTCGTTGTCATTTTTATTGTTATTAGGTTTTTAGCTACAGATTTACTATCATTTTTGTTCGTCATTAAATTTTTAAAATTTTTGAAAAAAACCTACCAACTAATTATCAAATACCTGTATTAAACCTATAATATAGTACGTCAATAATATAATTGTAAAATATATTATATTAAAAAATTCAAACTCAATAACAATAACAAAAGTATAACATTGTGTAATGTTACATCGTTAGAAATAGTACCAAATATATTAATAAACATAATGTAATCATCTCTTAAGTTTTTAGCATTTGAATTAATAGAATGTTTAGCTTGAATAATAGTTGGAGGTCGTGGCATAGAAGTGGATAGTATGTCGTTGCGACGTAACTCATCCATCAAACTTGTATTCTGAGCTTGCATTGTTGAGGGCATTAACAATGGAAAATGAAAGATGTGACAATGCTTCAAGTATTGCGATTGCTTGCACCTGTCCAATAACATCTTGGTCCCTTTCCAGCTGATTTATCTAAGAAAGAAGATTGAAATTATAAGGCAACAATATGATAGCTAGAAGAAACAAAGTTTTTGAATGTTATACTGACACCAACTTACACAGATTTGACAATAAGATAGAATTTGGTAAGATGATAAAAACTGAAATTGATGAGATATCTATCCCTAGCATAAAGAAAACATCAAATGCAATGCCAAAGGAAGTAGTATTATAGCATCATTCAATTCAATGTTAGTTTTTGGATGCCAAGTGTTTGAAATTCAAACAATAGAATCAGAGAAACATTGTGAACTAGAATGAACCACTAACGTCATATCCTACTAATTATAAAATGTTTAAAAAAATAAAAGACAACTTTAATTTGTTTAAAAAAAAAAATTAATAAACAAAGATCTAAAGAGGGACTGAGCTATATTTTAATTTCCTGCACCAATGTTCTAGGAACCATGAACCACGACCAGTATGAAATACCCTAATGCCTTAATTTAAAGAACCAAAAGGAGCAGACATCCAATGACATCTCAATTCATTCAAAAGCATTAGGATCAAAGGTACTTGTTCAAGCATATTACTAAGAATATAACACATTTAGGTCAATACTGAATAGGAGAGATAAAATCATTCAACTCATAAAGATGGATAACACTGGACTCTTTTGGCATATACATATATAGCCACACCCAAACAAAACTCTCCACCTTTAGTTCACAGATGAAATGTTTAAGTTCATGTGATAAATAACAATGGACCATAGCAGTATGATAACAACTAGGGAGAGAGAGGAAAAAAAGCTTTCTCCACCTTTAGTTCACACAGAAGAAATGTTTTAGTTCACCAGCCTAATTATTCACTTTCTTTCAGCATAGTCTAAACTCTAAGGAACATCACAACATATTATATCTCAATAAGAAGAGAACAAAATGCTTACATGAGAGGGACATAAAGACTCCACACCTTAGATTTCCAGAAACTTCTTTTCCTTGTTTAGAGGCACATAAATCTTTTTCAAAATTGTATCATGGGTTTTCTTGTACTCAGAAAGGATGATGTTATGTGCCAAAATGAGATTATCATCAATTTGGTCTTGGTAATTCTCATATAATGGAGGAATCACAAGACTGAAAATGACCCCTGAAATAGAACCAAATGTCTTAGGTGTAGAGGAAAAAGGCTTCAAATAAGATGTTGGACAACAAAGCAGCAACAAAACTCACCCATGTAGAACAAAGTCAGAAAGTTGAAGAAGCTTCCGAAATATGAAATGGCCCACAAGCCAAAACCAACCTGTCAAACAAATCCCACATTACAAACATATTCTTGATTGTAATTTGGAAAATAATTAAAACAAATACATCTAGAACCACCTGAATTAAAAGCTTAACATTCCCTCTGATAGCAATGTGATGTGCTACTAGATGGTTAACCCAAATGCGCATTACTCCACCTGCCTTCACAACCCATTCATCTGAAACCTCCAAATCAGGAAGGAGAGATAGAGGTCTGAAATGACAAAGTATGAACCAATCACCTAATGAAAAACACAGCATAATATACACACTGATTTCTAATATATAATTTCCCAGGTTAGCAGACCAATTTCAGATTTTAAGTCAATGAAATATGACATATATACGAATATATGATGAAAGTCCACTAGTTCTAGGCTAATTATAACGAAAAAAATTCATCATATAGTAGAACCTACACGGCATGAAATGAAGTGATAGATCGTTACCTATTGAGAAGAGATGAAGAATTTAGCCCAGAAAAAGAGAATTAGGACTAGAAGCAAAAGAACATTGGCGATAAAGGATACAATGTTATGGCCAGCTCGTTCAAATAGGAACCATAGGGCAGTGGAACCTAAAAGCATAGTGAAATTCCCATACCATCTCCTCCACAACAAGACATCGGTCAAGCTCTTCGTCGTCGAAGCTTTTCTGGTCTGCCTACGCTGCTTCGCTGGTGAATATCGCCGCTGCTACGCTCCTTCTTCGTTGACGTCCCCTTTCGGCGGCGTCCCCCTTCGGCTTCATCGCCACTGCTCTCTCCGATGGTGGTTGCCGAGGTTCAGATCATCACCGCTGGTCCTTCGTTTTCGCCGGTGGTCTAACCCTTCATCGTTGTCATTGATGCTCTCTCGGATGGTGGTCGCAGCCGTCGTGGTCTATCAATGCTTTAGGTTTGTGAAGATCAGAAAAAGATAAGAATAATAGAATTAGGTTTGTGAAACAAATTATCGCTCTTAGCGACAAAATCCACAATCGGTCGCTAAAATTTAAAAACAATCTGTTTTGCCAATTTAGCGAGTGGGAAAATATTTGTCGCTAGTATATAAAATTAATTTCACTTGTAAATTTAGCAACGGATACTAAAATTCGTCGCTAAATTGTTAAAAAAAAATCCGCTATGTAAGTTAGAGACGGAATTTTCGTTGCTAAAATATTTTTTAAAATTCCGCTTTATAGGTTTAGCTACGGATTTGAAAGTCCGTCGCTATATAGCAACGGATTCTTATATCCGTCGCTACCATGTAAACTCAAATAAATTTTTACTTGAATATGTAGCGACAGATTCATAAATCCGTCGCTAAATTGTATCAATTAAAATTATGGAATTAACCCGCAAAATATTCGTCGTAAATCCGTCGCAAAGCTATCTCTAATTTTTGCGCCAACATTTACCGCTAAATTTAGATACGTATTTAATGACGGAAATATTCTGTCGCAATATCCGTCACAAATCCGTTGTTAATCCGTCGCTAAATATCCATTTAACAAAAAAATGAAAATTTGTCGTTATTCCTTCGCTAAATTAGCAACGGAATGCGTCCGTCGCTAAATTAGCAACGGAATGCGTCCGTCGTTAAATCCGTCATTATTTTCGCGTTTTTTTGTAGTGTTGCTTATATGCTCAATGACCACTTTCTTATCTTTAATACGCTCCCTGATGGTCAAGTACTTGGTGTCGATATGCTTACTTCGACTCCCACTGTTATTGTTCTTAGCCAGGAAGACTGCAGCTGAGTTGTCACAATAAACCTTTAATGACTTAGAAATAGAGTCCATAACTCTAAGCCCCGAAATGAAATTGTTAAGCCATACACCTTGAGATGTAGCCTCAAAACATGAAACGAACTCGACTTCCACTACTGGAAATTATGGAATTTCCGACCACTTGAAAGTTATCTTAAATCAAGTCAAAAGCCTTGTTTCGACCACTTTTGGTATCCGGAAAAATCTTTGTTGCTATTTCCGACCACTTTTTGCTTTCGACTTGATTTAAGATCACTTTCAGGTGGTCGGAAATTTCATAATTTCCAGCAGTGTTCCATGGTTGAAGTGGTGACAAGAGTTTGTTTAACACTTCTCCATGAAACAGCTCCATCGGCCATGATAAAAATGTTCCCCAAAGTTGATTTCCAAGAATCCACACAACTGGCAAAGTCCAAATCAGAATATCCAACAATGTCCAAAACGTCCATCTGTTTGAACACAATCTTATAATCTTTGGTACCCTTAAGATACCTTAAAACCTTCTTTGCAGCTCTCTAGTGGTCTAAAGCCGGACCACTTTGATATTGTCAAAGGTGATGTCCGACCTAGTACAGACTTGAACATACCCGAGGTATCGTACAACTGAAGCATAAGGAATATTCTTCATGGATTCTCTTTCAAAATTATTCTTTGGACATTGGTCCAAACTGAATTTATCTCCTCTCACTATAGACTTAATAATAAAGGTAACATCTCATTAAATCCCAAAGCGTAACATAAGAGTACGGGGTGCTATGCCACACCTGGGCTAGAGAACCCAGGTGCACAGGCTGTCTAACTACTATCCTCTGAAATGTAAAGGCATAACATGGCACGCAGGCCGAAAGGGAAACTATACTACTTCTACACTCCAGTTCTAGCGCGCTCCAGTGCTCTAATCCTCTGTGCCTGAAAGCCAAATATATCTGTTCAGCGAGAGATGCTGGTAACCCACTCCAACGCGTTGAAATACAATACATATAGAGATATATATATAGATATACGAAAACCATTGTGAGCATGAAGATATCTCCTACGAACTCTAGCTTTTAAAACCGGGAATGACTCGACAGATAAGGTCAGATGCAAGCAATAGTTATAACAGTCATATGCAGTTCACAATAGATAAGGCAGATAAGGCAAGACATAAACAATAATCACCACCCATCATAAACAATCCCCAACATAAATCCCATAGTCACATCCCAAGACACACATAATCACAATCTCGCCCATATCACACACATAACGCACATTGTTGGCGCCACAGGACCGATCGCATGCCCATACATGAGGGTCAGCGCATATAGCTCTGACATAGCCCCGCAGCACCATGCCCCGTATCGCAACACGGGGAGGTCGATCGCAACCGACCGATGAACCGCAGCTCATCATAATGTTTGATCGCAACCAAACAGTGGACCGCAGCCCAAGAGAGTGTGTCATCTGACTGTAGCCAGGAATTCCCTTCTGACTACAGCCAGCCTCTGAACCGCAGCTCAGGAAAGATGTCACCTGATTGCAGCCAGGAATTCCCATCTGACTACAACCAGCTTCTGGACCGCAGCCCAGGATACCGTCATCCGACTACAGCCAGGAATTCCCATCTGACCATAGCCGGCTTCTGAACCGCAGCTCAGGATAACCAATCCGATCGCAACCGAATTGGGGTAACACGCACACATAACACATAGCAAGCACATGCAACCCACATTACACATTGGGAAGGGGGATAAAGCGTATAACAACCTTATGCGTGATCCATCACGTACTAAGAATAGTCCTAAAGGGTTCATACTCCTTCCACCTAGGTCAACGGGATACCAATTCAACTAGCATGCAATATAATAGACTCATAAACCTACGAACGGTACCCGAAATATCAAACTAGACATAGGCACGACAAACGGGGTCCGTTGGGACACCACGGGGATCGGGGAAACATCAAACGGGGAAACCGGGGTCCCGAGGTAGTGTAATTTCCAGCGGGTAGCCGGTGGGTGGGGGTCCACCCGCCGGCTGCCACTGTTCCGGGCAGCGGGTGCCCGGCGGGCAGCTGCCCGCCCGCTGCCGGAGCTGCCCGAGAATGCCGCGGGTAGGTGGCGGGTCCCCTACCCCCACCTACCCCCCACTGACTCTTTCCATCACTTTTCGCCCCGGGAACCGTTGTGGAACCCGAAACCATGCTTAGACACTTCACAACGCGATTAACAACAACAAGTAGACAATTAACGGATCAAATACGGGAAACGAACGGTACATGGCCTATCATGCTTTTCTAAACGTAATCAACACCCAAACATGCGATTTCCCACCCGATAATCCAAGAATAAGATCATACGATACAACCTAGGGTTCTAATCACTTTTATATCAACAAGAATACGGTTCGTCTTCTAATTGCAAGATTCGGTAGGAACAACACATAATCATCAAGGATACCAACTAATCATCAAGAACATCATAATCATCAAGAACAACACATAATCATCAAAATCCCAATTAATCATCAAGAACATCATAATTATCAAGAACCTCCCAATATCAAGATTATCAAGATTTCTCATGGAATCATTATATCAATCATTAATAATAATCGTCACCAATCATTAATACACAATAATATGGGGAAACCCTAAGGGGGAATCATAACTATGAAAATAGGTTTTGTTGAGACATGGGTTACCTCTTAGCCTTAATTAATTCCTTGGCTATGAAGGGTCTTTCTTTAAGCTTTCTTGCTTTCTTGATTTCTTCTAAGGGGATTCTTGGAGCACTTTGGGGTGGTGGAACGTTTATTGTGGTGGGGGGTTCTAGGTGCCTCTTAAGTCCCCTATTTATATATTTAGGAGTCCTGGTTAGGAACTAATATTATAGGCTTGCTAATTCTATTGCTTTTGGAACTAAGGATTGGGTTTAGGGATAAGGGTCCATGGTCCATAGTGGACCGTATTAATTAATTAAAGGGAATCCTAATCGTAGTCTGAATAGTAAAAGGCCTACTTCCTTTATTCCTAATAGATAACTAGGTCTAGGATTCCTAATTAGAATCTGAATAGTAAAGGGTTTACTTTCTTTATTCCTAATAGGCTTAGGACTCTAATTTAGGCAAGGGTCCACGGTTCATGGTGGACGGAAACCTAACCGAATTAAATCATATTTAATTATTATTAATGGGATTAATTTAATAATTAATCCGGGATTGAAGGCCGTAACACGGGGTGTTACACTCTCCCCCCCTTACGAGAAGCTTCGTCCCCGGAGCTTGGAAATCATTGCAGGGTTAACGAGTCAAGAGAAGAACCGTGGTCCTATAGAGAAGGTATTCCACGGGGAAATTGTATACTTGAATGCCTATGTGTGTTGGGTTTTTGGGAGCGATCAGGTTTTACAGGGCTAAGAGAGTGGGTTTCAAACTTGAGGACTCGGTGAACAATCCTTCATCCGAAATCTTTCTAAGACTTTGTTGATATAGGTTTCATGCAATAGTCCCAGAATACCCCAGGATCTATCCCTATGGATCTTTATGCTAATGACATAATATGCCTCGCCCATATCTTTCATATCAAAGTTCTTAGAAAGGAATTGCTTAACCTCGTGCCGCATTCCCTTATCATTTGTTGCAAGTAGAATATCATCCACATATAAAACAAGAAAACATATTTTACTCCCACTTGTCTTTTGGTATATGCAATGATCTAGGGGACTTTCAACAAATCCATATGAAGAAATGACCCCGTCAAACTTGATATACCATTGGCGGGAAGCTTGTTTTAAACCATAGATGGACTTTTTGAGCTTGCAAACCAAATGCTCACCTTCACTAGAAGAAAAGCCTTCAGGTTGTTTCATATGAACCACCTCTTCTAGATCACCATTAAGGAATGCCGTTTTCACATCCATTTGTTGCAATTCAAGATTGAAATGTGCAACCAAAGCCAGAATTATACGAAGTGAATCTTTCTTTGATACAGGAGAAAATGTCTCTGTGTAATCGATTCCTTCTTTTTGAGTAAACCCTTTAGCAACGAGTCTAGCCTTGTATCGTTCGATGTTGCCTAATGAGTCCTTTTTAGTCTTATAGACCCATTTACAGCCATGTCCTTGGCCCCATTTGGCAACTGAACAAGGCCCCAAACCCTATTGCTCTGCATGGAATTCATTTCTTCCTTCATGGCTTCATACCATAAATCTGATTCTTTACAATTTATGGCTTGTGAAAACGTTTCTGGATCATTTTCGGCTCCATCAGACTCTTGCAGATACACTATATAATCACTAGGAATTGCCTGTCTTTTTTTGCGAGTAGATCGCCTTAAGGTTGAACTACCATCTTCTTGAGAAGTTAGCGGTTCAACTACTGCTTCAGGAATTTCATGAATTGGTTGATCTATTGGAATAATATCAGCATTTTATGGAATTTCTTCAATAGGTTGTTCAATACCCGTTTGAACTTGAGGGGTGTTCGAAACTATTATCAACCTATTTGATGACGTAGAAGGACATGATTCAGTATGATCATGATTAGAAATCAAATCATTGAACCGATCCCTCCCACTAATCATGTCATCTTCAAGAAACTTAGCATTTCTTGATTCCACAATCCTAGTTGAATTAGATTGACAATAAAATCTGTATCCCTTAGAGGACTGTGCGTATCCAATAAAGAAACCACTAATAGTCCTTGGGTCCAACTTCTTTTCTTGTGGGTTATATATCTGCACCTCGGACGGGCATCCCCAAACACGCATATGTTGCAAACTCTGTTTCCAACCTTTAAATAACTCAAATGGCGTCTTTGGGACAACCTTGGTTGGAACACCGTTTAATATATACATAGCCGTCTTAAGTGCTTCGGTCCACAAAAACTTAGGAAGTTTTGAGTTGCTAAGCATACTCCGCACCATATCAATAAGCGTGTGGTTTCTTCTTTCAGCAACACCGTTTTGGTCCGGAGAACCAGGCATGGTGTATTGGACAACAATCCCATGTTCTTGAAGAAACTTAGTAAACAGACCAGGTGCTTGTCCACTTTCAGTGTACCTACCATAGTATTCACCACCTCTGTCGGATATTACTATCTGTATTTGTTTCCCGCATTGGTTCTCAACTTCAGCCTTAAAATACTTGATGACATCCAACGCTTCATTCTTATTATGAATCAAATACACATAAGTAAATCACGAGTAATCATCAATGAAGGTGATGAAATGCTTTTGACCTGGCATATCCATATTTGGACAGCAAATGTCAGTATGTATGATTTCCAATATGCTTGAACTCCTTTTGGCACCTTTCTTAGACTTGTTCGTCTGCTTTCCCATAATGCAGTATATACAAGTCTCGAAATCAGTATAATCAAGAGTACTAAGTACTCCATCATTTACTAATCTCTTTATACGTTCAAAGGAGATATGACCTAATCTCCGATGCCATAACATAGAGGAGTTCTCACTAACACTCGATCTTTTGGAACCGAAGTGAATATGCAATGAGCTATAAGTGGCATTGTTTTGTAAATGTAAACGATAAAGACCATCAGACAATGTACCATATCCAACAAAAGTTCATTTATTGAAAATATCAAAACACTTGTCTCGAAAATTAAAGGAGAAACCCAACGGCACAAGTCTAGAAACAGATATCAAGTTTCGGGAGAAACTTGGTACATAAAATGTCTTATTTAAAAACAAAACAAAGCCACTACTTAATATAAGCTTGCATGTTTCAATGACTTCCACTTGTGACCCCATCTTGTTTCCTGATAAGATGGTTCGTTCACTTCCCACTGGCTTCCTTAGATCCTGCATTCCCGGTAAAGAGTTTGCAATGTGGATTGTTGAACTAGAATCAATCCACCAAGTATTAGTGTTAACTTCAGATATATTGGATTCATAACAAACGAATGACGATAAAATACCTTTCTTCTCTATCCACTTTTTATACTAGATGCAATCTTTCTTCATGTGCCCCTTCTTTTTACAAAAGAAACACTTATGCACCTTCTTTATGTTAGCTTGAGGTGAAAGTTTTCCTTTCCCTTTAGCCTTAGAAGTGGAACCTCGAGATTTTCTAGATTTAGACTTCTCGTGTGCCGTAGCCAACATGGCACTTTCTCCCATTTCCATCACCAACCTTCCTTCTTCTTGGACACACATGGTCATTAAATCATTTATGGACCATTTTTCCTTATGTGTGTTATAAGAAATTTTAAAAGTTCATACGGTGATGGTAGGGTGTACAAAGCATAGTACATAACAAAGTCATCCGAAATATCTACCCCAAGAGTCATAAGTTGAGCCACAATGTCCTGCAATTCCATGATGTGCTCACGCACACCTTTGACGAAAGTGAGACGGAGAGAGGAGAATCTCATGATGAGGGTGCTTGCTAAAGTCTTTTCTAAAGTGACGAACTAGTCGTCAATAGACTTGAGCAATGCTTGGACATCCTTATGCTTTTCACTAACGGAACCCCGAATCCCATCAAATATTTTCGACTTGATGTACATTGTACTGAGCCGATTGGACTTATTACATCGCTCATATAGTGCAATGTCATCTTGGGTACCATCTTCAGTGGGGACCAGTGGTTTCTCGTTATGGATAGCAAAGTCCAAGTCCTTCCACCCTAAACGGAGAAGAACCCTTTCTTTCCAAATTTTGTAGTTGTCACTCCTAAGTTCAGGAACTTCGATGTTCAAATCTGTATGATGTAGGGATTGAGATGCTGTAAAGGTAAATGTTTAGATTAGAATTTTGAGGCATAGAAATAACTGAATCGCATACATTACCAATGTAAATGATGCATGTCAAAGATCCAAATGCCATAAAAATTGCCTGTGGGCTAAATTTTTACGCAAAAAGGGACCTTAGAAAAATTTTAGAATAGAAATGGGATGGGAACAAGGTTGAATTTCTATTCTCAACGATAAAACTACCACAGACTATATGCCGATACATAATTGCCTGTGGGCTGAATTATGATCATAGTTTGGTATTTTTATCCTGATTAATCATACAAATATAACAAAATTGCATGTGTGCTAAATTTCATTATATTACATATAATTAATCACAATTTATGCCTAAACTTTATATGATTTGAAAAGGCTTGATATACAATTTAAATTAAATTAAGGATGATGTGACTACTCCTTAATTAACTAAATTTGTATTATCACATCGGCATAGATTTATGAAAAACAAAACAAACTATGCACTCAACATGATAAGCAATTACCAAGTATACTTCCAGGAAAGTTGGTCGATATGAAACTCGGTTAAATACCAACTCCTTAGGCAGAGTAGGATTCCAAGGGAACTAGTAGCATATTGGTTATTCTAGTTTTCTTCCCAAGAAATTTTCCCCAGTTCATGCATTCTCATATTATAGCATAACGTTTTGAAGGGTTTATTCAAAAGTTTGAAAAAGGCTTTAAGGATAGGTGAACTTTTGATCTTTAATGTGCTAATCATCAGGCACTACCGTAGTCGTACTGAACCTTATGTACTACTATCACCGCAATATGCTAAAGTCCAAAATACTAAGGAATTCAACAAACTCCTAAAAGGCACTACCAAAGTCCAAGTACTAAGGAGTTTAATAAATTCCTAAAACATGCATTTCTTAGGCATAAAATAAATCGCATATTAAAACAAATTAAAATTATGCTAATTGAACATAACATGCATATTACAAAAACACAAACTCATATTAAACAAATAAATTGCACAAACATCATAGCAATTTAAAACATATGAGCATAATAAATAATGAAATTTAAATTCAAATTGTAATTGAATAAAAATTTATTAAAAACAATATTGAGCCCATTAAGATGGTAAGCATTGCAAAAGCCCAAAAGTTTTTTTAATAGAATGGGCCAAGCCCATTCTCAATAGTCTGCCCAAACAAAATACCTATATTCACTTTCATTTAACAAAGGAACCTAGCAGCGCAGATTGAAGGTGAAGAGACGACGACATCCATGGCCGACGGAGAGAGGGAGAGAGATCACCAGAAGAGAGGCCAGCTAGAGCCAACGGCAGAAAGCAACTCCGCTCGCCACCATCGCCCGAGCCTCAGCACCGCCATCCCTCAATCTTCGTTCCTCAGCCGCAAAGCTGCCAACACCATCGCCATTCATTGCGAGATCCCAAGACACAGTTTCAATCACCCAATGCTCTATCACCGACAGGTGGAGCACAAAACCACGGTCGAGGCCTCAACAAGCCCCGATCTAGATCCGTGGTAATTTCATTTTTTTAACATTGTTTCACCGCCGTTCCAACAACGATCAAAGTCGCCGGAAAAGGAGCCGCACCGACGACCGTCCGAAATCACTACAGGATCGTCGGTGAAGGGCCAAAAAAGGAGACAAAAATCGGAGAAAAATTTCTCCGTAACTGCAGGTTAGATTTCCCTTCTTTTTTTTTTTTGAACAAAATACAGTATGCATATACATCATTTGTATACAGATCAATATATATCCATATATACACATACATACGACATTGGATTTTTGGATTCATATATATCAAAACTGATATGAAACCAACATTCAAATTGCATAAATACAAGGATATTCATTCTAATTTTCAGAATAGAACAAAGCAAGATATAAGCAATTTGAACAACTAGGCAGAGATAAACAAGCTCTGATACCAAATGTATGCAAATAAAGGCACATATACAGTTATACATGCATTGTATACGTAATAATAGGGACTAACCTCTATCCATAGTTGTTTGCTATTGATTTTCCTTGAAGTTGATGTAGAATGCCTTAGTTGTTTGCTGCAGTAATTTGGGTAGAGTGTCTCCCACTGGTTTCAGGTTCAACAAGATGGTGTATACTTTTTGTCAGAATGACAATGTCCTGAGTAGTGGGGGGACCTAGCTTTTATAGCCTATCTAACCATCAATATAGGCTTTGTAACAGTTGTAACGGTAACCGTTACAACTGTTACAATTGACACACCTTAATGACCATTAAGGCCATAATAACCTTGCACCACAACATGGAAAATATTATAATTTTTAGATATGAAGGGAATGGTACTTATGATATTAGCACGTTTGAAGAGCACCATAATCATTGCATGTCGTCAATATTGGCAAGACAATTTTTGAAGAAGAATAGAAAGATTCACTAGTACAAAAATAAACATAAGAGACTCACTTTTACCAACTGTTATTTAAAGAAAGGTGGTGTTTTATTTTTAAAAAATGCGCAATGGCATAAATGTAAATATTTATATAAGAATTCGCCACCATTTCTAAACAAAACAGTTGCGGGAAAAAAAATGCGGGGGTTTTTCGCCGTTGTTTCAACTGGAACAGTGGCGGAAAGTTATTATTTAAAAAAGATGTTAAAAAAAAAAAAAAAAAAAACTCCCATATCGGATCGGCTAGGTCGCGTCGTCCATAGATGCACAACCAAAAAAAAAAAAAAAACACGACAGCCTCTAGACTCTCCCTTCTCACTCTCAAATCCACCGCGAACTGCCACCACTGCCACAGCCGCAGACTCTCACTCTCTCAGATCTGTCTTCTCCACTGGCATCGACGCCCCTACCACGTTCAACCGCCATGCCTCTGTATTCTCCGATTTGTCTTTCTTCCTTCTCTCAAGCTTCATTTTCTTTTCAGATCTATAGTTTTCTTTCTGCAACCTTTTTTATTCTACAGATGTTCTCACCGGCGACGACCATTTGTGAGGCGAGAGCAGCGACGGTGAGTTTCGGCTTCAACTTTTACACTAGCGACGAGGACTTCAACAGCTTGTCAGTCATTTTTTTTTTCGTTCATACTAGGGTTTTTGGGGGTTTTTTTTCACATTTGAACATACTTGATGGGGAGGGATTCACAGGTTCACGGATGAGGTTGGAAGGATTGGCTGGATCTCCTTATAATCCCATTCTTTCATGTAATCAGGTCTCTATTCTTTCAGAAAGATGGAATAGCATTCTTCAAATTCCATATCTCATGTTGTGATTCTTCATCCATTATCATTTCATTTGGAAATGAAGTTGGACTCATTATCATCAAGTGATTCTAATGGAAGCACTAGTCTCTATCTAGGAGATATCAGTACAGTGTATGAAGTGCTATAAGAACACCAACAAAATTGTGAAGCTAATCAAGCTATGAGCAAACTCATTGATGTAACCCCTGAAAAGTATGGTTCTATGAAAGAGAATCTCAAAATTTCAAAATTCCAAAAGGATGATATATATTTTATTTCTTGCTGGTTACAGCACTCTGAAACTTCAACAAGTAAGATGTACATTTACTTTGTGTATAGAGAATGTTTTGGAAGCTTTTACTTTTGTTTTCCCAGCTGTCTAATTCTGCTTTGTTTAGTTAGTTGAAATTTTTAATCTCAGTGTTTTTAGCATTGTGATTGCAAGGCTTACAGGTAGATTTGGAGGTTGTTCTCATGGAAATTGGAACACAACTTGCTAAACATGGCTGCTCTTGGGAAAATGTACTTTATATCCATCTTTATATTGCTGATATGAATGAATTTTCTACTGCAAATGAAACATATGTGATGTATGTGACCCTAATTGTACATGTTTCTAGTGTTAGTTCCAATCTATTTGTGGGGCTTAAGTTCATGAAAATGTTACTTTAAATGTGTTAGTGATATTATATTCTTAGTATAATAATGTGTAGTATTATTCTTGTACATATAGGATTGATTTAGTCTTATAGTCTGCACCTATTGTGTAGGGTTAGTTAGATAGTTATTCTATCCCTTTTGTATCTCTGTAACTGTCTGAGTTTGAATCAACGTGAAACATTCACTCATCTGGTATCAGCTAGCCAGGTTGGATTTTTCTCTCTCCTCTCCCCAAAACAATGTCGACGAATTCCAGCGAACGAACTGTCACCGCCGCCACCCTTTCCACTCTGGTCACCCCAAACACCCTATCCACGGCACATCACTTTGTGTCGATGAAACTTACCACGAAAAACTACCTCTTCTGGCGCACTCAATTGGTGCCTTTCTTGCGTGGACAAGGGCTGCTCGGATTTGTCACCGGTGACACGCCGTGTCCTCCGGCGACAGTGACGCCTCCGGCGACCAGTGACGCCGGCTCTGGTGGCACGACATCCACGACCATCGCCAATCCAGCGCACGCCTTGTGGGAGCAGCAAGACCAATCCATCCTTTCGTTATTAATATCCTCCATGTCCGATGAGGTGCTCTACCTTGCCGTCGGACGTGGAACATCGCATGAAGTCTGGACGTCCATCACCGCGGCATTAGGCTCGTCTACACGGGCAAGGTGCCTGAATCTTTTGGCGCAGTTCCAATCCTTGCGTCAAGGTGATAGCACGCCTGGTGAGTACCTCGGCAGAGCCCAATTGCTCGTAGAGGACTTGGCTCTCGCTGGCAGACCTGTATCCCTGGATGAACAAAATCTTTATGTTTTCCGGGGGCTCAGGCCCGAGTTCAGGTCCATGGCGTCGTCGCTTGCTGCATCGGGCGCTCCAGTCTCCATCCCGCAGTTGTCGGACTTCCTTCAAGCCCAAGAATTCATCTGGGCGGATGACTTCTCGATGCCATCCGGCGTTCCGGCAGGTGGATCGCACACTGCCATGGCAGCCGGCCGTAGTTCCAATCACCACAGTGGTGGTCCTCGACGTGGCGGTTCCGGTCGAGGTCGCGGCGGGAATGGCAGAGGACGCGGTGGCAATGGCAGAGGACGCGGTGGTGTTCCCCGCTGTCAGATATGTCGATCCCAAGGACATACAGCCGTTTATTGCTACCAGCGATACACTGGGCAGCCACCAGCACAGGTTCACGCTGCTGTCTCCGCTGATGATGGATCGGCTCCGCAAGACGCGTGGTTCCCGGACACCGGGGCCTCGTCGCACGCTACCCCTGACTCGTCGATGATGACACAGTCCGAACCGTATTCTGGCAATGACGTGTTGCGTGTGGGCAATGGTTCTGGATTGGGTATTTTAAATATAGGCCATGCATCGTTAAAATCTGAGTCTAAATGTTTAAAGTTACACAATATTCTACACGTGCCTGATTTGTCATTACCATTATTATCTGTCAATAGGTTTACCATTGACAATAACGTATTTTTTGAGTTTCACCGTGATCATTTTCTTGTGAAGGACTGTCAAACCAAGGCGGTGCTCCTTAGGGGTCCTACCGCGGGGGGCTTATATCGGTTGTCACTGTCTCGGTCACCTGTTGCTTTAATAACGGCTCGTGCTACATCAGATGTCTGGCATCGTAGGCTCGGGCATCCACATGAGCGGGCTCAAATTCGTGTCTTGCAAAAGTGTCCGGTCACTCCAACAAAATCAAGTGGCCTGCGGGTGTGTTCGTCATGTCAACTTGGGAAATCCTCTCGATTCCCATTAGATAGAGTTGTTTCCCGTAGTAATAATGTACTAGACGTGATATACACTGATATATGGGGACCGGCACCCGTTGTTTCTGCCGGGGGTTTTAGATACTTCGTTTTGTTTGTAGATGATCGATCTCGGTTTTGCTGGTTTTACCCTATGCGGTTAAAATCAGACATTTATAAAATATTTGAGTCTTTCCGTGTCATGGTAGAACGCCAATTCTCGCGTTCTATCAAGTCGATCCAGTCTGATCTGGGGGGCGAATATCGCCGTCTACATACAATCTTTGAGTCTCTTGGAATCGTGCATAGGCAGTCTTGTGCCTACACACATGAGCAGAACAGACGAGTAGAGCGCCGGAACAGACATGTTGTTGAAACCGGGCTAGCACTACTCGCAGAAAGCTCAGTCCCTTTAAAATATTGGGACTGCGCATTTGAAACTGCTTCATATCTTATTAATTGTCTACCCTCGTCTGCACTAAAACACGTCAGTCCCTACGAGTCTATCTACAACAAAACACCACCATACACCTTTTTCCGAGTCTTTGGGTGTAGGTGTTATCCCTATCTACGGCCTTATAATCGCCACAAGATAGAATACCGCTCTGCACCCTGCATCTTCCTAGGATACCCCACGTCCTATAGAGGTTATCGATGCATGGACCTAGTATCGGGAAAAACGTTCATCTGTCGCCATGTTCGGTTTGATGAAAGTGTTTTCCCATTTGCAACAGGAACACAGAATGCAACCACAACACAAAAGCCGTGTGATGCTCCACCATGGGCGTCCGGACCTATAGTCCCATATGAACAGCCCACGGCACCGTTGAATGAACCGCCCTTGGCAGTACAGGTTCCGCCTATGGCTATCCAAGATCAACCCGGTCCGGCGACTGTTCCAAATCACGGACCACGGCCACGAAAACGGGTTCGAGCACAACCCCAAGAACGGGGCCATGTTATGCGCCTCCGCCATCAAACACGGGGAACGGATGAGCCCTTTCAGGCTCTCACGGCCGCCGTAGATCCTACATGCTATAGCCAAGTTGTTGGGCATCCACAGTGGAGGGATGCCATGGACCAGGAGTTTAATGCACTCCTGCACAACAATACCTGGTGTCTCACTCCGGCCAAGCCCGGTATGAATGCTGTTGGGTGTAAATGGGTCTACCGCACTAAACAGAAGGCTGATGGCACTATAGAACGTCATAAGGCCCGCTTGGTTGCCAAAGGCTTCAATCAAGTATTCGGTGAAGACTTCTTTGAGACTTTTAGTCCGGTTGGCAAGCCAACTACTGTCCGCATTCTGCTGTCCTTAGCCGTGTCCCGAGGATGGACTCTGCGGCAGCTTGATGTTCATAACGCTTTCCTAAACGGGCATCTCACAGAAACCGTTTATATGCGTCAGCCGCCTGGTTATGAAGATCCGGTACACCCTGATTATGTTTGTCATCTGCAGCGGTCCTTGTATGGACTCAAACAAGCCCCACGAGCCTGGTTTAATCGGCTCCATGATTATCTCTTGACGTCGGGTTTTGTGGCTTCCAAAACTGATGTTTCCCTATTTTATTACACATTGGATAACTCACGCATTTATCTCCTGGTGTATGTAGACGACATTATCATAATGGGCAACGATCCAGGCCTACTTGATGATCTGCTTCGTCGTCTCTCCTCCACTTTTAAGATTCGTGACTTGGGCAGTCCCACATTCTTCCTCGGCATTGAGACCGTCCCGTATGAGGGTGGCATTTTACTGTCCCAACGTCGATACATGGATGATATTCTTACTCGCGCAGGCATGTTGGACTGCAAGCCTTTATCCACACCGGCAGCGATAACAAAGTCTGCGACACCATCTACAGACCCGTATGAGAAACCCACACAGTATCGACGGCTTACTGGAGCACTACAGTACCTCACCATCACTCGCCCGGATCTCTCTTACGCGGTAAATAGGTTGTGTCAGTTCATGCACACTCCGACTAATGAGCACTGGGCCATGCTTAAGCGAGTTCTCCGCTATGTGAAGGGTACCCTGACACATGGTTTGCGGTTGTCTCCGTCACCTTCCTTTGATGTGCACGCTTTTTCGGATTCCGATTGGGCCGGGTGCCCCGTGGACAGGAAGTCAACCTCCGGATACGCGGTGTTCCTGGGTACCAACCTCGTCTCTTGGGTTTCTCGCAAACAGCGGACTGTGGCCAGATCGTCTACTGAGGCTGAGTACAAAGGTCTGGCTGATGTTGCTGCTGAAGTTACTTGGGTAATGTCTCTTCTTCGGGAACTCGGGCTACACTCGGGTAACCCCGCGACGTTATGGTGCGACAACTTAGGGGCTACTTACATGTGTGCCAACCCCGTGTTTCATGCCCGAACTAAGCACGTGGAAATTGACTACCACTTCGTTCGGGACAAAGTCGCTACAGGGGAGTTCTTAGTCAACTTCGTCTCCACGAAGGACCAGCTTGCTGACATCTTCACCAAGCCCCTATCTACTTCACGCTTCAGCTCTTTAAGGGACAAGCTCAACGTTGTGTCTACACCACCGTCAGCTTGAGGGGGTGTGTTAGTGATATTATATTCTTAGTATAATAATGTGTAGTATTATTCTTGTACATATAGGATTGATTTAGTCTTATAGTCTGCACCTATTGTGTAGGGTTAGTTAGATAGTTATTCTATCCCTTTTGTATCTCTGTAACTGTCTGAGTTTGAATCAACGTGAAACATTCACTCATCAAATGCACATTCTCATGTTTTCTCATTAATATATGGTTTTACACTTGATTTGAATGTTTTACGGTGTTTGTTAGTGTTTTGGAACCATTATAGGTCTAATGCAAAAGCAAGGAAAATTCTAGGACGAGTTTGTAGCCAAAACAAAGTTAAGGTGAAGCTAAGGAGGTGGCTAAAATGCTTCAAAGAGGGCCAACGGGTGGTACTTTCAATGGATTTGATCACAAGAACCAAACAAGGGAAAAGTGGAGCAGAAGACCAACGAGTTGTAATTCCCGCTGAATTCGGCGATAGCTTAGTATTTTCATCATATCTCATGCTAGGAATGTCCGATTCAGGTGATTCTTGCGCCATTGGAAAGAAGACTCGAAGGGCTACAATCTAGTATGCAGATTCTAACTCAACGCGTCGAGCTCCAGACGCGACGCATCGAAAATTTCCAGTGAAGTTTCATAAGTAAAAGTTCTAGCACAGATTGGCGACAGTTCGGTTTTTAGACCATATCTCAGCCTAGGAGTGTCCAAATGAGGTTATTCTTGCGCCATTGGAAAGAAGGCTCAAAGGGCTACAACTCTTATCAAGATATTGAAGTCCAAATCAGATGGGAAAATGGTCAAAATAAGCCTGCAAATTGGACCTATGTCCTCGGCGAGAATTTAAGTTGCGGAAACTTCCTATTTTATCCCTATTGGGCTCCCACTATAAAAAGCCCATCTTCCCTCAACCCTAGGGGGATTCCTATTCTCTCCGGATTTGGTTCCAACTATAAAATCTCACCTTCCTCAACCCTAACATATTCAGAGATCCTTGGAGATGAGAAAGAGAAAAATCAAGAGCCGCAAGTTGTCTTGGGAATAAAGAAGAAGAAGACTAGGGAGATTTGAGAAAATTGCCTGGTTCATTATTGTACTCTTTTGATGATTTGTAATTCTTTAAATTTATTTGCTATGTATAATTTAGCCATGCTTGGTTAAATTCTTTAGAGATTCTTGGGTAAAAGTGTTTATGAACCTATGTGCCTGAGTTCTCAGATTATTTAATATATTATTATTATTTGGGTTTAATTCTTGTGTTGCAATTGTGATAATATTTTTTGATGCATGTAATTAGTGGCCATAGTTACTTGTTTCGTTTGCTTTGTTTGTATCACAACGAGAGTTTGGCATAACTTAGGGCACACACAATTGCACCTAACTGTTGCACCTTGAGAAAGGGTAATTTTGTTAGGGAGTTTAATTAATGATTATTGCACATCGAGAGATGGTAGTAGTTAAGAATTTATGATGCTTGTTCTTGTTTTATCTGGTGTTTAAGCCACGAGAGTGGAAATTCACCAGTGTTAGTGACAATGAGAGTAGCTCTATAACACTTTGCATCCTCGCACTCGTATGAGCCCAAATTTAATATTACATTAGGTTAGGCACTAGGGAATTAAACACTTGAATCCCAGAATCTCAATCTCTCTATATTGTTTTCAAAACCCTAAATCATTATTTTGTTTTATTTTATTTATTTAATGCAACCATCCAAGTTAATCGTTAGGATTAGCTTCATAGAATACACTAGTAGCTTGTGCTAGCTTAATACAACCACTTCCCTGTGGATCGATAACCTAATACTCCAGGTATTTATTTGTTTGAAAATATACTACAATCAATATGTGAGATTCATCACCGAAGAGAAGTGTCGTTTTGGTGTACCATCAAGGTCCACAATTGAACTTCCTTTGTTGCAAATTGGTTTAGAGAGGGCCTATATGGAAGTCTTGGTAGCACAAGATCATAGAAAAAGTTTTGCATGTACAGATATATCTTGTTGGGCGCCTAGCTGTATTGGTCTATACAGTTAGGTTATAAACCCTTAATGGCATCTCATTTCCATTACTTTTGATCTTTTAATTAAGATGTTTTTATCCCTCAAAGTCCTCCTTTAAGGGTTACCCTCTACAATGATTTTCATATGAGTCGTTCACCTACAAGCATTAATTTACTTCTTTCTTTGTTTTGAATTAGACGTTTGGACATCACATAATTACTTGATCTTCTTTTTGATGGCTAATCGGTAAAACAATTTTTAGATGTTGTGCTGCAGGCAATTTTACACAAGGATATACTCTACATGGCTGGTCCGTTGGGACTTGACCCGGCAACAATGTTGTTTTGTAAAGGAGGGCCAACTGCAGAACTTCAGCAAGCACTCGAAAACAGTGAAGCAATAGCAAGGAGCTTCAACTGTTCAATATTGACATCAGCTATACTTTTCATCATCTACTGCTCAACTTGCATTGAAAGGTCAGACAGAACTGTTATTGAGAATGAGATGACCAGAGTTATTGGGGAAATGAAGTTAGACCAATTGGATACTAGAAGAATTTCAAAAGTTTTGGATCCCATTTTCCTTTATGTCCTTGTTCCTAATCTTCCAACCTTGTAACGTGGGAATACGCCGTGTTACATATACTGGGACCGCAATGTCCATAAGGTTGGAAACTGCCCGCCAGGCTTAGAATCTTGGTCAGGGGGTGTGCACACTAAAAGTTCGATACCTGATTCCACAGAGTATGAGTATAGAACCAAGAAAGTGATTCGGTGGACGAGCAGAGTATTAGGTCGGCTAGAAGCCATGCCCAGATAGGTTCATTCACACTATGATGAAGTTCCTACCTCGATCATTCAAAGAGAAAGTATGAGTCATTGCGACTCCAAAGAGAAAGTATGAGTCATTACGACTCCAAAGAGAAAGAAAGCAAGTCATTTATGACTCAAATAGACCTCCACAGAAAGTACTCTATTTTTACAGTGAGTGTATGAGTATATTTATAGTATTGCACGAGATTGCATATGAGTATAGTTTTTCACGAGATTGCATATGAGTATATATATAGCATTGCACGAGATTGCATATGAGCTTGAGTATAGTTTTGCACGAGGTTGCATATGAGTATATTTATAGTATTGCACGAGATTGCATATGAGTATATTTATAGCATTGCGCGAGATTGCATATGAGCATGAGTATAGTTTTGCATGAGATTGCTTATGAGTATGTTTATAGTATTGCACGAGATTGCATATAACTATAGTATTGCACAAGTTGCATTTGAGTAGATTATCGTATGAGATTGTGTAATGAGAAAGTTTATTTAAGAATGTTTATCGAGCATGATTGTTTAGTTACATTTGAAGTCTTGTATATCCAGTTTATGTGATAAGAATTTGAGAATACCTGTTGTTTGGTTTATTAGCATGATACTACTAGTAAGCATGAGTTGCTAGTTAATTAAGTTGTTGTGACAATTACCTGATTGAAGTATCTAAGTTGTAAAGTCTTATATATCGAAGCATGCCTGTTGATATTATAGGTTGCAAGCCTATAGAAAGTATGTGATATGACTAAAGCTGTCTATGAGATGAGTTTGTTATGTAAGAATGAAATCAAATGTTTTCAAAGTATACTCTATAGTACTTTACACGGTTGAGTGTGATTATACTTAGCTTCGTGCTAAGGGGGGTTTCCTATTTGTCTATGTGTTGCTTGCTAAACCCCTTTCAGGTGGGCCCAGCAGTGAGAAGTGATCGAGTTAGATTAGTCTCGTAGTTTGAGATGTCTAAACTCTTATGTTTTTTTGATGATCTTATTATTCGTGTTTTAGATTTATGATGATTCGTAGACAGTGATGATGTAGACTTTTGGGGTGACCTTTTCCCCCTTATGTTTTTCAGTATTAATTATGGATGTTAGATATTTATTTTGTTTCTAGTTCTACCCCCTAGCCTGTGCAATCACCATGGAGTGGTGGTTGTGGCGGTGACATTCCCACTAGTTATCTTTTTAGCTTTTAATTCCGCTGCTTAGTTCTTGATAATTATGGTTTAGATTTATGATTAAGAGTTAGAAAAGTGGGGTGTTACGGGACGTACATGAGAACACGATAATAGAATCAAGGAATGCATATTTCTTTGAAAATATATTTCCTTGTAGGTCCAACGAGGGACCGAGTACGTCAAAATGGATGTTTGATGAAACTATGGATAATGATAGTGGGGAATCTGAGAAAGAACCCGAGCTCGAGCCGAGACGCAGTAAGCGGGCAAGAGTTGAGAAATCATTCGGTCCTGATTTTCTAACTTACTTGTTAGAGTATGATTCGGGTACTCTAACTTGTTTATTAGAAAATTAACCTGATTTTCTATCTTGTTTGATAGAGAACGAGCCTCGAACGTATGTAGAAGTCGTGACTTCTACAGAATGACCAATTTGGAAAGAGGCTATAAAGAGTGAAGTGGATTCTATCCTACATAATCACACTTGGGAACTTGTTGATCTTTCTCCGGGTAGTAAACCCTTAGGATCCAAGTGGGTCTTTAAAAGGAAGATGAAACCGGACGGTTCCACTGAGAAGTATAAGGCTAGGCTTGTAACCAAGGGTTACAGGCAATGCGAGGGCCTTGATTACTTCGACACATATTCTCCCGTGACGAGAATAAACTCCATTAGGATGATACTTGCCATAGCCGTGTTGCAGAACTTGGAAGTTCACCAAATGGATGTGAAAACCGCTTTCCTAAATGGCGAATTAGATGAGGAAATCTATATGGAACAACCCGAAGGGTTCGTGGTTCCGGGCCAAGAAAGGAAAGTGTGTAAGTTGGTTAAATCGCTTTATGGTTTGAAACAAGCGCCTAAGCAGTGGCACGAGAAGTTTGACCATGCGATGTTAACTAATGGGTTTAAAATAAACGAAAATGACAAATTTGTCTACGTTAAGGAAACGATAGATGGCTATGTCATTCTCTGTTTATACGTAGATGACATGCTCATCATTGGTAGTAACGATCGGATGATCAAGTCTACCAAAAACATGTTAAATGCGAGATTTGACATGAAGGATATGGGTTTGGCTGATTTAATCCTTGGAATTAGAATCATTAGAAGACCTGATGGTCTCTTGTTGAGCCATTCACATTATATTGACAAAACTCTTGAGAAATTTAACAAGGATGATAGTCAATTGGCTAGAACACCGTTTTATTCAAACGTTCATCTAACCAAGAACCACGGAGAAGGTATTTCACAAGTGGAATATGCTCAGGTTATTGGTAGTTTGATGTATCTTATGAGCTGTACTAGGCCGGATATTGCCTTTGCGGTTAGTAAACTCAGTAGATATACGAGTATCCCCGGTGCTATGCATTGGAAGGCAATAGTAAAGATTATGAGATATTTGAGGTATACTCGTGACCTTGGACTGCACTACGGGAGATATCCCGTTGTACTTGAAGGGTATAGCGACGCGAACTGGATATCTGATATTAAGGACTCTAAGTCCACGAGTGGCTATGTGTTTACACTAGCCGGTGCAACCGTTGCATAGAAATCCTCTAAGCAAACTGTAATAGCTAGATCCACGATGGAATCTGAGCTGATAGCCTTGGACATAGGTTGTGAAGAGGCTGAATGGCTACGCCATTTTCTAGAGGATATTCCGAATTGGGAAAGACCAGTACCTCCAATATGTGTGCATTGCGATAGTCAAGCCACAATTGGGAGAGTACAGAGTCATATGTATAATGGTAAGTCTAGACATGTGCGTCGTAGACATAATACCATTAGACAACTTCTCACAACTGGTGTTGTCTCGATTGACTACGTAAAGTCAAAAGACAATATAGCGGATCCGCTGACCAAAGGGTTAGGCAAAGAAGTTGTGGAGAAGTTGACATGAGGAATAGTTCTAAAGCCCTTGGACTAAAAAGTTCTATAGTGGATACCCAACCTAGCTGGCACCTAGGTTCAACGGGACAACTAAATTATGGAACGGAGCGTGTCACTGTGGGGGTCTCAAACTCCCTACCACTCCTCGTTGAAACAGTGACTCCCGCACGAAGCTAGCATGTTGATGCTTTAATGATTCAAATGTCGATTGACATGTGTGAGTATGCGGGATACTCAAGAAAGAATCACCTATGTTAGAGAGAAGTGAGGGTCGCTTCAAAGGAGAATTGTTGGGCACAATTCTTTAGAAACTCTCACAGAATCAGGAATGGTGACCCATGACCAAAACGGGCACACTCATGAGAACAGAGCACAGTTGGGAGGTTCCTATGTGAGATATGTCATCGTCTACACAAACGGCAGTCGGTTCAAGGACATCGCGTTCTACCGTACAGCTAGTAAAGTAAACATATCTTCACAAGGGAAGGTTCAAAGGGTGCGGTACCCCCTACCTATCCTATGCAGTGATCGACCGTTTGAACACAGTTGTTTCCGATTTCCAAATACCCTGAAAATCAATTTTTCATTCATGTGGGGGATTGTTGGAAAAAATAGCTTAAAATGATATAAAATGGCATGTTAAGTGGCTATTTTGTGGTACAATTATCAGTGGGGTCCATTTCCGATTTGGGTCGGGTCAAAGTGGATTCGGGTTCTTCGTAGTGAGACGAAGAGATTGATATATTGTACGGTCAAAAAGGATAATGGTGAATGAGATATTGATTCTCAAAGTAGACCCATTGAGTTGGAAAAATGAAGGGAAAAAGTGAGCTTTTGTCCCACATTGGTTTGGGAAGAGGATTTTCCCCACTATTTATACAAGAGTCTTTTAAATGCTTATTGAATGTATAGCATAGAGGTTCTCTCTCGTGCACAGAGGGGTACAAATCAAATCCCAAAATGAGATTAAAAAGACTTGGCTCAAGCCTAATCTCGTGTCCACAAAGAGAATATACGAACCAATCTCTTCATCTTTCCTTCCCACCAACGAAATATCCAATATATATACCAACACTCGTGCACTGTTTTTTTTTTTTTTTTCTTTAGTTATACCATGATTTTTTCACTTTACCGCTACATAATGGTGGTGTTCTTTTTGCATGCTTGGCTTCCTTTTATATTCTCACCCTAACCATGAGGTTATCAGGTTCATAGCTTGGGTTTGTTTTGCTTCTCCTGATCCATTTTATACCAACACTCGTGCATTGTTTTTTTTTTCTTTAGTTAGTCGCATATTCGCCCGCCTAGGCGCCGCTTAGGCCGTCTAAGCGCTAGGCGCTACTTTACCGTCCGACTAGCGCCTATCGCCTACTGCAACCATGATTTTTTCACTTTACCGCTACATAATGGTGGTGTTCTTTTTGCATGCTTGGCTTCCTTTTCTATTCTCACCCTAACCATGAGGTTATCAGGTTCATAGCTTGGGTTTGTTTTGCTTCTCCTGATCCATTTTTACCGACTCCCTTATGGAGTTCGCCCATGCTTCTTTCACTCTTGGGCATTTTTTCGCTTAATTCTTCTCTTAGTTTGCTACAGCTTTGGTCTCTCTTTCGGAACCCACCGTCCTCTCTTTGACTTAGGAATCCTATTCTCTCTTTTCCTTTTCTTTCCTTAGCACAGTTTGGCTAGTTTCCTTTTGCTCTCCTTTCCAAGTTCTTTTTTTTGCCCACTCTTTCTTGGGCAAGTTCTTTGGACTTGCGTTTAAACACTTGCCAACTTGTCTAAAGTTGGGATGGTAGTAGTTTACCCCGTATATACTGACGGAGTGCAGTTTACTAGCCCGACCTAACGGTGATCCGATAAAGAGTTATTTCAATTCTGTTTTTAGCTGCTCACTTGCTAAAAGTGGGGAAGGTAGTTCAGACTACCCCTGTCCAAGTCATCCCGGGAGTTTGGACTGGATCTTACCAGGAATCACTTGTTGTTCTCTTGGAGGTGTTGTTTGGCATTTCAGCCTTGCTACTTTGTACATAGGTTTTGGGTCTGTTTACTTGCTCTTCTCACAAAATGCAAGAAGGGTTATTTGTGCATATTTTGTTCTCGTTGGACGGCTCAACCAATACTTGGATGGTGGTTCCTCTTGGTGCATCCGTGCCAGTTTTTTTTTTTTTTTGTTTTTTTTTTTTGGTTCCTGGGGACATAATGCTTAGCCCCGTGGGCAGTTTTTGTTTTTTGCTTATCGGAGAGGATCTCGTTTGGAAGGACATCCATTTCCTCATCTTGGATATGTTGGAAATGGACTTCTTCCTCACGACATGTTGGTTGATCCTTCTCTCCGTTGTTCTTGTATTTGTTTTTTTTTCCTGATTTTCTGTTTAATAACGTTGTCATATACGTTCATAATTTATATAGCTCAACTTGCTTTATTGACTCTCCGTTTTAGACCTGGGTATGCCCTGTGTTTTTGTATATTTCTGGGTACATATATACAATTTACATTTACCCGTAAGAAAAAAGAAAAAGAAAACATATTTAACTCTTATTTCTCAAAATATAAACATCGATAACTGATAACAAAATGAAAATGGAATCATTCAGTTGGTTTCGGCCAATATATTTGTGTTGAAATCTCATCATTCTCGAATCTTTGATAGAAGAAAAGAAAAAATAAAATAAAAGGAAAGAAGAAGAAAATAAATAAATAAAAGAAATTAATTTGGTAATCCAAATCCAATTCATCTACGTCTCCCTGGGAACGATTACCCGCCAAAACACAACCAAAAGAAACAAATCTGAAATCTCTTCTTCGCTTCCTCACTCCTCGATCTTCCATCAGTTATAAACACAACAAAAATGGCATTCTCCAAATCATTCTCTCTCGCCACCGCCGTTGCCGTCGCCGTCGTCGGCCTCTTCTCCTTCTCCGTCGCCCAAATTCACACCTCTCAGTCTCAAGCCCTAACTAACGCTGTCGACACTCTCTCTGACTCCGGCTACATCGCCATGTCTCTCACTATTGAGCTCATTGCGGAAACTCTCATCCACTCCACCGATGACACCATCACCACTCTCACCATCTTCTCTCCGCCGGACTCCATCTTCGCTGCCGTCGGCCAGCCGTCGCTGCGTCATCTCCTCCTCCACTTCTCCCCTCTCGCCCTCTCTATCTCCGCTCTCAGTTCCCTCCCTCTAGGCTCCGAAATCCCCAATCTCTCCCCCTCCAGTTCCCTCTACATTAGCGCTTCGTCCTCCTCCTCCGACGATTCTCACGTCTCCATCAACGGCGTCAAGATCTCCACCTCGCCAATATTCGACGATGGCTCTGTAATCGTGTTCACCGTCGATGATTTCTTTGCCGCCAATTTCACACCACCAGTGCCCGCTCCAATCAACCCTAGCTCTCTGCATATACCCGACTGCAAATTGCGCCAATTTTCGATGCTAAATGTGGCCTCCGCGGTGCTGAAATCGAGGGGGTATTCGATAATGGCGTCATTCCTGGATTTGCAGTTATTAGGGTTTATGAACACTCCACCTATTAATCTGACTGTTTTTGCTCCGGTAGACGGGGCATTGATTCAGTTTTCCGGCGATTTAATGGTGTATCAGTTAGTGTTGATGAGACATGTGTTGCCATGCGCTTTGAATTGGACAGAGCTGAATGAGCTTGGGCGGGGTAGTGGAGCAGCTTTCCAGGACTATGTGAAGCAGTTTAGCATGAATGTAAGAAGTGCTAATGGCGAGGTTTTCGTGAATGGGATTCGAATTTCAATTCCAGATATGTATCATAATGACTGGGTTGTGATTCATGGGCTGAATGAGATGATTCCCCTGCCAGATGAATTCGGAATCAGAACTGAATCTACTTTGAAAAATAGGAGTTACATTGAGGTTTCTCCTTCCTTGGATCTGTAAGGCTTTTGCTTCTGATTCTTACCAAATAGTTTCATGTCTCATTGTTTCAAGTGATCTGCTGATATGTTGACTGTACAGGTGAATTCTGCATCATGAAATCTTATTTCAAGAAAGTAGTTCTTATGGTTGTTTCAAATCTTAATGAGAGATCATGGAAGAACAAGAAAACATATAGAGAATCATCACAAGTAAATGAAGAAAATTCAAATTCAATGGCTGCGAAATTCAGTTTTTAACCAACCAATTGAGTTTTCCTTAGTTTCTCAACTTTCTCAGCCAATGCAATGACTGTATCTTTTTTGCCTTCATCTAGGAGAGCTTGTTTCAGATTACTGAACAATGCGAGGGGAGGCCTAATGCCCAAATCGAGCATTTCTTGAAAGTATTTGCAGGCAAAATTCACTTTATTCTCCTGGCAAAGGCTGTTGATTAGCGTCGAGAACATGTGCATGGTTGGAAGGATTCCTTTACCTTTCATCTTATCCCAAACCCTCATAGCCATAGCCATAGCCATATCGATGCGCTCCTTGCAACAGAACATCCTCACGATGATCTCGTACGTGCTCACTGTTGGCTCACACCTGGGATCATTCTCCATTTTCTGGAAAACCGAATAAGCCGCCTCTATTCTCTGAGCCTTTATCAGATGGTGGAGAATTATATCATATGTTCGGGCATTTGGACCGATCCCACTTGCTCTCATCTCATCAATTATCCGGTATGCATCATCCATTCGTGATGACCAACAATATGCCCCAACCAAAGCATTATACGTAGGCACCTCGATCACACAACCGCTTCTCTTACATAGCTCAAAGAATTCGAGAGCTTCACTCAGCTTCTTCACCGAGCCCAACCCGTTGATCAGGGTGCAATATATATGAGGTGTGGGTTCAATCTTCTTCCTTTTCATTTCATGAAACATCTCTACTGCTTTACCATACTCCCTAGCCTTGCAATAAGCATTGATCATGATCCCATAGCTCACAGCATCCGGCTCAAACCCAGCATCCTTCATTTCACGATAAACTTCGTTAAGCTTCAGCAGATTCCTTTCTTCCCCGAATCCTTCTAAGAGTATAGTATAAGACTTGATATCTGGGCTGAACTTTGTGTGCCTCCATTCGTCGAACACCTGGTGTGCTCTCCCAACGGCCCTGGACTTACACAGAGTATCGAACAATCTGTTGAAGTCTTGTAGCTCAACCTTCATCCCGTACTTGTTCTCCATCATCTCAAACGCCTTTATCGCATCCTTTACCTTCCTAGCCCGAGCGAATCTCCTCGATACGAGGGCGAAAGTCTCTCTTGATAACACCCCTTTCTTCTTCATTTCGTCAACACAAATCCAGACCATCTTGAACTGTTTGATCTTCCCCAGAGCTTCAATCAAAGCATGATAGCTGTGGGTTGTGTACTGGAACCCATCCTTCTTCTCGGCCCACCGGAAGAACCACAACGCGAGAATGCCGGAGTTACTAAGCCTTTTCAAAACCTCGGCAACCAATGCCGGAGATGGAACTACGGAGGCAGAGTTGAGGTTAGAGTTAAAGTCTTTCTGCGAAGCGCGATGGTTTAGCACTATTTTGCAGATGTGATCTGTTTCTTCAATGATTTTCTGGGGTTTGGAATCTGGGGTTTGGTTATTAGGATGGGGGTTTACTGATCTTTCATGGATTGATCGATAAAAAGCGTAGATAATGCGGTTAAATTGAGGTGCATGCAGATACTGAGTGAAGTTATGGAGATTGGGGTGAATTTGGGAGTGGTTTTTGAAGGGTTTTGGGGAAGCATAAAGAGAAGTTAGAGGGGTTTTAGCTAAGCGGGAAAAGACGCGAGAGAGACCCATTTGAGATGATATGCCCAAAATTCGAATCGGCCGAGATATATAGAGAAATGTGGGGGAAAGAATACCATGTGCGCGGCGGGGTTTTTTACTATTCAATATTATTTTTTTTTTTTAAATTAAGAAAAAAAAAAAAGTCAAGAAAAAATGGTTAACTTGACTAATAAACATAACATCGTTTTCATTACTATTTCTTCCTTCAGCCATCTTTCTCATCATCATTAGTCCATAGCTCTATTATGAGCTATGTTTCCGTGGTTTACAACTAAGAGTGTGTACTACTTAAAGGGTCGGTTTTTTAGATTTTTGTGGTCCTGTTCGGATAAATAAATGAAGCTCTATTAAAATCAAAATTTTTAAAACTAATACCGTAAGTTTTTTTAATCTACAATTCTAATAAAATTTCTAATCTACAATTCTAATAAAAACCAATAATGTTAAACCCTTAACTGGAACAAAAAAATGTTGGTAGTATTATTTCTTAAAATGAATGGTTCATATTGTTTTGTTTTTAGTACTTTTTTTAATGATTTTCCTTATTTACCCTCTATTATATTATTTTTTTTCTCTTAAATAACCTAAATTCCGTTACTATCCGTTAACTATTTATTATTTTTAACTTACTCATGAAATTCTATAAGAAAGGTCTTAGGTTCGAATTACATCCCAATTAGAGTTTTCATAATTGTTAAACATATACTACGAATATGTTAAAATATATTTAAAAAATATATATAATATAAAATTTAACATAAACTTTGTTCAAATAATTAGTCCGGCTAAATACATAATATTCAAAATTAAACATCAAAGATTATAAATCAAGAACTTTAAAAATCATTTGATTTTTTTTTTTTGCATCTAAAAAAAAAAACAAATTTAGGTTAAGTTTTTTTTACATTTAATTAATCTTCTTTTGATTATTTAGATCAGAACAAAACTTAATATTTCAATTATACTTTTGCATTATTGGTATGATTTAGGTCGTTATGGTATTAATATTTTTTGCATGTATTTTTATAATGGTACAATTGTACATTACTTTACAAATATTATACTATTATTTTTTTATCAGACAAAATTGTTCTTACATCATTGTTAGGCTTGCGCGACCTAACCACAAAGTTGTTGATGGTAAATACAAGAGTTAATTACCGAAAGAGTAAATACCCAAAATGGTCCATCGACTATAGCTAAATTCACAAATTGGTCTTGACTTTCAATTTCAACCAATTAAGTCCTTAAATTTGCAATTTTGACACGATTTGGTCTTCTATCTATTTGACCGTTTGTTGACCGTGATCGACGATCTCCAGAAAAACCTTCAGCTCTCGTCGGAGCACGTGGAGGCCTCTAGGATGACATTGCACCGGTTCGGAAACACGTCGTCTTCTTCGCTCTGGTACGAACTCAACTACATTGAATCCAAAGGGAGGATGAAGAAAGGCGACAGGATTTGGTAGATTGCTTTCGGCAGTGGATTCGAATGTAACAGTGCGGTCTGGAAATGCAATCGGAACCTTAAAAAACTGATTATGGATCATGAAAGTACATATATATCCTCAAAAATCACAGTCAACAAACGGTCAAATAGACAGAGGACCAAATTGTGCTAAAATTACAAAGTTAAGGACTTAATTAGTTAAAATTGAAAGTCGATGACCAATTTGTGAATTTAGCTATAATCGATGGACCATTTTAGATATTTACTCTTACCGAAATGGTCTCTTGACTATATCGAAATTACCAATTTGATCCTTGACTATTTTTTTGACCAATTAAGTCCCTCAACTTTAAAAATCTTAACCAATTTGGTCCTCCGTCTGTTTGACCGTTAGTTAACCGTTAACTTGGGACCAAATTGGTAATTTGCTATAGTCAAGGGACCATTTTGGTAATTAACTTTAAGGGTGGGCAATTCGGTTCAGTTTTCTCGAACCGAACCGTACCAAACTAGTTAGGTTCGGTAATATACCGAACAACCGAACGGTAATAGATTCTTGTATACCGAACGGTTTGATAAAAACTCGAACCGAACAATTCGGATCTGTTCGGATCGATTTTTTATCAAACCGTTCGGTATACAAGAATCTAATACCGTTTGGTTGTTCGGTATATTACCAAACCAAATTAGTTCGGTTCGATTTGGTACGGTTCAGTTCGAGAAAACTAAACCGAATTGCCCACCCCTAAAGTTAATTACCAAAATGGTCCCTTGATTATAGCAAAATTACCAATTTGGTACCAAGTTAACTGTTGACTAACGGTCAAACAAACGGAGGACCAAATTGGTTAAGATTTTTAAAGTTGAGGGATTTAATTGGTTAAAAAAAATAGTCAAGGACCAAATTGGTAATTTCGCTATAGTCAAGGGACCACTTCGGTAATTAACTCTAAATACAATTACACCTATACTCTAAAACGGTATGATCATTTTCTAACGAATTAACAATGTTGACATCCCACTGGCTCCAACAAGTTTACACATCAGCATTTTATCAATGCATGAAAACTTCTAAAGAAATTTTTAAGTTAATTTTTATTATATCATTATAACAATATCTATTTTTTTTATAACGCCTCCATTTAGGCTTGAACTCATAATCTTCTAAATGAATGTCCAACCTAGGTACCATTAGACCACATAGTCTTGGTATTATAACAATATCTATTGTAACTATATATTTTGAATTATTTATTGTCATCTTCTATTGACAAGAATTGTAACGATTGTCATTGACAAACTCTAAAAACAATTGTCTCAACAACGAATGCAACTTAAAAAAAAAAATCAATGATTTCATTATTGTTGATGAAAAGTATGTACGCCACTTTATTACTATTATTAAATTAAATAAAGTAGTAACTACAAAAAAAAATTAAAAATAATACATATGCATTTAATTAATTTAAAATTAGATGTCTATAATGCTTTTATTTAAAAAAAAAATTATTCATTATAAAAAATTTAAAAAGAGATATAATTTCATTAGTTATATTATCTTTATTTTCTACAATTCAAAGGTTCATTACCTTCAAATTTATTAATTTATTATATTCACTACATTGTCCATTGTCTTCTTTTTACATTATCTTGTAATTAAATATCAAAGTTATAATACAAAATATGTTATATATATTTATTTACCAAGTATTTTATATAAATATAATAAATATTAATATTTTGTTCAATACTTTCGCATGATAACCTACAACACACATCTCACAATGCATGAAACATGTAGGGGAAAAACTACCACTACTAAATATTAATAGATGCTTGTAAGATAAAGAGTTAATAGTACAACTAAGATCCCATCATATACCCAACAAGGCAAATCTAAAGCTTCCTACACTATAATCTTATTGCACGATGAATCCGTATATGCTACCACCAGTAACCTAATTGCACATGACACACTACCAATAAAAAAAAAATATAAAAAAAAAAAAAGGACATGTACTGAAGATGAAGACAATGACAATGTTACCCAAAAGAAAATTAAGAAGAATTAGAGAAATTTAAACCAAAAGTAATATTTATTTAGACTATCGTTTTTAGACTAATTATTTAGACTAACGTTATTACAAAGTTGCAAACATTTATTTTATTAGTGACAATAAAATCAATCTCTCATATATTATCTTGCATTTATATACTTTAAACAAATTCAATATTTATTTACCTATTCATGATGTCCGATATAATATTGCATTGATATACTTTGAAATACTTATTTAAAAATAATCATTGGGCATTATTTCATTCGCGCAAAGCACGTAAAAGAACTAGTAATAATAATAATAATAATAATAATAATAATAATAATAATAATAATAATAATAATAATAATAATAATAATAATAATAAGAAGGTGGTAAAATGTTACTGTGCGCAAAGAAAAAGCCGAAAAACATATTATGGAATAAACAACAACAACAACAACAACAACAACAACAACAACAACAATAATAATAATAATAATAATAATAATAATAATAATAATAATAATAATAATAATAATAATAATAATCACATGTTCCTACCATTTCTTCATAGAGCCTTTTAAATTTAATTGAAAACTTTTAGTTTTTATTTCTAAACTAGCTAGGTAAAAATGAAATATTGGGCCTCTAAAATTTGGAGTTTTTCTAAAATTTGAGGCCATGTGCGGTAGCCCAGTTTGTACAGCCCAAAATCCAATCCTGAGTGCTTGTTGAGTTGTATTTTTTCACTTAAGCATTATAATCTGATCGAATAATGCTACTAATGGATACCCGGTCCCGCCGTCCCGCAATAGTTATGTTGTGCAACCGAATGTACCATGTGCATGGTGCATACGATGCAAAACGACGTCATTTTGACTAAAAACGCGCGTCCCACTTAAAAAAAAAAAATCAGGTTCGATTCTCAGCAATAGCATTATTGTGAATATATAGTTATGAATTTCTGGATATATAGTTATAAATTTGTGGATATATAGTTATGAATTTATGGATATTTAGTTCATTCATTGTGGATATTTAGTTCATTCATTGTAGATATTTACTTCATTTATTCATTGTGGATATATAGTTATGAATTTATGGATATTTAGTTCAATCATTGTGGATATTTAGTTCATTCATTGTGGATATTTAGTTCATTCATTGTGGATTTTTATTTCATTCTTTCATTCATTGTGGGTTTTTACTTCATTCATTCACTGTGGATATATAGTTATGAATTTCTAGATATATAAAAATGCTATTACCGAGAATCGAACCTGATTTCTTCTTTAAATGGGATGCACGTTTTTTTAAACCTAAACGGCGCCGTTTTGCAACCGTATGCACCTTGCAAGGTGCATTCGGTTGCACAGCATAATTTGCGGCCGTCCCGGGTACCCAGTCGGCATTGCTATTTGTTAGGCAATCAAGACGGGCAAATGGTCGGCCCAACAGCCAACAGCGAAGTGAGAATCCATATTAGTACCCTAGAACTATTAGAAGATCTATTACCATATTTCCTAACCTCATGCCTAAGGATGGAGTCCAAAACCCAATTTATAATGGCTGCCTAAGTTAAATTTGTAAATCATTTTCTTTCAATTCCTTTCTTTGGACTAGCTGCCTATGTATAAATACCCTACGGGGGTCACATTATGAGAGGGAAAAAAGAGGGTTCTCCATTGCTACTTTATAACAAGGGGTTCGACTTCTACTTTCTAACAAGAAGGGAGGTGAGATCCAAATGGTACATGTATAAAACTACTTACGAAGATAGTGGATTTTGGCTTGGCATTGCCGAAAAAAACTCGTGGTTTTAATCTTTCGATTTTCACGTTAAAAATATTTGGGAAATGGGTCAAATAGGCCCTTGAACTTTAGTTAAAGAGTCAATTAGTCTCCTACACTTTTTAAAAGTGCAATTACACCCATCAACAATTTATTTAAGTGCAATGATGTCCAAAAATAGGCTAATGACCTATTATCACGGGTCATTAGGGTTCAGGCCGCCATTCGGCGAATTTTCTAGCAAAGAAACTAGTCGGCGACCGACCGGCAGAATTTTCGACAAGATCTGGGTGTCTTCTCTGGAGAGAAGGCAACCCGGTAGTCGCCTTCTTTTGTTGAGAAGGCGACCTAGATGGTCGTCTTCTTAACCGGAGAAGGCACCACATCTGGGTTGCCTTCTCCAGCGAGAAGGTGATCCAAATCTGGGTCGTTTCTCGCCGGAGAATGCGACCTTGGTGTCTTCTCCGTGACCGGCGACTGTTCGTCGGTCGCCGAAAATTCTGTCGGTCAGTCACCAATCAGTTTTTTTTGTCGAAAAATTCGCCGGAGGGTGGTCTGAACCCTAATGATGCCGACGCAGTCGCAGATGCCTTCGGATCTGGAGTTATATTTTCAGTTGATGTGGTCTCGAGGTCATCTCCAGCAGGTGTTGTCGGAGTTGCTGCAGCAGGAATTGCATTGTTGGTGAGCACATAATCAACCTCGTGTGTCTCGAAGTGCACCATCATCTTCACTGCCCACCTGCAGTAATTGATACCGTTCAGTGGTTCAATCTTTGTAAGTTCAGCGGCGGGCTTGGATAACAGAGACGACATTTTCATGATTAAGCTTTTAATTGTTGTGGAATTTGGGAAAATGTCGTAGGGATTTGTATAGACTACGTTTTTTTATAGGCTGGATAGAGTGTATAGGAATATTCTGTAACGTGTGCAGGACACTGCCTTAAAAGCTTAATCCGGAGACTGTGCGGTCTTTTTATCTGGGCGCTTTCGACTGGCTAACACAGAAGAGCTCACGTATTCTTTGCACTTTGAGAGATACGTATCAACTGAGCTATAAAGCTTATTTTTCAAGTGTGTAAAAACGAGGTCTGGGAAGGCAGATATTTATAGTAATGAGAATACCTGACTTCCTTGTACCAGCCACAAATATCCGAAAAAATAGAGGGAGGAACACAAGTTGCGTTCACAATTGCCCACTAACGTACTGATTTTGCTCTTGGTCACAGACTCTATTCTGAGTGCGTAGACTAAGAATAATTTTGTGGAGTAGCGGAAAATTCGGACAAAAAATAATTGCCGCGTAAAACTTCAACCCCACCACGCATGCGATAGCACGCACGGAGGAACCCCTCCTTTCCCTCTCATGAAAAGATTTCAAAGACTCCAAAATGAGTGACATTTAAATGATGAGAAATGTGTCTCTAAGAAATCAATGTGGGACAAATAGCAAGGCAAAAACCAACATCCTTAAATGTAATCTCCAACAATCATCCTCATCGCTTGTTGCTTTGTGCTGCCTAGACACTGAGGTTGCGCTGTGGCTGACTCAGTTAATGTCTTGAAATATTGATCCTCTGTAATCCTTATTCGCGAAGTTTTAAAATGCCATTTTTGAGTTACATTGAACACACTATATGAATTCAATTTTGAGTTACATTGAACACACTCATAAATGCCACAACTGATGGTGTTCTGTCATAAAACTTAAACTCAGCTTCAACACTCAAAACTATTGCATTTAACCCCTACTTACCAATACAAGTCTTTCTCCATATTGCAAAGAATGGGTAATATACAACAATGCATGATTTTATACATATCTGTAAGGGACCAAGAATTTTAAGAAACAACAACCTTTTCTAGTTCAGTAAGCCAACATACACAATGTCTAGATCACCATTACCCACGATATTATGACATCTATCATCACCCAGAAAAACAGAACCAAAAGTACCCGACTTTGAAGAATTGCCCAAAAATGAATTGTAGGAAAAGGACCAAAATTGCACCTTGACAGCAGTCATCTGCATTGATTTGACTGTGATTTCCAGTCGTCGAGGAGCTTGTTTACGGATGACCCCAACTTTTCCATTTGAGGTCCCGGCTTCAAAACATTGACATCGCCCCATTTTGAGCATTGCTCCATCAGCCAGCTCCTCCTGCCAGTGCACCACGCACCCGGAGTGACTTGGTTAGGGCTGCGATGGAGGATATGCTCGTCAATCATATCCAGTGCCGGGTCATCTTTCTTGAACCGCCTTGCAAAAGCAGCACCGCTTTGAACCATGCCGTCAAAATCCGAGGCGTTTAGGAAGTGGGGCTCCATCTTAGGTGGATTATCCCAAACAAAATACCTCAGGTCACCATTAACTGTTGTGTTTTTGAACTCGGGCGAATTGCAAATAACAGAGTGGAAATAGAACTCTTGTGACAAAACGGAGTTAGTAAAATACATCAGAAGCCTTCTGGGAAGATTATCCCAACCCAAAATACAGAACTCAAGAAAGGAACGGCTTAAAACAACCCATGGAGAGCCTGGAAAACGATAAATCTTAATCAATGGTAACGAAGATTAATTAACAGTATATGCAAAGAGGAGAATGTTACCAGTGAAGACTTTGAAAGAATCAGGCATAGGTCTTTTCTGAGTGGCATAAAAAATCTGGGTTTTCCTTGTCAAGTAAATCCCAGGATCAACAATTATGGGTCGAATCCGTTGATCCCTGCAATGACATTGCATAAAATAAAACATTAGAATTTTGGGCACATACTATATATCCATATCATTTACTACAAATTAGCGGGATTGCCTACTCTTTCCATCCGAGATCACTGGTATGGTCAATAAAATTTAGGTCTCTCTTAACAGTTGAGAAGACGTGAAATAAATCTGAAAGCAAATCAAAAACGATTACAAATGTTAAGTCATATAGACAAGTTCTCTAAAAGTTAGAAGACCCGGTAAGATTGCACACAAGCTTTTATTATATAGAAGCAATGAAAAATATAACAAAAGAACATGAACAGAATAGAGCTAAACCATAATCAGATCTTCCATCATATAAAATGACACAATTGACTAGCATACTAAAATCCTCACTTTTATACCTCTCGTAAATTTTCTTTTTATGATCAAGATATCAGCAAGACTTGCTATTCAAGAAGTTCGGGCTCAATTAAATTGTCGAGTCCTCTTTTAGGTGAAAAAATTGTCCCAACACCAGGTAAGTGAACTGTTTCATTTGGTGTGTACAAACAGAAATGGCTAGGTTCTGAACATGTATTGCTTTTCCTAAGTGCATACAGTATGTATATGATGAATACACGCTACGAATTTATTGTTTGCAATTCTTATAAGGAGTATGTTACACTGGAGAAACTTTATTCTAGGGCAGCAATGAATAACATATCTGTTAAGAATCCCACATTGAAAAAATAAGAAAGAATATATGAATTTTTAAGGTCATGGGTTAGACTAACTAATTGATTGGATTTAATTTTTTAGTCTGGTTTAGAAATCAAAAAACATCTTCCTTGCAATACTATTCTAGCTAGTAGTGCTGGACTACTTCATACCAATCCACAGAAAAATTCAACAAAATCTTGCAAGAACTCTTTTCACTTATGATAAGTTTCAACACAACTTTTTAGAATCATAAGAATTCAAGACAATATTGAGTATCAAACCTTTACCACTGCGCCAAAAACTAAACTATAGCTAGTAGCAAAGGTGCAACTTTATTTTCTTATACTGCTATTCATTTTCGAGAGGTAGAGTGCTGGGTTTAGCCTTTTATCAACCTCCACCGACAACGTAACATGGTGCTGGACTTGGCCCTTACTGACCTCAGCCCAACAATTACCTAAACATATCGGCCCTGTTTGGTAAAATAGTTAGTCTATCAACCAATTTTGGCTTATTTGACGACTATTAGCTGTTTGACTTTGTTAAATAATCGATACGAGTGTTTGATTAACTAATTTTGGTAACAACTTATTGCTCCAAAATGCTAAATTACAAAAAAGCTACTTAAAAGTAATCAGCTATTACCTAACAGCTAATTTAGCAAAATACTTTTCTACCATCATCTAATGCTATCAACTAGTCAAACTCACTAACCCAATCAAACAGCTATTTACCAAACAATCTCATCATCCATTACCTGCAAGCTATATAAGAACATCAAATTAAATGGAAATCCATACATACCATCTTGGGTAATCAGTGGGTAATCCATAGCACTAAGAGTAATAAACCAGTCCCATCCACTCTCCATCTTCAACAAAATTGCAGCCCCCCTGAGAATTGCAGCAGTGTTTGTTGAGCCCATATAAGTTAAAGAATCTGGCTTCCCAATCAAATCCACATTCCCAAAAGCCCGAATTGCAGGCACAGACTCCACAAGCAGCCCCAACTTCCTCCTCTCCCTCTCCTCTTCACCGCCGTCTGCTCCCATGTGCAACAAGTACCTATTCCTAGGATGATAAACAGCTAACAACAGTCTAAACATCTGGTCGGCGTCTCCCATGCCACCAGTAATGAAGTAGGCGAAGGCCGGGGGATTGCCCGGCCCACGGTGCACGGCGGTGGAGGCAAAAGACCGGTGGGAGGGGATTGCATAGTATGAGGATCTAAAGCCAGAAATGCAGGACAGGAATATTACAAGTGATACAAAGGCTATAGAGAAGAGTGCATATAGCCATTTCTTCTCTACCCCCATTTTCTTGATTGCTATACAACTCTTGGGGCATGAGAGTATTGAAGAAAACAATAGGATTGGACACTAAGGAAAAATTTGGGATTTATGTCTGCAAATGGGTTTAATCCAGATCTTTGCCTCTGAACTGAAATCTTAAAAAACAAAATTCTGGGTACTATTAAACACAATCAACTAAAAAGGGGTGGGTTTTTGAAAGAAAATCAGATTCAAGAATTGGCTCATTGAAACTGGTAATGAAATGAGAGAGAATGTCTGTTGGATGATGGGGTTTGAAGGTAGGGACTAGGGAGGAGGTGGAGATCTTTGATGCATTGGAGGTTGAACAAGAAATAGCTTCAATTCAGAGCTGCAGATTTTGAAAAAAAAAAATAGTTAAGAACACAATGCATAGCATGTGAACTAGTATTGCCCAGTCGCAGAAGGGGAGCGTGATAAGAAAAGAGTCGGTGCTTTTCTGAGAAGCACTGATGGGTGACGGCAGAAGGGTAGAGTTTCATTGACTCGCTAGATGGTGGCGTGGACTTCTGTGCATGGAGATCCATCATTCTGCACTTCTGTCACGGTTGAATTTAACTTGTCTGAATTTTCTTCAATATGTATTTAATATTTAAAGGAGTTAATTACCGAAATGGTCCTTCGACTATAGCGAAATTATTAATTTGAGTCAAATGATCCTGTCATTCTCCACTTATCAAACCCTGGCATACTCACCTCTACATCCACATGGTTCTTTGATTAACCCAACAAGCTAGCCGTATTGTTTTTCCTCCACAGTAACACCATACCACCCCTCACTCCTACATTGTCAACATAAAAAAGGCCATCAAACTCAATCTTTATCCGGAGTCTCTCTGCATGATCCCAGACCACCATAGTCTCCATTAAAAATACAAAGTTGGGTTTCTTACGGGACACCATGTCCACAACTGCCTGAACTGTCCGTGGATTACCCAAGCCACGGCAGTTCCAGCTCAAAGTACTCATTGGTTCGGGCGGGACTGGGCACCAGTTCCCGCCATATGCAAGTTTTTTGAACCACTATCCACATCCGTCTCTCCTCCATCTTGGCCCCCCACCGCACGACGGCGTTTCGAGGAGGCCACCACACCCTCCGCCACATCATCATCCGATGCCGCCATCCGAATATCACTTTGGCTATCATCGGAGGAAGCAGTTCCCTCCACTCTCTGGCGGTTACCATTCATCAATCCGGTCCCCTCTAGCGGTGGTAATAGCCACGCCGCACCAACCTGCCTGGGCCCCCTATTCTGCCTCGCTCTCATCCACGGTCCATAAGGGTAGTATTCCGGAGTGAGACCGGACACTCGTGCCTTCAAACAAAATTTCTCCAGGTGTCCAAGCATCCCACAATAGAAACAAAAATTATGTAAACGCTCATATTTCAGATTAACCAATCCCCATGTTCTGTCCCTACGGATCAACTTCATGCGCCGTTTCAAAGGTTTATCCACCGGTACCGCCACTCGAACCCGATAAAAAATTTTTATCGGTCCACCAACTTAACGGTTATCACACCGGATGAACTTTCCAACATAATTCCCAATCTGCTCCAAGATTTTATTATCAGTATATCCAACCGGCAAATCATAAACCTGCACCCACATATCAACAGTATCCAATTTTACCTCCCCCGGAAGCATTCCATCTGGGACCTGTCTGCACACAAGAGTATGGTTCTCGAAAGACCAGGGCCCCTCCTCCAGCACCCGTATCATGTCTGTTTCATGATAAACAGCAAAGAGAAACAAACCTGCATGCATCTCCGTAACTCTCATCCCCATCACCGGCATCCAAACGGACGCAAGTACCTGCCGCATATACTCAGTTTTAATTAGCTTGGCCGTCAAGAATCTCCCAATGACCGAATAAACTGTCGTTATATCGTCGATCACTGACTGCCCTACCCCTTCGGCCATCACCCCTTCTTCTTCATCTTCAAGAACTAAATCAGCCCACCGCTCCGTCATCCTTGCCACACCACCATCACGCTGCTGCCGTGTGGGAGTTGCCATGCCGATCACTGTTATCGTCTTCCCTGCCGGATACCGGCCGAGATCGTGCTGCCTTCGTTCGGAAAAGTCGAAACCCTAATTGGGAGAGATGGAGAGAAAAAACCCTAATTGGGAGAGAAGACGTTCCTACGTGTGAAAATGTTATTTAATTTTATTTTATATACACTATAGTTTCATTAAAACACAACTACATGATCATTTCGATATAATTACAGCTTCAATGTACAATATACACTCAAATATGTGAAATGTTATTCAATTTCATTTTATATATACTGCAGTTTCATTTCACCACAAATACAGTATCATTTTGATATAACTGTAGTTTCATTTGATAATATAAAAATAATACGTGAGGCAGTGTCGGTTTAGATACACTGTAGTGTCACTCTGTTAACACTAACATCGCGCCGTTTCTTTACTTAAAGAAACGACGCCGTTTTGATGCGCGGTGCATAATCGATTATACACCGCGGTCCACGATATAAAAACTGATCCTCCTAGACCTGGCCCATCACCAGAGGTGGAGCCTATTGAGCCTAGCTAGTAGTTTACAACATTTTCATTCTTCCAGCTATTCATCTTACTGTACATCTAAGCTGATGGATATATTGAAAATGAGCCAATAATAATAGGGACCCGGGATCCGGAAATGTATAACCCGAGCAGCCCAAGAAGAGCCTCAAGCCTGGAGCTTGTCTTCGGGCCCAGAATGATGGGCTTTGACTTAGTCTTGTGGCCCACCGTATGGGCCTGACTTAGTCCCGTGGCCCACCACAAATTTAGCCCTAACTGGTGGGAATTTCCTTTGTATAAGTAGCTTATATTTAAGTTAGACAGGACATGTTCATTTTCATTACCTTACATACTTTGTCCTGAGCAAACCATTGTAATAGCCTATTTACGGCATATAATACGATATACAGTCTTCACGGCCTTTACAATATCGTTTTATTTATTTCCTATTCGTATTCTTATCCGGCTTTAATAATTCGGGCCACCCCGGGTTAATTAAATCCATCATTGGTGCTCTTGTTGAGAGCAGCTATACAGGCTCGAGCTTGCTCTCTACTTTTGGTCTAATACGACTATCACGATCAACTATCACATTCACGATGGTGTTAGAATGACGACAACCCTTTTGAACATCGATCTCTAGAGATCACAACGCCTTTGCCACCGCCATCAAAGTCACCCAAATGCCGCCTGTGACACCCCGAAATCCAAATTCAATTAATGGATTAATTGAGTAATTAATCCTATTTCAATTGGTGATTTAATTCCTAAAATCCTGAAAATTCAATACTTGGGGACTAGTAATTGATTAGTCAACCCCAAAGTCAAAGCTGTACCTTGAAGCTTTGTAAGGAGTTCCCTTGTTCCTTACACTTATGTTAGTAAGGGAATTCTTGACCTTTCACTTGTTGTTGGTAATGTAACCTAACCTAGTAGACCACCTTCATTCTATCCTTACACTTTTCTAAAAATCTAGCTCCACCCTCTCTCTAAAAGGTGAGTAGCTTTTCTTCCAAGCCAAGTTGGAACCTTACCAAAACTTCAAGAGTTGCTCCTAAGATTCAACCTTTCTTATATTTGGGCATCTAGGAGGGTAAGATCTAAGTTCATCTTGTGTTTTTGGTTTTATCTAAGGTGTCTTTTCTTAAAGATAGGATCTTTATGATCTTTTGGTGTGTTCTTGAAGTGGGTTTGGAAGGTGAGCCTAGTGAGGAGCTTGTTGAGGTGTAAAGTGAAGTCTTTAGTCTACAAGAGGTAACCCATGCTCTACAAAATCTATTTTGCTTACCTATGTGAATATTTCTTGGATTCTACATGTGTTTTGCTATGAAATGTGAGTGTTGATGCATGATCTTGTGAAAATGCATATATAGAGCTTGTGTTTAGGGTTCTTGTGTGCCATTGCTTGGCATTTCCTTTGATTCAAGTCATTTTGTTGTATTTGGTAAGATTTGGCATGTTTTGGACTTGAATTTGAGTTTGGAGAAGAAAATCCGCGAAATGTTGTATTGTGGTATAGGGGTGTACCCGCGGGCGGAACGACGGGTAGAGGTCCAACCCGCCGCCCACCCGCGGGGTACACGGTGTGAAGGAGCCTGTACCCGCGGGTACGTTATGTTGGTTGTTGGGGGATTTGTTCCCCGTGATTCTTTTGACTCAGTATTTGGTCGTTTGACTTCCCGATGTTCTTTTGTGGAACTATTTGAGCGTCTTCTTGATGTTTCGTATGTCTAGAACTATATGGTAGGTATCCATGTAGGTTTTGGTGTCTTGAATCGTGCTAAGTGTTCAACATTGTGTTTCGTTGAACCGTGATGAGTCTTGTGTGTTCTTCGGAACTACGTTTGGTTTACCCATTTGATAAGCATGCTAGTTCGGTGTTTAAATGCTAGCATGTGTGTTGTTTGTACCTTCCTATTGGTCAATGATAACTTGTGTTATTCATCGTTGTTGTTGTTGGGCTATGACCCATTCCTTGATTGAGTATGGTTTCATATCTTCGTTGTGATCCGTTGATTGATTCCTGATGAGGTGTGATGTGTGTGTGGCTTTACCTGGATTGCACGATTAGTGGTATGGGACACTAGTCACCAAGGTATTGCAGCGGTCCTCGTGGTGGCCGTGACGTGATTATGGAGTTGTGACCTGTGTGTCAGGTTCATGTATTTCTTGGGAGAGGCATGTGTTGCCGTGTGCGTGATCGGTACCCTCGTGTACTATGAAATCGGTAGATTTGTCGGCGGATGGGGACGACGGTCCTCGGAGGGAAAAGGTTGGACTAAGAAGTACAGGGGTCCTAGAGGTAATGGTTGGAAGAAGAAATAAGGTTGGGGGTAGCCATAAGGTTGGAACCGGGCATAAGGAAGGCATATCAACTCGTGATGAGTGATGTCATGATGGCTTGTGTAGCCATGGTTGTGTGTTCTCTTCTTGTGACGTGTGTAGTCACAAAGGCATGTGTTGTCGTTGGTCTTATCTTTATCCTTTTGAGTTGTTGTTGTCCTTTGTGGTTTTGGGATGTGTTCCCATATCCTTGTTGAGAGTGTTGAGTCTTGTGTTGACTGTTGCTCTTGGTTTTGCACTTATATACTTATGTATTCCGTTTCGAAAATGGCTTTACAACTTATATCTATCTATGTATGATATTTCACATGTATTGGTGGGTTACCAGCATTATTCGTTGACCGGGCGTCATCCCATGTTTTATTGTGTTCTTTCAGGTGATGTCTAGGCGAGTGCACAGTCTAGTGCCTGTTAGCATAGCTTCTCCCGTTTGTTTTATTGCCTGTATGCCGCTCTAGTTGTAGACTTTTGAGACTTTGGATAGTTGTAAACAATGCAGATATTGCCGTAGCGTTCATCCTTGTTGGTGAACGTGGCATAACACCCCATGACTTGGATTTATGTTTATCTAGTTATTTTTTAGTCTTCCGCTGTGTTTGTTGTTTAGTTGTGTTATCTGCATGTTTAAGGCTTTTAAATAGCTTGTTTTTAGGGGGTGTTACACCGCCCAAGGAAATCCAGTTGATGAGCAGCGACGTATTCCCCGATGTTCACACCCGTGAAGAACGAGAAAAGCATGTTCTCCGATTTTCGTGTTTCGTCATCCTCGCCAGAGAGATCAATCATCACAGTTTTGTGCGGTCCTTATAACAGGTCATTGGCGACATCCAGGATTCAAAAACTTGCAATGAAAATAATAATGGCACGGGGTAAAGCTTCTGATCGAGGATTACCCGTGTGCCACAAATGGGCTCGACACTTGGTTGATCCCAATTAGGTAGGAGAGAAGGGACAAATCTCGCACCTCTCCAGTCTGCCCCTACAAACAAATCTCCGTGATCCACCGCAGACGATGACGGCTCAGGATTCCACCATCGTACCACCGCGCGGCCGTTCGTGATCGCAGCGGACTTCCTAGCATAGTCGCCGGCAGAGCAGGAAAGATGCGGTAAAGAGTTTTCAAAAATCCATGCCTGTGTTTGTATACATGTATGGCAAGATCCAAGGGACTGTTACTGCTACGGAGGATGGCGACGACCGGCAGGCGATCTAATCCGCAGGTCAGATCGGTCGGTTTCTCGCAGAGTTTGTTTAATCTAGCTGGGAGATTTTTACGTGGAGGAGGAGAGAATTGTTGTTCGAGATATATCGAATCAATTTATCGTTGGCCATCTATCTTAGATCATCAGTAAAGGAGTGGCAGCCTTACACGATCTCCTTCTCTTCCATATATCAAGCAGGCGATCTGATCCATACGTTAGATCAGATGGTTTCTCGCAGATTTGGTTCGATCCAGTTGGAGATTTTTACGTGGAGGAGGAGAGAAAATTATTGTTGGTCGAGAGAGATCAGATCAAGTTATTGTCGGTCGACCCCGGACTGCAAACTACACATTTAACTCCTCTTCTAGATTCCCACCATGCTGATCACAACGTTCCCGTGATCTTCCCATCAGAGGAGAAATGCATCCACTTTGCCGACTATAATTAATATCATTGAAAATAGCGTTGATGCCGCGCAGTCGACTGCGCTCTCGGTCACTTCGTCGCTGCTGCCGCATCGTCAAGCTTAGAGTCGACTCAGATTTTAGATGGGATAGCTGGTCATTGCGGCGACGTTCGCACCTAGGAAGACAAAACTGAGTCGGAGATCTCCGAAAAGACTCTAGAGTATCGCTACTCTGTACTGGATCTCTTTTGAGATTTATCCAGCTATTGATACCACATTCATTGACATGAGGATCACATTGGTCTGCTGCTTTGGGGAAGCCATAATGTTGGTATCGTGCTCCCAGTGAAGTCCATGCTTTGAGGAGGTTATGCGAAATAGTCTCCCTGATTTATTTGATACACAGCTAGATCCTTTGTTTTAGCTTGTAACCATGTTGAGTCCATGTGTCCTGCAAGATAATGGAGTCCATGTTTACAATGTCTTGCAAGAGGCAGAATCGTCCACCCTTGGGCGCAAGCAAGATCAAAGCTTGGAGGAAATCCAGCTGCTGGAAATTCTCGACTGAGATCATTAAATACATCTAGGAATGGAAAGCTCAAAATCTCAGTTAGCAATGTCCATCTCAAGATCCTTCTACAATCGATGTTGATGTTCTTGATGCAAAGATTCTAAGTATTGATATGGCTGTTGGAGTTAGTGGATGTATTGGCAAACCAATGCTACGTGAAAGCAGAAACATTCATGTCTATGTGCGCCGTAGTAGTCTACATGATGTGTTTCGAAAGGTACCCGCATTTGCATCATATCGGAAGTTAAGTCTTCTTTGCAGGATTATGCGCCTTTTCTCATCTCAAAATACAAAAAACTCTTGCGGAACTCTTTTGGGATATGATCCCAAAATCAGAAAGACTCCGTTCGGCAAATTTTTTGTTGGCAACCAATCCTAAGAGAGCTAGAGAGGAAGAAAGTTGCCAACGACGATCACATGCGTTAATTTTTCAATCTGGTAAGTATGCATGCATGCCCGCATATCCCAACAATAAATGGAGTTCACGTCATATGATCTTAAAAAGTACAGGGAGAAGAGATGGAATTGTAGACACAGAAAATTTGAACCCGACAATTGGGCTGACAAAATTGTTATTGAGCCGATGTTGAGATTGTTATTGGGACAATTTAAATTGGGTCATAGAAATTAAATTGATTTAATTAGTCCTATTAAATTTGGTTTGGGCTATTGAATTAATTAATTAATTAATTGGTCCAAGCCCATTTCATGTTTGAATTTGAATTATAATTATAATTTAAATATAATATAATTTTATTATATTTGAATTAAATAATTATAATTTAATTTGAATTTGAATTAGATGATAGAATAATGAACCTAGACTTTATTTTGGGCAAGGTTCATTCTCTTAAATAAATAAATAAATAAATAAATAATTAAAAAGGGGAGTTGGTTGAGGGATTTTGGTTAGGCCTATAGCTATAAATAAGGCCTTCATTTTCATTTCAAAAAACTACAACTTGAAGACTTGAGGAGTTGAGAGTATTTAAAGAACAACTAGAGCATTTGAAGAGCTTGAAGGCATTGAAGAACGCTTGAAGACTTGAAGGCATTTTTGTTGATTTTGCAGGCAATTTGAATCCATTGTAGGTATTTTGGAGCTTTGCAAAATTGATTGTCTCGAAGATCTTGAAGTCTTTTGAAGGCATTTGAGGATCTTAAGGCGACTTGAATCCATTGCATGTGTTTTGAAACTTTGCAGGGTTGATCGTTTCTAAATTCTTGACGTTCGTTGCTAAAAGTCGCGCCAGTTGAATCCCGGAAGCTACGCCGTTTGAATTCCGGAGGCACGCGCCAATTGAATCCCGGAGGCTACGCTATTTGAATCTCAGATGCACTTCAATAGATAACGTCAGTGAAGAATCAGAGAACTAGACAGAGATTTTGTACCTGCATATTGAATTATACATACACTTTACAAGGAATTTTGTCTAATATATACAAGGTTTACTTTTTTGTGTTTACAGATTTTGGCACGCCCACGCGGGACTACTCTGCCTCTCATCTCTTCACTGTTGATTCGCGGGCTCTATAAGGAAAGAATCCAAATGGCATCAAGAAATCCCTCCTCCAAGATTACCTACGGTCAAGCTACCCGCTCCAAGGCATCATCCGTGGCCGGTTCCGGTGACAGCCAAAACGTGGAAGGAGCAATGACTCGGAGCCGAGTGAGGAACCTAGAAGTGCAGCTGCACGGGGCCCAGGACATCGCTCGCCACATCGTTCGAAGGATTGACAGAAGCTCCATGATGTCATGAAGAGCTATACGTAACAAGGGGTCATCCGCTACAATGGAAGTTGTTGGCAACAAGAATCCTACAAGCGAAGGAGCTCCTAGCAACAAGAGTCCTGCGAGCCATACTCCCTCGAATAAAACCCCAAGCAGTGGAAGCTCATCACAGTCATCACTTCTGCGGAGAACCTCACTGGAATGGAATCACATCTACACAATCATGCCCACTATGACAACAAACGCGGCTTCGGTGGATGAATAACTAGCAAACATTGCCAAATCTCTTGAGGGAATAACTATGCTCATGCATGACCAAGAAAGGAGGATCAATGAACTCAATGAAAAAGTTGAAAGCGGAAGAAACGACAAAACAAGTCGAGCTTCCGGGAAGCAGCCTCAAACCCAAGAAGATGAGATTGATTTCGAGTCACCACGTCATCAAAGTAGGCCAAAAATGGAAGAGACAATCTCTCGTCCACCACCCGCTGAGAAAAGAATTCCAATTTCTGAGGGCATGATACCTGTCGAGCAGTTGAATGACTACATCATGGGAGCAATCAAAGGAAAGCTCAAGGGAAGACAATCTTTATACACTTACACTAAGCCTACACTCAGGGGATTGAAGAAATGAAAATGCCTCTGGGCTATCAACCTCCCAAGTTCCAGCTGATTGATGGAAAATGTAACACCCCGAAATTTTGAATCTTTTAAAACTTATATAATAAAGGTGAATTCTCATTAAATCCCAAAATAGAATATTATTAAACGTAAGGGTGCGGGGTGCTATGCCACATCTGAGCTGGAGAACTCAGATGCACAGGATAAACTAACTAATTATCCTCGATACATCATTGAGGCACGCAGGCCAAAAAGGAAAGCTATCTATCTACTCCAAGCTCTTCTAGCGCGCTCTGGGGACTAATCAGCTGTGCCTGAAAGCCAAATATATCTGTTCAGCGAATGATGCCGGTAACCCACTCCAACGCGTTGAAATACATTATAGATAGATATATATAGATATACAAAAATCATTTTGAAGCAGGAAGATATATACTTAAGAGACACTAGTTTTAAAAATCAGGAATAGACTCAGCAAATAGGGATAAACACATCAAACAATAATAAACAGTTAAGTAGAGATAACATCATAGGGAATACGCATCTAAGGTCGCAGAACACTTTTCAATTCCAAAACACATCATCATTCAATCATCATTCATATCACATAATCGTTGATAGCGCCACGGGACCAATCACATGCCCCGAACATGAGGGTTAATGCTTATAGCATTAACACGGCCCCGCAGCACCCTACCTCATTACCGCGGTATGAAGGGAGTTGATCGCAACCAACCCTTTGAGAACCGCTGACGAACTCAACGTCGGACCACAATCCTACACACCGCTGACGCACCCAGTCGGTGGACCGCGATCCCCTTTTCAAGGGGGGACTTACGACCCTACACACCGTCGATGGGTACGCCGGCGGACCATAGCGGATCAAGCCCGATACACCGCGGAGCTATACTCAGTTGGTGGGCGAAGATCCTTGGAGACTATGGCCCTACACACCGTCGTCCCACCACTCGGTGGGTCGCAACCAGCCGTAGACCTACACACCGCCCCGATTACTCGGATTAGTGCACTACAGCCTTCCTCGGCTTATTGGCCCTACACACCGTCCTGGCGCGTTCAGGTCCGGTGGGTTATAGCACCGAGGCCCATGTGGACCGCAGCCCAAGAAGTGAATCACTGACCGCAGCCAGGAGAATGAACCGCAGCTCATAAGTAGCCAAATAGTGGACCACAGCCCTATATAATATTTATATACCTGACCGATCGCAACCGGCCTGGTTAACAGTTGTTATGGTTCTCAAACCATCCAACTGCCCGTATAGCCAATTTGATCGCAACCAAATTGGGAAATCATGCATCACATAACACATTATAACACATAATAGCACATTGGGAAGGGGGAGACATATAAATAAGCTTACGTGTGATCATTCACATACTAAGAATAGTCCTAAGGGGTTCATACCACTTCCACATAGGTCAACGGGCTAACAATTCAACTAACATGCAACTCCTAAGATTCACTTATCCTACGAACGGTACCCGAAACATCAAACTAGACTCAGGCACGACAAACGGGGCCCGTTGGGACGCCACGGGAAATGGGGGGACATCAAACGGGGAAGCCGGAGACCCGAGAGGGGTCACAAACCAGCGGGTAGTCGGTGGGTGAGGGATCACCCGCCGGCTGCCCGGCAGCGGGTTGCCGGCGGGCGGACGCCTGCCGCTGCCCGGCGGTGATCTTCGGGCAGCGGGTAGGTGGCGGGTACCCCTACCCCCACTGACTCATTCATCAATATTTCGTCCCGGGATCCTTTGTGGAACCCGAAACCATGCTTAGACACTTTTAAACACAATTAACGACACCACGTAGTCAATTAACGGATTAAAAACAAGAATCACATATAACTCATCCTATCACGACTTCTAAATATAAACAACACCCGAACATGTGAACTCCCGCCCCAAATATAAATCAAGAACATTACAACACAAATTCTCAATTCATCCTAGGGCTCTAATCCCTCCCGAATCCTCAAAATCACAATTTGTCTTTAATATCAAGAAATATCCAGATTTGTCAAGAATCATTACATTAACATCAAGAACCTCTTTTCATCATCAAGATCATCAAGATTATCAAGAATACACACAAATCATCTTATCAATCATCTAGAATATGTCATAATTACCATAGAGGAATTAATCAAGACACACGCATATAGAAGGAGGCCAATGAAGGAGATTATAGCGAAGAAAATAGGTTTTGTTGAGACATGGGTTACCTCTTAGCCTTAATTAATCATCCCTTGGCTATTAAGGTTCTTCCCTAAGATTTCCATCCGTTTTGATCTCCCTAGGCTTGATGGTGGGGAGTCCCTTTGGGAATTCCTGTGTGGTGATAATTATTGTGGTGTGACTTCTAGGTGCCTCCTATGTCCTTATATATATATATATATATATATATATATATATATATATATATATATATATATATATATATATATATATATATATATATATATATATATATATATATATATTTTGTAGTCCTAATTAGGGTCTGAATGGTATGGGTTTACTAATTCTATTCCTTATAGTTTTAAGGGCTTCTTTTAGGGATAAGGGTCCATGGTCCATGGTGGACCATATTAATTAATTAAAGAGAATCCTAATCATAATCTGAATAGTAAAGGTACACTTTCTTTATTTCTAATAGGCTTGTGACTCTAGTTTAGGCAAGGGTCTACGATCCGCGGTGGACCACATTAATTAATTAAAGGGATTTATAATCAAATTAAATCCTTTTTAATTATTATTAATGGAATTAATTAAATAATTAATTCGGGATTAAGGGCCGTAACACGGGGTGTTACACACTCCCCCCCTTACAAGAAGCTTCGTCCCCGAAGCTTAGAAATCATTTTGGGGTAAAGAGCCCGAATTAGTATAGTAGTTCATAAGGAAAGTATTATATGGGAAATATATACACATACACACATAAATTTTCTGGGTTTGAGCTTAACTATTGTGCTAGCAAAAAGCACCAAATGACAAGGTTACGAATATGCAACACACAATATGTAAGTCCTACGGGTGACTGATATATAACATAGAAGTCTTACATGTGGCATGTTCCTCATTTAATTATTTTATAATGATTCAACATATAGGATCATGAGTTGTACCGATCATATAATTATTTATGTACCTAAATGAGAGGCAAATGCCACGCGGGTGCAGTTTCGGATAGCCACATAATCATTATAAAGTGTATATGCACATGTATCAACACGGGCGAACCTCATTTACGAATGGATGCAGACGTTTAATCGTGTAGTGTAACATGTTGTGAGCCTAGGTGCCGTTTATGTAGGATCTATGTCTAATCTTTGTGCTTAGCAGATTATACCAAATATTCATAGTTACGAAATAACAAGCCTAACATGTATGATAGTTAACTATTTATGTTATATGCAAAACCTGCAAGTTGGCATGCCTATGTGTGTTCAATTGTAATTATGCTAAATATGCGATTTCCTTAAGTCTATAGGTATAGAGTGTGAAGGTATGTGGATTTATTTCAAGTCTTTAAATAATAACTAGTCCTATAGAATCATAAAACACACATATGTATTATTCCACATGTTATTCTAGTGCATGATTAACAATTAAATTCACGTACTTAGTATCGTGGCATAACCAAACTTTTTGTCATATAAATTCAGGAAGGTCATAAATCATATAACAATTATTCAAATAGCGGAAATTAGGCTCTGAGGAAAAGATTATAAGTAATTAGGAGGAAGGTTCTTGCCTTTTATGGGGTAAATAAATTCTGGGGAGACAATAGAATTAGGATCTTTATTTTGTATACCATGGATTACGGTGGATGATCACATAACAAGTATTGGCACTTATATGCAGATTGTTTGTAACTAATAATATTGCATATATGTATAGTGGGATGTCTTATAACATACAGTTTTTGTCTAACATGCTTTGTATATATACATGAATGCGGGTAAGTGTGTATTTTAACGTAAGCACGTGAGCTATGTGTTTTGACATGTAGTGCACATGAAAAATATAAATTCCGACCTATAGTTTGGACCATGCAATTTGCATGCAAATATTTTAGTAATTACGAGTAAGATAGCTTAGGTTCACAAGTACTAGAGGTTCTATCTTGAGAATTTAATCACACAAGCACTTAGGAAAATTAGTTTTTATCTTAGTGGTAATTAGGTTTTAGGTAGGCATAAATCTTACCTCTAGAAGCCCGGGATACCTAAACAACTTTAGAGTTTGAAGACCCTTGGTTGCTAATTCCTAAGTCAATTGATGACCTGATGATGAGGTTAAAGTTTTTAATTATTTAGGGAAGGTAGGAGTGGTAATAGGGAGGTCATGCGAGGGGGAAAAGTAGAATTAGGGTTATCCCAGGATATGTGTATATATATGTATATATATAATAGTGATGTAATTTATACGGGATGATATTTCAGGGTTAGGATATGCTAAGGGCAGGCTTATAGGGGTGTGTAAGATTATTGTAGCTAGGGTACATGTGTATGGTTTGGGGGCTAGGGATTTATTGTATATAATGTAACAATTTATATGAATACGTATGAATAGGGGAGAATGTTCTATAGGCTCACAAGTTTATACACACACATATATATAGATTTAAGCGTATAGGGACGTACCGTACATGACGTAACCATTTTTAAGATTAGGCAAGGTGACTTAGGATTAGGGTGTAATAAAAATGAAAATAATAATAATGATGATGATAATAATAATAATAATAATAATAATAATAATAATAATAATAATAATAATAATAATAATAATAATAATAATAATAATAATAATAATAATAATTTGGTGTAAGTGTAGCATATGAATATACTTGGGATTTACTATATATTTTAGATGTATATATATGATAGGAGTTTTAGGGGGATATATTTAGAATAGTAGTGATGTACCTATTTATGTATAAATGTTTGTTTAGAGGGGGTCCTTATCTTAGTGGTAAAGGGTCCTAAACAGGGTATGGGGAGCTTGTGGTCTATTATGCAACATGGACCAAGGTCTAGAGGGATAGTTTTAAGATAGTTTGAGGATGCAATATATTTTTCCCAAGGATAATTTCTAGATGACCACTTGTTTTAGGTTTCTACTGGTCTTACTCAGATTGTATTTCGGGTCGAAACTTAATACGCAATGTATCTGAGGGTTTAGATTCCTAGAAATGGAATTAGTCCCTAGAATTTCTATGTAACATAGAAACAAGTCAATTAGGAAGATAATTCGATTTTCATGTTCAAGCATTAGATTGTTATTTATATGTTAAACACATAAGAAGTACCAAGGAAGACACACAAATGCACAATGGATCAATAAAATGAGAAGTCAAGAAAACGTACCGTACCAGTGGGCGCGAGGTGGGCGGTCGACCGCCTGTCAAGTCCCCACTGGAACGTGGCAGTGGGCACGTGGTGGGTGGTCGACCTCCTGCCAAGGCCCCACTGGAACGTGACTGTGAAGAAGGAATCACTTCGGGAAAGTCCCGAGAATGCACAGATTTAAGTCCAAACAATTTCACGCTCATATGAACAATAAAAGGGATTTAAATGCACGGAAAATCTTAGGAAATTATATTATAATGATACTAACAAGGGACACGGGAGACATTCAATGAGATATCATAAGGATCACACACCCCATTCTCACCCTTCTTAACTAAAGCTATGCCCCCACAATTTTCCTCCATGCAAACTTATGCAAGTATTTATCAAGCTTTTAGTAGGTTAATTATTAAAGTAATTGGTCAATTATGATTAGGGAAAGTGAGCTATTATATGTCGAATAAAATTACTAATTACAAGTTCCAAAATACTTTATTAAATAAAAGATATCCTAATAACACATGTATGATCAAATAGTTAAGCAATAATATGCAGTTCCTAACTTGGTCTAAAATCAATTAGGAACATATGCTTAAGCAAATAAACAAGTATGATAATCAGAGAGTGATAAGCAACAAAGCAGGTAAAAGCATGCAAGGACATCACAAATTTCTAGGGCAAGTATGTGGAATGAAGAGTTAGTGTGTTGTACCCTTACCTTGATGTGATAAGCGAAGGGGGAAATTCTTTAAATTAATGAGGGATAAAGTGAGGGGAGGTTATGTAATGATAGGTAGGCTCACAATCTCACCGCACATCCTAAGATTCCTTAATCATATGTTCCTAAATACCTAGAGTTCAAGCCTAATGTCCTAAAGTCTAATCTTAAGAGTCTTATCCTAGGGTCAAACTTAGGCTCTGATACTAACTGTAACACCCCGAAATTTTGAATCTTTTAAAACTTATATAATAAAGGTGAATTCTCATTAAATCCCAAAATAGAGTATTATTAAACGTAAGGGTGCGGGGTGCTATGCCACATCTGAGCTGGAGAACTCAGATGCACAGGCTAAACTAACTAATTATCCTCGATACATCATTGAGGCACGCAGGCCAAAAAGGAAAGCTATCTATCTACTCCAAGCTCTTCTAGCGCGCTCTGGGGACTAATCAGCTGTGCCTGAAAGCCAAATATATCTATTCAGCGAATGATGCCGATAACCCACTCCAACGCGTTGAAATACATTATAGATAGATATATATAGATATACAAAAATCATTTTGAAGCAGGAAGATATATACTTAAGAGACACTAGTTTTAAAAACCAGGAATAGACTCAGCAAATAGGGATAAACACATCAAACAATAATAAACAGTTAAGTAGAGATAACATCATAGGGAATACGCATCTAAGGTCGCAGAACACTTTTCAATTCCAAAAAAATCATCATTCAATCATCATTCATATCACATAATCGTTGATGGCGCCACGGGACCAATCACATGCCCCGAACATGAGGGTTAATGCTTATAGCATTAACACGGCCCCGCAGCACCCTACCTCAGTACCGTGGTATGAGGGGAGTTGATCGCAACCAACCCTTTGAGAACTGCTGACGAACTCAACGTCGGACCACGATCCTACACACCGCTGACGCACCCAGCCGATGGACCGCGATCCCCTTTTCAAGGGGGGACTTACGACCCTACACACCGCCGATGGGTACGCCGGTGGACCATAGCGGATCAAGCCCGACACACCGCGGAGCTATACTCAGTCGATGGGCGAAGATCCTTGGAGACTATGGCCCTACACACCGTCGTCCCACCACTCGGTGGGTCGCAGCCAGCCGTAGACCTACACACCGCCCCGATTACTCGGATCAGTGGACTACAGCCTTCCTCGGCTTATTGGCCCTACATACCGTCCTGGCGCGTTCAGGTCCGGTGGGTCATAGCACCGAGGCCCATGTGGACCGCAGCCCAAGAAGTGAATCACTGACCGCAGCCAGGAGAATGAACCGCAGCTCATAAGTAGCCAAACAGTGGACTGCAGCCCAATATAACATTTATATACCTGACCGATCGCAACCGGCCTGGTTAACCGTTGGTATGGTTCTCAACCCATCCAACTGCCCGTATAGCCAGTTTGATCGCAACCAAATTGGGGAATCATGCATCACATAACACATTATAACACATAATAGCACATTGTAGGGGTGGGCACGGGTCGGGTTCGGGTTCGACCCGCCTATATTTAGATCACCCGAACAATTTCGGGTTGAACAATTTCAAGTCCGAAAACCGAACCGATATAAAGAAGTCATGCATCGGGTTCGGGTGCTTCGGGTCGGTCTTCGTTCGGGTTCGGGCTAATATACCCGAAATTCTAGTTGTTCCAAAAATCTGAATAAATATTGATTTGTTGTGTCATTTATAGTTATTCATTGTTTGAAGTTAATAAATATTGAGTAACATATTACTGATTTCTATGAAATTATTTATACTTTGTAAAAATTAATTGAGTGATGATAATTCAACCGTTAAAATGTTTATTTATGTTGCGTTCTTTTCCACTCAGTTCCACTCAAGTTGATTATATCTATGCGTTTAAGTGTCCAACTGTATTAAACCACACATTAATTAGCTTTTGGGGGCAACAAAATCAAAAGCATTAATTAGCTTTGGGGGTAACAAAAATCAAAAGCAGCTTTGGTTTGGTTTTTCAGGCTTTTAATTGTCTATTGCAGGCTTGCAGCTTTTGATACCACCAATGCACCACCACTGATTTGCAAATTTCCATCCATAACAATGCAACCTGCAAATTTAAAAAATATGAATGAGAAAAAATAAATTGAATTTTAATTTAATATGCACTTAAATATGCTCTATTGTTGATAAAAGTATAAAATAAAAATATAACATTTTGAAGCACAATAACATATACAAAGGTTAATCGGTAAAGCTAATTTATCTCAAACAACAATAATAGACTAACATACTAATCATGGGAGAACACGACAAATAATAGAATAACATACTAATATTCTAATATTTCCCAACTGAAATCTCCATCAGCCAATTTTAATTTCTTTTACAACTTACAAATTGTTAATTCAATTAAACTTACAGAACTTGAAGAAATAAACACAAAATGTTGATGAACTCCGTGAATTTTACTCACTGGCCTAAATTGTTAAATTAATTTTTATGAAAAAAATATTACAATTTTTATAACATTCCTAAATCTTTTATAATAAGTCACAAATTTTCCAAATGATGTTGAAACTAAAATTTTCTGGAAAAAAACCAAATGCATTTGGGTTTTGAGTTTTGACTAACTGAATCAGAAGTTTAGAACAACACAATACAAAAATCAGGAAAAAAATACAACTTCACAATGAACAAATGTAATATTTTATGGGAGAGAATACTGTATAGTGTATACTAACTTGTTTTTTGGAAGAAAAATGAAAAAACCAAAACTAATACAAATTTTAAAAATTTAAAGAAGACCAAAAACAATGACTAATAAAATCTATAAATAAAGCAATGACTAATAAAACCAAGAACATGAAAAACACTGTAATACAGTTTTTGTTGAAAAAAAAATGTACAACGACCAACAATTTCTGGAAAGAATTATTAAAAATGTCTTTGGAAAATTAATACAAAGGGAAAACAAATTAAAAAAAACTGTTGAACTTTAAATTTTTATGTAAAAAAAAACTAATAAAGTAGTAAAGTACCTGTTAGATTTTCATGGTCAGAGATGATCACCGGAGAGGTCCAGAAACTCGAAACTTCGAAGGAGATCTCCCTGGATCTACTTGTACGCTAACCAGATCGAAGAATATCTAGGGTTTTCGGCCTGTGAGGTGAGAGAATAAGTTGAGACAATAAATCAAAACTTAGAAAGTGAGAAAGTGAGACGACACGAGGTACTCACCGGAGTCACCGGGAGGCGGAGAGCCGTAGATGGAGATAGAGTCATCGTCCCACGGAGAAGCGGCTTGGCGGAGAGCTAGAGACGGAGGCATGTAGAGGTTGAGAGGGCTAGAGCTTAGAGAGGTGAAGAAGGTGAGAAACAGAGAGAAAGTGAGAGGGGTGAGCGCAAGGAATGAGAGTGGTGAAGAAGGTGAGAGACGGAGAAAGTGAGAGGGGTGAGCGGCGCAGGGGATCTGAGACTATGAAAAATGAACTCTAAACCCTAAACTATAGTTTAAATACCTAGGTAATTTCGGGTTTCGGGTCGGATTCGAATTTTAATCCTCAAACCCGAAATCCGAACCGTTGTAATGCTATTGTGGCTTGTTTATTACGGGTTCAGCCCGATCAACTTCGAATCCGACCCGAATCGGGTCATAACGGGTCGAACCCGCGTTTTTTCGGGTTTAACCCGATTTGTGCCCACCCCTAGCACATTGGGAAGGGGGAGACATAAATAAGCTTACGTGTGATCATTCACATACTAAGAATAGTCCTAAGGGGTTCATACCACTTCCACCTAGGTCAACGGGTTACCAATTCAACTAACATGCAATTCCTAAGATTCACTTATCCTACGAACGGTACCCGAAACATCAAACTAGACTCAGGCACAACAAACGGGGCCCGTTGGGACGCCACGGGGAATGGGAGACATCAAACGGGGAAGCCGGGGACCCGGGAGGGGTCACAAACCAGCGGGTAGTCGGTGGGTGAGGGATCACCCGCCGGCTGCCCGCCGGAGATCACTGCCCGGCAGCGGGTTGCCGGCGGGCGGACGCCTGCCCGGTGCCTGCCCGCTGCCCGGCGGTGATCTTCGGGCAGCGGGTAGGTGGTGGGTACCCCTACCCCCACCTACCCCCACTGACTCATTCATCAATATTTCGTCCCGGGATCCTTTGTGGAACCCGAAACCATGCTTAGACACTTTTAAACACAATTAACGACACCACGTAGTCAATTAACGGATTAAAAGCCAGAATCACATATAACTCATCCTATCACGACTTCTAAATATAAACAACACCCGAACATATGAATTCCCGCCCCAAATATAAATCAAGAACATTACAACACAAATTCCCAATTCATCCTAGGTCTCTAATCCCTCCCAAATCCTCAAAATCACAATTTGTCTTTAATATCAAGAAATATCCAGATTTGTCAAGAATCATTACATCAACATCAAGAACCTCTTTTCATCATCAAGATTATCAAGAATACACACAAATCATCTTATCAATCATCTAGAATATGTCACAATTACCATAGAGGAATTAATCAAGACACACGCATATAGAAGGAGGCCAATGAAGGGGATTATAGCGAAGAAAATAGGTTTTGTTGAGACATGGGTTACCTCTTAGCCTTAATTAATCATCCCTTGGCTATTAAGGTTCTTCCCTAAGATTTCCAATCGTTTTGATCTCCCTAGGCTTGGTGGTGGGGAGTCCCTTTGGGAATTCCTGTGTAGTGATAATTATTGTGGTGTGGCTTCTAGGTGTCTCCTATGTCCTTATATATATATATTTAGTAGTCCTAATTAGGGTCTGAATGGTATGAGTTTACTAATTCTATTCCTTATAGGATTAAGGGCTTCTTTTAGGGATAAGGGTCCATGGTCCATGGTGGACCATATTAATTAATTAAAGAGAATCCTAATCATAATCTGAATAGTAAAGGTACACTTTCTTTATTTCTAATAGGCTTATGACTCTAGTTTAGGCAAGGGACCACGATCCGCGGTGGACCACATTAATTAATTAAAGAGATTTATAATCAAATTAAATCCTTTTTAATTATTATTAATGGAATTAATTAAATAATTAATTCGGGATTAACGGCCGTAACACGGGGTGTTACAGAAAAGGCAACCCAAGGCAGCACATCGCCCACTTCATTGAAACCTGTAATGATGCAGGAACATACGGAGATATCTTCGTCAAGCAATTCGTCCGCTCTCTGAAGGGCACTGCCTTTGATTGGTACACCGACCTGGAGCATGGTTGCATTGACAGCTGGAATGATATGGAGCGCGAGTTCTTGACCTGCTTCTATAGCACAAGAAGGACTGTTAGCTTCTTGGAACTCACCACCACTCGCCAATGGAAGGGTGAACGTGCGGGCACCTTCATCGAGAGATGGAGGGAGTTGTGTCTCAACTGTAAAGAGAGGATATCCCAAAGCTCCGCAATTGAAATGTGTATCCAAGGCATGCACTTTGAGCTCTCTTACATCTTGCAGGGAATCAAGCCCAGGACATTTGAAGAACTATCCAGTCGTGCTCATGACATGGAATTGAGTATTGAAGCCAATAGGGGACTAAGCATGTCAAGTATGCTCAGCTCATCAAAGGCACCTACAAACCAAGATGTCAACAAATGGAGTAAGTTTTTTCCAAAGCAAGAGAAGAAAGAGACGATGAACGTGATGACAGGACCAATGCGGGTTTTCACCAAAGTGGATGAGAAGCCCAAGCCGAGATCATTCCCCGGGCCATCAAGGGGAGCTAGAAAAACAATTGTTGAAGAGTAGCAGGAGAAAAAATATCCATTCTTGGATTCTGACGTTTCTCCTATGTTTGACGAGTTGATGAAACTCAAATTAATTGAATTGCCTGAGATGAAGCGCCCCGAAGAAGCTTCTAGGGTGGATGACCTCAACTATTGCAAATATCACCGTCTCATCGGCCACCCAATTGAAAAGTGCTTCGTTTTTAAAGATAGAGTCATGGAGCTTGCTCGAAATGGGAAGATAGAGCTTGCGGATGCTAGTGCAAGCACAAACCTAGTTTCAGGTGGAAGGTTTGCTCCATTACTTATGGAAGATGAAGAGAAGAATGGGGGCAAGCAACATAAATGCACACTTCCATTTAGAGTAAAGCATGCTGACATGCAGTACTTAAAACCATCACAAGTTGATCCTGTTAGTCATATTAGACCATTAAAGAAAATGACAAAGCAATGGGTTGAGAAGAAGTCGGTAAGGGCAGTGCCGTTTTTTTTTTTTTTTTTTTTTTTTTTTTTTTGGTGGCCCCGTTCTAATAAATAAATGAGGCCCTACGGCTCCTATCAAAAGTATAAGCGAAATATTTAAAACCAATACCATAAATTATATGATTTTTATTTATATATTATTTTTCAATATAAAGAAGAAAAATTCAAACAACTTTGTTGATTATAAATAAAATTCTAACATAATGGAAACTAGAGATCTTTTATTTAAAAATAGATGTCCTTCTAGCATTTTTTGATGCAAATTCATCGATCAACTCTTCATAATCTACTTTATCCAAAAAATCATTTTTGATAGATATCATTGCTAATCCATTGAGTCGTTCTTGTGACATTGTAGACCGTAAGTAGGACTTTAACAATTTCAACTTGGAAAAACTTCTTTCTGCAGATGCAACAGTAACATGAATAGTTAATAAAATTTTGTATGCAATAACCGCATTAGGATAACAATCAAACAATTTTAAATCTTTCAAAATTTCAATGGGTCCTATTTTTTCATGTCCATACAACTCTCTTCTTAGTTTTAACTCCACATACAACTCATCTCTATTAATATCTGAATGTCCATTATGCTTAAGAGCATTTTCAAGACGACTACAGGAAGACTTCAAATTCATATCATCTAAAGAATTTAACCTGTCAGAATTAAACAAGAAACCAAATATTTTCTCATATTCTTGAAATTGCTCAAACCTACTTTTAAGAGAAACAACGACCTGATCAACAATGAAAAGACAATAGTTAACTCTAAATGAATCTTCTGCAGGTAATGAAACTTCTAATGATGCATTTGAATTTTCATCAAATTGTTTTTCTCTACGGATTTCACGTCTCTTAGGAAAAAAGGGATCTATATCCATTTTAATGGCAATTTCCTTAGCAGAATCCAAGGCATCATTAAAACCACTTTCTCTATATTCCTCAAAAAAAGAAATCAACTCCTCAATTTTTTCAAAAGCAACATCAATAAGCATGTCTTTGGATTGCAAGTACTTGCTAAAAAAATTAATACGATACAATATAGGGAACCATATTACTATAGCCACCAAAAATTCAAAATCACTAAGTTCATTTGTTGCTAAAGATTTAGCTTCACTTCTTACTAAGGAATCACCATCAACATTTGCAACCTGGAGTAAAGCCTCTCGTATTTCTACCATTTGAAATCTTATTGCTTGAACACTCTCAACACGACTCTCCCAACGAGTGGAAAACAATGACTTAAGAGTTAAACCATGTACATTATCTTTCAAAATACCCCATCTCTTGGTAGATTTTGCAAAAATTGTATATATGCGTTGTATAACTCCAAAAAAATCTTTGGCTTTACTACAAGCATTTGCCATATCACATAAAACTAAATTAAGACTATGACAACCACATGGAGTATAAAAAGCTTTAGGATTTTCATTTAAAAGTTTTTTTTGCACACCTTGATGTTTACCTTTCATATTTGACCCATTATCATAACCTTGTCCACGTATATAAAAAATATTAAGATCAAGAAGGTGCAATTCATCTTGCAAAGTACTAAAAATACCTAGTCCATTTGAATCATTCACATTCAAAAAATCCTAAAAAGGACTCATCAATGTTAACTTGATGTGTAGAGACATCCACATATCTTATTATTAATGACATTTGTTCATTATGGCTAATGTCTGGAGTACAATCAAGTATTACAGAAAAGTATTTTGCTTGCTTTATTTTTTTTGATATTTCAGATTTAATCGAGGAAGCAAGCAAAGATATTAGTTCATTTTGAATCATATGACCAAGATAATGAAAATAAATCTCTTCATTTTTAATACTCCTAACATGTTCTTGGTTAATAGGGTCAAATTCGGCCACCATCTCAACTAAGCCTAAAAAGTTTCCATTGCCATTTTCATACAATTTCTCATTAGTACCACGAAAGGCTAAATTACGTGTGCCAAGAAACTTAACCAAAGAAATAATCCTTAACAAAACTCTTTTCCAATGATCTTTCTCCTTCTTAATTAATTTTTGAGCGACTTTGTCAATTGTTTGATTTTTCTTAAACCTTTGACGTAAATCATACCAAGTCATCATATTTTTAATATGTTCCATACAAGTCTCATGTTCTCGAAGTCTTTCACCAATATGAGCCCAATTATTGAAACCTTCATTTGTTAATTGACCTCTACCAATACCATTTTTAAAGATTTTGCAACAAAAACAAAAAACTCTATCAAGCTCTTTGGAGTAAACTAACTATTCTCTATCACATCTTTCTCCATTTGATAAGACCCTAGCATACAAATTTGCATTAAATCGCCTAGAAAACTTATCTTTAGGACCTTTTACAATAGAATTATCTCTCTTAGGACCTTTGATTACTAATAAATCAATCATTTTCGAATCAAGTCCATCCCAATTTGTTGGATCAAAAATATCAATTTCATATAAAACACCATCATCATTGTTGGGTGAATTATCCACATTATTTTCATTCTCAACATCAACACCAACATTTGGATTTTCAGAAGATACTTGTGTCGTTGTAATTACAAACTTATCTAATTCCCCTCTTAGTAATCGTTGTAACTCTTAAATTTTTTTTTTGTTTCTTACGTTTTTCATAACTAGATTCATATTTTCTAATGTCGGGAGCCATAATATGAAAATATGCAATTCATAGATTCAGCAATTGAAATCAAAGTTTTCAAACAACAATATTCTAACAAAGAGGCAAGGAACAAATATTAAAACATATAAAATTAAAATTTTAAAGTGAAAAAGGATTGAAGCAACCTGATCAAAAAATCCTTATTTTTTTTTTGTTTATGTTCTTCGTCTGCTACTGCCTACGGACCTAACGGACGTCGACCAGCACTCCAGTGGCCGGTGCGGTCTCCACTTTCACAGTCTCCCGCGGGCGACAGTCTACAATCTACCGGCCTGTAAAAACGCAGAATAAATTTGATTAAAAAAATGCAGATTAAAAAAATAGCGACAGTTGGACAGAGTAAACAGAATAATTGCTACTTACTTGACTAATGCCTACTTTGCTACAGAGAAACGCAGAACTGCAGAAGAAACGCAGAACTGGATGATTATGTTCGTGCCTTCATGGAGTCACTGGAGTGTCCGAGCGGCGAGTGTGGAGTTGATTAGTTGAATTGCAGACTTGCGATTAGCGACTAAGAGACAGAGACAGATGAATTGCGGTCCTTGCGGACATCGACTAAGAGATAGAGATGACTTGCGGAGTTGCGGACGCAGCGGACAGCGGCTGAGAGTGAGAGGTAGATATGAATTGCGGACAGCGACTGAGAGACAGATGAATTGCGGACGTAGAAGAAACATCGGGAAATTGGGTTACTGGGTATTGGAAATTTTTGTTTACGAAGAGTCGAAGAAGTATTGAGAACGCCAAAGATGAATTGAAATCTAACTCTTCTGATTCCTCTCAATCCTTTTACGTTTAATTGGAATTTTTTTTAATTTATGAGGTATATTAGGCATATTAGGCCTCTAAAATTTGGGGGCCCTGTGCGGTTGCCCAGCTTGCACAGCCTCAAATCCGGCCCTGGGTAAGGGACCCCGTCAATGACTCAAAGAAGAAAGGACTTCGCAACAAGCTATGGGCACCAGTTACCCCAGCTCAATACATGCCAAAGGGGTTTCGCCTGAGTAGAAGGGACATTCTTGGAACTTGCTTGAATACCAATGAAGAACATGTTGAAGTGGGAGAATCTTCATTCCCCTTGATTGAAGGAAGCAACGAGGTCTACACTCGCAAAGCCGTGTCTTACATTACAGAGATAATTTTCAAAGATGAAAATCTATTGCTCTGCGATACACCACATAATCGTCCATTTCTTATAGAAGGCAATACCCGCGAGCAAAGAATCAAAAGGATTTTGATTGATCAAGGATCGGCTGTGAACATTTTGTCACTCCGAGCTATGAAAGAACTTGACATCTCTACCGACGAGCTATCTCAAAGCCGCCTGATGATTCAAGGTTTTAATCAAGGTGGTCAAAGGGCACTAGGTACCATCAGACTCAATCTTAGGGTCGGAACGTTGAACTCAAATACACTATGTTATGTGATAGATGCAAGGACGTCTTACAATTTGTTGCTAGGCCGACCTTGGATACATGAGAACGGTGTAGTCCCCTCATCATGGCACCAGTGCCTCATGTTTGAAAAAGGCGGTGTGATAGAAAAGGTGGTCGCTGATGAAAGTCCATTCACCGAAGCAGAGTCGTACTTTGCAGACGCAACATTTTACTTGAAGAAACAAGTTATTGTTGAAGAGATTGACAAAATCAATGTTGACACACCTCCCAATCCAAAGTGGAAAGGCAAACAAGTCGTAGACCAAGTGATGGACAATTTTAATGTCCTCGCAAGTGCACGAGTCAGTGTAGCAATAGGGTGCAAAAGCAAGGGTCGATCCCACAGGAAATTGATATAATGCAATTTAATTACGTAAAAGAGTGAAAAGATATCGAGAATTCAAAATAAAGATCCAATTGCCGTAAATTAAACCGAATGAAAACACTAAAGAAAATATAATATTCAGAAGCCAAAGGAAGCAGAATTGACAATCAAAATGGATTACTATATGAAATTGCACGGCAGGAAACACAATTAAATAACTACAGAATAAAATAGCAGGCAATATTGCTACGAACATGAATCAATTAGCATTATGTTCTTAGAAGAAGGTATTTTAGAAAATCATGCTAAGGAATTCAAAAACAAGCAGTACTCCTACTGTCCTACAACCATTTCCATATTAAGAGAGTAATTAATAAAGTATTACTAATCAAGATTAATTTGCCTTAAAAGTATGATTAGTCCAAATTGAAAACAATAATAACAGCAAAAGGAAATGAACTAACAGCTTTAATATGAGAACTTACTTAGTAAAACATAAATAAATTAGTTTCCACACAATATTCTTAAATGCCAAGGATAAATACCACGCAACAAACAAAGTAGCAATATTAAAAACTTAAAAGGAAGAAAGAGAGTTGCCATATGATTTTGATGCTGCACCACAAACTTCCGTCGTGGCTGGAAACAATGAACCACTGCCTAAAAGAATTCGAAGTCACCGCACAGTCCGTCCGTCGAATGCCTGGAATTAAGCTGCTCACTACCTCCGGAATTAGTCCGGAGTGAAATTGATGCTGCCTTCTTTGATTTTGCCGTCATTTATACTGCTTGAACTCCAATAATTTTTCCATGTTCTGCGCTCCTCCTAAGCTTTGCATCGTTTGCGATAGCCGAAGAAGACTCTACGTCGTTCACGATCTTCTTTCTCGTTCATTGGTTGTTGACTAACTTTGTTAAATGAGTTTCGACCAAAGTCTAAAGATGATTATTTTCTTTAATTAAATAAAACACATCTAAAAGCATAAGTAAATTAGAACCCAATAAAATCCTACCATTATTAAAACTCTATACTGACCAAGTATAACTATACTACTACTATTATTAGTTTTATTATAAGAATTATTAAAAAAATATAATGTAAATAAAAGTGCAATAATTTAATAAAATAAGATAAAAATATAACTAATTAATAAGAATTATTAAATCAAACATTATGAAATAAAATATAAAAATTGCACTTATCACCAAGCTCATTGCAATAAGGAACTTGTTTTCCCACTTACAAGAATTGAACCATTGAAAGCTCCCCCAGCCAAACCGCTTGGAGAAGAAACCAAAGATAACGATGCTCGGGATGGAATAGATGAAATGTTGCCCGCTAAGCGCACTAATGGCTTCGACCCAATTGCTTATAAACTTCTAGCTAAAGTTGGCTACAATCCCAAGGAGCCGCAGAAGTTGGGGAAGCTTATCCCAGAAGCCGGCGGTAAAGGCAATTCAAATCAGCAGGGACCGCATGAACGTAAAGGATTAGGCTATGTGCTCCCTAAACCAGTGTGAATCTTCATAAACAGAGCCGCAAGTAATTGCATCACGTCTACCGATAAGGAGGAACACCACAAGAGGCAATCAGTGTTTGATAGGATCGGCGAGGTAAAACCACGACGGTCAGCCTTTTATAGGCTTGGGTCAAATCCCAAACCTGCTAAGAGGAAGTCCATACATGACAGACTCGGAGCTGCTCGAGTTTTAAAAGAACACACCAATATTTCTATTGAAATAGAGTCTTGAAAAGGGCTTAGAAGTATAGTTCCCTCTCGTATGAGACGAGAAGTTGATGTCCATGTTTCATGCAGCGAAGTCTTGAAGGTCCAGCCAAAGACCATTATATACACCCGTGTGCAAGAAGGAAAAGAAGAAGACCTCTATTCAAGTTATGGAGCGACACCAACACAAGATGAGGTGGCGTCTTCATTCCACATTAATTGACATGATGGGATCCCGGTTGCGGGGGGCATGTACAACTTGGTTGATGAAAATGATGCGCAAGTTGGCCCTATTAAGTAAACGAGACTACTTAATGATATCCACCAAAAATGCAGTACGTGGTTAAACTGCTAATGCATCTCGCTTTATCCATGGGTGGGCCTAAATCATAGACGTTCTTGGCCTGCATGAGTCTAAACTGTGAACGGCTTTACTTTAATATATATATATATATATATATATATATATATATATATATATATATATATATATATATATATATATATTTGAACTACGTTTGACTTGATCTCCTTCGTGGGAGTACGTAAGCAGCTTAGAAATTTTATTGTCTAAGTTCAGTCATAACAAATTTTTTATATTTTCGTCCAAGATAGTGATTAATTCAAGCACACATTAATTATTGGCATGGGGAGGAGGAGAACAAGTCTAGGAAGCATTGCAAGTCTTGGAATGGAAAATAATTGTCAAACCAAGCATTCCTGCAACAATTGGTCATTGTTTGGTATTTTGGTCATATCTCGGTCTATAATAGTCAAATTGTGGTGATCTGGATATCGTTGGAAAGCTAACTTACAGAGCTACGACTTTCACGAAGAAACCTAAGCTTGAATATGACTATTGAAGGGTCAGAATTCGAGGGAAAGTGAAGGCGCGAATCTGTCCAAAATTTTCTGTGTTCATATCTCATTTAAATCTTCCAAGGAGAAGTATGGGTAGTGGTAGGATATATCCCGACCGACATAGCTCGGTTTCTCTTGTTTTTGTGCAAGTTTTACAGGTCGGGTATTCTTAAAGGAAGACGGTCGGACCCGACCGATAGATTTCCCGACCGGGGTCTTTGTCACCCGCTTAGTGGCCTTTATCTTACAAAGAGGCACGTGGCAATGCTACATGTTGACAGAGAGGGCTCGCGGGGTTGAAACGCGTGGATGCTACGTGGGTCACATGCCGGCCGGCCGGAGCTGTGTCTCCGGCCTAGCGACTATAAATACCCACGACGGCTACAGTGTGGATGACTTTTGAACGATCGATAGATTATCTACAGAGCTGCCCGATCGCAGTCAGTCGGCCCTCGGGATAATCACTTAGATTGTATTAGGTCCTTCATTGATCAATAAAGACTTCTAATTGTTATTATTTGATCTTATTTAAGTACCTTGACCACTTAACACGTTGAATTAGTACTATCATTTTGGCGCCGTCCGTGGGGACCCGAGACGAGAAAGCTATTGTAGACGCGTCCGGATCCCGATCAACATCATGTATCCGTTCATGTACCAAGCACAAGAGGATGAGCAAGCGGACGCTGCGAGTTCATCAGACCACCAGCGTACACAATATCAAGGTCAAACAGTTGACCTGAACCTTAACTTATCACCACCTCACTCGGCAGCCCAGAACCCGGTCAATTACATTTAACCGCTATATCCGCCGCCCGGTCCATAGTATCCGTTTCCCGGTCAATATCCATACCCGATCCCTCCTCCTCAGTATGGGTGTTGGCCCGGAACGCCGATGTATTATCCACCACCGGCCGGATATCCACAATATATGCCTGCATACACGGCTCCAGCTTTCGCACCTCCGATTTACCCGACCATGCCGACTGAGCCGGAGCTTCAGCCCGCTCCCCGGGCTAGGCGCTCGGCTCATTCGAGGTTGGGGTTGCAGGGTGACAAGGCCATGGAGGAACCACGGCAGGCTCAACATGTTCAGCCGGAAACACACGCTCAGGTGGTTGAAGACCCTGAGATAGAAGCCAATCGGGCGATGGCATTCGAGCGACTCCGACCAGCAATGCGGCAAAGATTGGGACCGCAGGACCCAAACAGACGCTCGGTTGATTCGCCCATGCGAGCGGCAAGCCAGGAGGGGTCATCCGGGCATAGTGGGTCTAAATCACATCGACGGCGCCGGGCCTGGGAACCAGCCCAAACGGCCATACAAGACGAGACCCGAGGACTGTTGAACAAACTCCGAGCAGAATTCACTCGTTGGAAAAACGAGCATGCTGTGAGGCCTCCCACCGATCATTCAGCCTCTCTGTTGAGGACACCCTTCACGGCGGAGATTATGACTCAGCCTTACCCCCTTGATTTGCGCTTCCCTGGAAACAGGGAATATGATGGGCGGACAGACCCAGAAGTCCATGTCAACACCTACTATGGCAATATGATGATGATGGGCGTGACTGACGCTGTGATGTGCAGAGCCTTCTACTCAACGCTCTCTGGTCGAGCGGCCGAGTGGTTCAGAACCTTGCAACCGGGATCTATTTCTGCTTTCGCCAGTTTGGCGGCTAAGTTCATGCGGAAGTTTGTCACTTCCAAAGTCATCCGAAAGCCCTACATGTATCTCAAGAAGGCCAAGCAATTGGAGGGAGAAAGCTTGACTGAATTTCTAGTTAAGTGGAAGGCGGCGGTCGGGGAGGTCAAGAGGTCGCAAGAAGTCGGGACATCATCCCGGAAGCCTTCCGGTCGGGTGAAGATCATCCCCGATCCCGAACCCGGCTGGGAGAGTTTACGACGTTAAACCAATATGCGGCGGAGGCCATGCAATATGCTCAGTCCTGCAACCTTATCCGTCTACCTCAGCCGGGACCAGATGGGCCGGATAAGACGAAACATTGTGCTTACCATCGATGTGCAGGACATGACACGGAGGAATGCACGCATTTAAAGCAGCTGTTGGAAGATTTGCTTCACTTGGGAAAGTTAGACAAGTGTGTCGGGAAGAGAGAAGAGAACAAAAGAGTGGGCGAGAGAAAAGATCAAAGGCGATCTCATCATCGCTCTGATAGGAGAGATCAAGATCGGCTAGATTTCGATCCCCCATCTAGTGGCCGACCGAAATCTAAACCGACCATCCACGTCATATTCGGAGGTTTGGAAGATGCTTCCCGACCTCGGGAAAGTTGCCCGGTCGCGATCGTCGACTCCCGAGAAACCGGTAAGAGGCAAAAGATGGAACCCATCACCTTCACTCTAGAAGACCAGCCGGAAAGCGGTGATCATGTGATGGAAGCCCTAGTTGTCACGATTGACATCATGGGAACCGATGTTCAGAGAGTAATGGTGGACACCTGGAGCAGTGTGAACGTCCTTTATTTGGACATGTTCAAGAAGCTGAAATTGGACAAGCAGGAGTTGATTCCGGTCGGTGTTCCATTGTCAGAATTTACCGGGGCCACCATCCGGCCCGAGGGAAAGATCGTGCGCCCGGTTGAGATCGGCACCCCACCAAAGTCAGTGAAAACAGAATTGGAGTTCATTGTGGTCAACCTCCATTGTGTCCACAACGTCATCTTGGGCCGACCGGCCATTATGAGGGTCGGCGGGATTATATCGATGCCTCACTTGTGCATGAAATTCCCCACCCCTGCTGGGGTCGGAGTTGTGCAAGGCGATGTCCAGTCGGCGAGAAAATGTTATTCCCGGGCAGTCAATCGGCGTGATGTCGGTTCTTCCTGAGTGAACACCATCATCAAGGAAGCCATCGGAGATCGTAAAGAGCAACCCGAGCCCTCTGAGGAAATAAAAGAGGTTCTTTTGTCTGAAGAACAACCAGAGAGAAAGATAAAGATCAGTCGGGCCCTCACCCCGAGTTACGGTTGGAAGTGTTAGCGATCCTCCCGGAATTCGCTGATATATTTGCATGGGGACCTGAAGACATGCCCGGGATCGATTGGACCGTAATTTGCCACAAGTTAGCTGTAGATCCCGTGGCGAAACCAGTCGTTCAGAAGACTCGGCATCTATCATCCGATCGCCGAGAGTTTGTCCGAGGTGAGGTGAAAAAGATGGCGGCCATTGGGCATATCCGCCCGGTTACTTACCCCGAATGGGTGGCCAATATTGTGCTCATGCCAAAGCCTCCATCCTGGAGAATGTGCATAGATTTCACCGACCTGAACAAGGCATGCCCGTTAAGTCCATACCCGTTGTCGAGCATCCATCAGATGATCGACGAGATGGCCGGGGCCGAGCTGATGAGCTTCATGGACGCATTCAAAGGGTATCATCAAATCATGATGAACCATGAAGACGAGAGTAAGACGACATTTGTCACACCCAATCGATTATATTGTTACCGGGTCATGCCGTTCGACCTCCAAAATGTAGGAGCGACATATTAAAGGATGATTAATATGTTTTTTGAAGACCTGCTAGGCCGAACGATGGAAGCTTACATTGATGATATGCTGGTGAAGAGTCGAGACCGAGCGGACCACACTCAGGATCTCCGACAGTGCTTTCAAATTATGCGGAAGTACCAGCTACGCTTGAACCCCAACAAGTGCACGTTTGCTGTGCAAACGAGAAAATTCCTCGGCTATATGATGACGAAGAGAGGAATTGAGCCCAACCCCGCCGAGGTCAAAGTCATTCTTGATATGCAACCACCCACGACCGTTCGGGAGGTATAGCAATTGACCGGGAGGTTGGCGGCCCTGAGCCGTTTTCTTTCAAAGTTGGTCGAGCGCGCTTTACCGTTCTTTAAAGTATTGCGTAAAGTCAATGGGTTCGTATGGGAAGAGGAGTGTCGAGCGGCTTTTGATGAGCTCAAAGAGTATCTGATGTCACCGATCATTTTGACAAAGCCCGAGCTCGGGGAAGAGCTAGACGTTTATTTGGCCGTTTCCGATCGAGCTGTAAGTGCGGTGTTATGCCGAACAGATTCGGAGGGGGTGCAGCAACCGGTTTACTATGTGAGCCATGCGCTCCATGGTCCCGAGCTCCGGTACTCCCGGCTGGAAAAGATAGTCTACGCTCTGTACACGACAGCAAAGAAATTGGCCCCTTATTTTTAGGGTCGAGCAATCCATGTGTTAACTGATCAACCATCGGGGCAGTTCTCCGCACCGCTTCTTCCTCCAGCGGCCTGGTCAAATGGGCACTAATGTTGACACAATATGCAATTGAGTACCGACCGAGACCAGCTATCAAGGGCCAAGCTTTGGCGGATTTCTTGATCGAGTGCACCACTCGGGAGACACGACCTCCGGAGGTCGAAGATCCTGAGGCTGCGTGGTGGTTGTTGGCCACCGACGGGTCAAGTAGCAAGAAAGGGGTCGGTGGAGGAGTTGTGATAACGAGCCAGGAGAGTTTCAAAGTATATTATGCCTTGATGTATCAATTCAACCCGACCAACAATGAAGCCGAGTATGAAGCGTTTATTAATGGCTTGCAATGTGCTCGGGAACTGGGGGCTGAATACATCCAGGCTCAAACCGACTCTGCGTTAGTCGTCGGGCAGGTATTGGGTGATTATGAAGTTAACAGAGAACGGTTACAAGCCTACCGAGATCTCGCCATGGAGAAGCTTTCTTTGTTTAGGGCGTATACCGTTCTTCACGTTCCCCGACTAGATAATGTCGATGCAGACATCTTACCCAAGTTGGCACAAGATGCTCCTGAACACATGTCGAAGATCGCTCGGATTTTGATGATTCCGAGACATAGTATTCACCGTTTACCAGTCGCACCTATCCAACCGGCCGAAGAAACTTGGATTTCTGATCTAATGGAGTACCTTCAACACGTCGGTTACCGGACGACACTCAGCGGGCCCGGAAGGCGAAGTTAAGTGCACCAAGATTTCAGGTTCAAGATGGTCGTTTATATAGACGGTCATATGGAGGTCCGTTGATGCGATGTTTGACTGCCTTTGAAAGCGGACTTAGTGATGAACAAATTGCATTCGGGTATCTGTTCGTCGCACCAAGGGGGCCGGTCACTTGCCCGACGCATCATGGTGATCGTATACTATTGGCCGTCTATTCAGTTGGATTGCGAAAAGCTTGCCAGAGGGTGTGAGACATGTCAGTTATACGCCCGGATGCCTGGACGACCGGCAACATTCTATCAGTCGGTCACAACCGCGATTCTGTTTGCTCGTTGGGGGTGGACATCTTGGGACCCTTTCTGCAGCTATCCGGTCGAAGGCGCTTTGTCATCGTGGCGATTGATTATTTCTCCAAGCGGATCGAGGCCGAGCCTTTAGCCACGATCACTTCTCAACAATGCGCTCGGTTTCTATGGAGGAATGTTATTTCCCATTTTGGCGTGCCCGTTCATCTGATCAGTGACAATGGTCGGCAGTTCATAAGCTAATATTTTCAAAATTTCTTAGCAACGATCGGGACAACCCCAATTCGATAGTCGGTGGCCTACCCGCAAGGCAATGGACAAGTCGAGAATGCCAACCGGACTATCTTGGAGGGCTTGAAGAAGAAGTTGCACTCAGCCAGTCGTAGTTGGGCTGATGAGCTCCCGTACGTGCTTTGGACATATCGCACGACCCTGAGAGAGGCAACGCTAGAAACACCGTTTGCTTTAGTTTATGGAGCTGAAGCACGGTTACCGGTCGAAGCATGGATCTCGACCGCCAGGGAGCAATCTTACAACGTGGAAGAGAATAAACACTCCATGGTCGTGGACCTAGACGGTGTTGAAGAGAAAAGAGAGATCGCGGCTCGGCGCATGGCTGAGTACCAAAAGAGAGTCAAAAGCACAAAGGACGTCCGGGTCAATCCCCGCTATTTTCAAGTTGGAGACTACGTATTACGACGTCGAGAGGCAAGCCAACCATTAGAAGGAGGCAAACTAGCCCAAAATTGGGAAGGCCCCTATGTCATTACAGCCGTTGTTCGCCCGGGCACTTACCGGTTGGAGACAACAACCGGGAGAGTAATTGAGGGTACATGGAACTCGGAAAATCTTGTCCTATTTAGACATTGATGTGATCATGTAGTTGTAGATGGAGTGGGGGCTCAACCTGCGAGTGGGCACGTTCATCGTTAATCGCCTTTGCAAAACTTGTAAATATTTTACCGTCTACGTACGGGAACAACTAATGTATCACCGATCAGTGATTGCTCGACCGTTTGTATACGGCGGCCCGATCGATTTGTGCTTCATTTAAATCTTAAGCAGTTTAGTATGATCTACTTCGGAAGTTGATTTTGCTCGTGCTTCGTTCGACCGAGACTCAGCATCAACGATCGAAGAGGGGCATAAGCCCCACGACCACAATGTCGCTTAAACTTGCCCGAATATACCGGGGTCTAATCTCAGTTATAACTGATAAAGGTACACACCTCTCCCTCGGTCCCGACCGATAAGGGTATAAACCTAAATTGGCTTTTAAAAGTCACTTACATTTCAGCCGGACAATTAACAACGCCCAGCTTACAACGCTCATCTTCGGCGGACAATCCGGTCACGCCATCGATCGGGAAAATTAGAGCTTCAAAATATATACCCGATCAGCATCACTTCTTTCCACTGTTGCACTCACCCGTGCCTCATGAGTACGGCAGTGTGGGGGCTAGGGTGAAGGGAAGAAAGGCCAAGAGGTCGGGCAAACGCCTGGACAAAAATGCCAACAGGTCAGAAGAAGGCCAGTTGGCCAATAGGTCGGGCAAAGAACGACCAAGAAATGTTAAGGCCAAGAGGTCGGGCAAACGCCCGGACGAAAAGACCAACAGGTCAGAAGAAGGCCAGCAGGCCAATAGGTCGGGCAAAGAACGACCAAGAAATGATCGATTAACATCGCAAAAATCGAGCAAAAATGAAGTTTGACAAAAAGTTAATATATTTAATAAATAAAAGTGCCCGGCACAAAACAGGACCGGGCTCCCGATGAAGTACACTTCATAAAAACGCAAAAAAGAAATTATTACATGGTCGGTAACTACACGACCTTAACTACATTCTTCGCAGCGCCGCTGGGCTTGGCCGTGTCCTCGGAGGCAGACGGGTCGGTGAAAGGCGCCGGGCCGGGATCGGGAACCTCGTCGGGAAGGGTCGACAGAACAGACTTCAAGTTATCGCCATCGAAAACCTCTTCCATAATGGATCGGGTTTCCTCTCGCATAGTCCGTTGGCCGGACTTGAAGGCTCAGTGCCCGAACATCCAAATCATGTCCTCCCCGAGCTTGTTCTTCATCAGCTCTTTGAAGAACTTTTCAGTTGAGGCCTCGTCTCGACAAAGGAATCGAGCCAGGCCTTCAAGGTTTCCCAGTCGGGGCTTGAGCTCACCCGCTTCTGCCAATGCTTCCCGAGCGGCTTTCTCGGCAATGGAAAGAGCATCCTCGTTCGACTTCAGTTTGTCGCGGAGCTCAGTATTTTCGTTTCCTCGCCGCTCGGCGATGTCCCTCAGAGCTTCGGCCTCATTGTCCAACAGCGCTCGGCGCTGAAGATGCTGGATCGCTCGGGATAGCTGTAGAAGAAAACACATTAGCTCGAGCGATTACAGTTGTACATAAAAATAAAAAAGTAACGAAATCATACCTCGACAAAATCTTGGCCGCTCTTTCAGCTACCTGCCCGGGCGTGAGCTTGCTGATATCCTCCTTGACCGGCCGGAGATTACCAACCCGGGTGAGGATAGAATCATCGCCCGTGATAGCCCCACTCGGGGGGCTGTTCTGCTTCCGTCGACGCTTCAGTGCGCCGCCATCTTCCGTGACTGCTCGTGGAGCCAGGGCATCGGACGTCTCCACGACCACGGTCCTTTCAGCCGTAGTTATTGTTGAAGCGCCCAGCGGACGAGCATCCGGGATAGGGCCGCCCTCGGTCTCCTTATCACCGGATGACCTGGCTTCAGTCTTCTTCTTCCCGAGCACTATCTTGGCTCGGGGGGCTCGGGGCGTGCTGCCCGTTTGAAAGCTGCGTGGAGGACCCATTCCTGCAAACAAAACCATGTGATTAGAAAACAGATCAATGTACGGTCGGAGGAGTTATGGTCGGGAAAACTAGGTTAGCGTTAGACCTTCGTTGACCGGCTCGGCCTGACGAGCCGTTACGGCAATCGATACGTCCATTGGTCGGGGCTTGTACTTTCGATCCAGGTTGTATCGAGGCGGCGGCAATCGGGCGGCATCGTAACTCTCCCTCGACCGGAATATCTTGTACTCGTGGATTTCGCTGGAGATCCGGAAGGTTGCATCACGGAGGGCTTGTGTCTCGACCAGCTGCACTTGTTTCCTATAGTGTGTTCCCCATGTTCGGTCGACCGGGAGAATCCAGGGGTCGTATTTGACTGAGAAGATGCGATTCTTCCATCCTCGGTTTTTCCCGGGCAGGTTATTAATTAAGCACAGATCGGCCCGGGACTGGACCATCATGAAGTCGCCCCCGTACTTAGCCGCCAAGGGCTTAACCTGGTAGATGAAGTTGAAGAGCTCCATCAAGCATCCGACGTCATGCCGAGCGCAAATTTGCGGGAAACACAACAAGATGCAGTGTGCGTTCGGGCATATTAGGGCGAGTAATACCCGGTAATAGCCCAAGAACGCGGTCAAGAGAGCGGAGAAAGGAAAACTGATCGGGGCTTGTAGCGAATCATAGTGCATCCCGATCCACTTCCCTTGATGACGCTCCTTTATGTTTCCTAAAGACCGTCCGGTATCGAATTGCACCCGACCGTTTAGCCTTGCGGCTATCTTCGCCGGTCGTTAGCAGGCACTCTTGCTGCTTAACACTCTCGCTGTTTAAAAATATGAACTCCGGCGCGGCGGGGGCTGTGGTCGTTTCTTCCTCGATCGGGTCGGGTGTGGCGTCCCGATCATGTGCAGGGACGGAAGCCCCATGGTCGGACCCGATGGTCCTCGTGGGCATCTCTCGAACCTCCTCAGTTGGAGACTTGCAGCCGCTCGTTGAGGCGTTGCTATCGCTGCCGCTGTCACTGCTCGAGCCGCTCGACCCCGATGAGCTCTCCGAGCTAGAAGAGCTCTGTCGCTCAGGAACCTTGCTCGGTCGTTGAACGACCTCGACGACCTCAGGCGAGGACGCTTCTATTTCTACTTCCTCGCTGAGCTGTTCGACCGCATCATCGTAGTCCACTCCCAAGATATTCTGGCTGTGAGAATCTGACATTTTCCCTTTCCTAAAGGAGACGGTCGTGTTTTCAGAAGATGGGGTCGGTTATGGTTCGGTCGAGGTTAGTTGGCCGGTTCATTAGCCGTTGTGCGAGTAAAATAAGGGACGGAAAATAAAGAGTAGGGAAGCGAGAACTTACCGATCAACTGATGTTTGCTGAAGAGGTTGAAAGCTGCTTGCTCGATCGACGCACAGTGTTGCTCGCTCGGGATGCTCCGATTGATTTTCACGGGTTGGTAAAAGTTCAAATGAAACTCAGAAAGGCCTATTTATAGGAAAACATTTAGGCGGGAAACGGCCCACTTGCGTGACTTGACCGTTACAGACTCCGAGGCGCGCAGAGGCAGACACGTGGCACGACAAGTGACAGCTGTCCAGTCGGGATCGTAGGCCGAGTGATTGGACCTTTTCATCCCGTCCCGTTTTTTCCCGGGTGGTCAAAAAGGCCCGGGCTGGGAGACTTTTGGTAGGATATATCCCGACCGACATAGCTCGATTCCTCTTGTTTTTGTGCAGGTTTTACAGGTCGGGTATTCTTAAAGGAAGACGGTAGGACCCAACCGATAGACTTCCCGACCGGGGTCTTTGTCACCTAGTTAGTGGCCTTTATCTTACAAAGAGGCACATGGCAACGCTACATGTTGAAAGAGAGGGCTCGCGGGGTGGAGACGCGTGGATACTACGTGGGTCACATGCCGGCCAGCCGGAGCTGTATCTCCGGCCTAGCGGCTATAAATACCCACGACAGCTACAGTGTGGAGGACTTTTGAACGACCGATTGATTATCTACAGAGCTGCTCGACCGCAGTCAGTCGGCCCTCGGGATAATCACTTAGATTGTATTAGGTCCTTCGTTGTATATCACCAGGCTCTTTACTCCTGTTAAACCGTTTGTGTTAATATTATACCAAATTCAAAAAAAAAACCGCGGCAAGAAGTGCGGTAATAATTAATGTTATTATTATTATCATTATTATTATTTATTACTATTATTTATTAGTGTTATTAGTATAATGTTGAAAAGCAAAAAAAGTGAGATGGAGTGGTGGCATGGTGCTGCATAAAAGTGAAAATTGGATCCCCCATGTCCTGTCTTATTCCCATTAAATGTTGCTGCCTTGATGCGCTTCTGCACTATCACGTGAAGAACAGAGGCTTTAACTAGTCCCTGCAAAACTCTTCTATCTTCCATAAAATCAAGAGGTCTCCTTAAATGTCTAGAGCACGACTTTTCCTTCATCGACAGACTCCAATAGCTCCAACGATTTCTGCAAAAAAAAGAAAAAAAAAAAAAAAAAAAAAAAAAAAAAAAAAAACAAACAAACAAAACAAACTCCAGGGAGCGACTCAGTGGCATCGACGATCGAGCAACACGGATTCCAGTCCGCTTCCAGCTACGGTTCCCCTCCGGCGATCCAACGGCGACTTCGATGAAGAACAGATTCCGGCTGCCTCCAGCGAATATCTCCTACACCAACAACAGTAGAGAAACAGAGCTCTGCGAAAATTCCCAGCGACGCAAGCTTCCCTGCAGTAAAACAATAAGTCGCCGCAAGCAGACAACGAGGAACGGTCTCCGACGAGGGGCTGAGCAGCGGTCTCCGGCGACTTCAAAAAAAAATCCGCGAAGAACTCCGGCGAAGGCAGTGACAGATCTCCAAAAATTTTGACAGTAAAATTCCGACGACTTCTGCAAAAGAAAAAAAATAGCTCCGCACCCTGGTGGTTGTTCCATTCTCGTTCAACGGCGGCAGTTCGAAGGCGGTCCATGCCCCTGTGGTGCCTTCCGCGAAGAACTCCGGCGAAGGTAGCGATGGATCTCCATCAATTTTGACGGTAAAACTCCGGCGACTTCTGCAAAAGTAAAAAAAAATAGCTCCGCGCTCCGGTGGTTGTTCTACGAGATGGATAATTACCCTTTAGTTTTGCTGTTCCGGATCGCTACTTGATTTCCTGTTATTTCCTACTTACTCTTCCTGGTCCTGCAAATAAAGTATACGTAGATGAAGATGAAATATAAAGTTTTACCTGGTTAGAAAGTCAGACTTTGGATTGCTTTTCCTCACTTCCCTGTTCGTGATTATGGTGTGAGTTTATAAGTGTGGTGAGGCTCCTATTTATAGTTCATCGTAAAGGAGTTGTAGTTGTAGTTGGGCGCTACAAATGTGATTGGGATAAAATTTTCGAAACTGGAACAGCTTTGCTGCTACAATCACGTATGAAATAGTGTGAGCTTGGTTGGAGTTAGGATTCACCGTGAGTTTGAGCTTTGACTTGTGTTGATGGGTTTAGAATGTTAAATGGGTCAATGGACATTAAGATTAATGTTCCACATAGCAAAAGCTTCGTACCTTTGGGCTCATAGAATGTCACTAATGTCATCCTAAAATAATATTTGGGCTCATGGAATATTCAAGTGTATAATTGAGCTTGTAGAACTAGAATATATTGTGCCATTTTAATCTTTTGTGATTAAAATGATTTTGAGTTCATGAGATATCCAGGCAAACATTTGGGATTATGGAATTTAGATGCACTACGATAAATTTAAAGGGCCGTTGTTAAGTTTCGAGACTTCTTCGCTCCAAGCATATCAAGTGGCGTGTCCCGACAAGTCTCGAGGGGGGAATTTGTAGACACAGAAAATTTGAACCCGACAAATGGACTGACAAAATTATTATTGAGCCGATGTTGAGATTGTTATTGGGCCAATTTAAATTGGGTCATAGATATTAAATTGATTTAATTAGTCCAATTAAATTTGGTTTGGGCTATTGAATTAATTAATTAATTGGTCCAAGCCCATTTCATGTTTGAATTTGAATTATAATTATAATTTAAATATAATATATATTTATTATATTTTAATTAAATAATTATAATTTAATTTGAATTTGAATTAGATGATAGGATAATGAACCTAGACTTGATTTTGGGCAAGGTTCATTCTCTTAATTAATTAATTAATTAATTAAAAATGGGAGTTGGTTGAGGGATTTTGGTTAGGCCTATAGCTATAAATAGGGCCTTCATTTTCATTCCAAAAAACAACAACTTAAAGACTTGAGGAGTTGAGAGCATTGTTTTGAACAACTAGAGCACTTGAAGAGCTTGAAGGCATTGAAGAACGCTTAAAGACTTGAAGACATTTTTGTTGATTTTGCAGGCAATTTGAATCCATTGTAGGTATTTTGGAGCTTTGCAGAATTGATTGTCTCGAAGATCTTGAAGTCTTTTGAAGGCATTTGGGGATCTTAAGGCGACTTGAATCCATTGCATGTGTTTTGAAACTTTGCAGGGTTGATCGTTTCTAAATTCTTGACGTTCGTTGCTAAAAGTCGCGCCACTTGAATCCCGGAAACTACGCCGTTAGAATTCCGGAGGCACGCGCCAATTGGATCCCAGAGGCTACGTTATTTAAATCCTGGAGGCACTTCAATAGATAACGTCAGTGAAGAATCAAAGGACTAGACAGAGATTTTGTACCTGCATATTGAATTATACATACACTGTACAAGGAATTTTGTGGAATATATACAAAGTTTACTTTTTTGTGTTTACAGGAACATATACATACGCATGCATGCAAGCACTCCCAACATATGGGTACGTATATATATAATATCATCTATATATGTTTCTCAAATAAATTATGGTAATTGATGGACCGCCATGCCATATGGGAAACATTGAATTATATTGGAGGATTTGGAGCTGAGATGATGGTCTCATGACATAGATTTCATTTAATTATCAAGAAAATCTATGTGAGATATTGGACCCATTTCACAAGTCCAAAACATTTTATTTTAGCTATTTTTCGAGAGGGTCAACCCTAAGTATCAGTATTGATTGATTCGCCTTAGGGCGTTAAGATGTCGGACCTCGCCTATCACTAGGCGAAGTAATGAATCCAAGGTTGAGGTCGTGCGCGCCGATCCTGACCTTGACATTTCCTAGCGGTGGTACGGGGCCTGCCCCTACTCACCACTTAATGGAAGAGCCTATTCCATACTTGTTGATCCGACCAACAATCCATTTTTTTAATTGCAAAATTAGTCCGAGTTCGTCAAACTTTACCCTTCTGAGGGGGGAGTCCGAGCCACGGGCGAATTCCGATTGTGAAAAAAAAAAAACATATATATTGCTCACTCAATATATTCCCTAAGAACCAGCACGGGATCCGTACCCGCTAGCTATCCGAGGGAAGAACCTTTCCGTGGTTGTTGGTGGGGGTAATTTGGTTTTTTTAATTGTAAAAAAAATAGCGTTTGATTTAAAAATTCGAACGTCTTTCCGGCCAAATTCCACCGACAATTTGGCCGGGAGGACCAAATCTGCTAAAAAAATGATAGTTAAAGGACTAAATTGTTAGTTTTAAAAGTCACGTACCTAAATTAACACACTCCCAATAGTCACAGGACCAAAAGTGTAATTTGCTCTTTTTTTTTGACAAAAAGGGGAAAACCGAGTTTGGAAAACGCGGTTGGGCTGAAAACCACATTTTCCAAACTCGATTTTATTAAATACCAACGTCAACTACAGCCGCATTTTCCAAATGCGACTGTAGTATAATATACCACAAGCGCATTTCCCAAATGCGGTTGTAGTATAAAGCAAATCCACATTTGGGAAATGCGTTTCTCGTATTATACGAGAAACGCATTTCCCAAATGCGGATTTGCTACTGACGGGCCGCGTCAGTCGGTATATGACTGACGTGAACGGTCACTGTTTGATGTGACCGGTCACTGCTACTGCTTGATGTGACGGTCACGTCAGTCATATTTATTTTTAATGCAAGATCCACCATTTTTGTTCAGTCTCTGATCTTTTTTAAAGTGATCAAAAGAAAAATAAATATCCTACTAGAAAAAACTATTTCTAATCAAGCAGTGACCGGTCATATCAAGTAGTGACCGGTCACGTCAGTCATATATCGACTGACGCGACCCGTCAGTAGCAAATCTGCATTTGGGAAATGTGTTTCTCGTATAATACGAGAAACGTATTTCCCAAATGCGAATTTGCTTTATACTACAACCGCATTTGGAAAATGCGGTTATAGTATATTATACTACATCCGCATTTTCCAAATGCGGCTGTAGTTGATGTTGGCATTTAATAAAATCGAGTTTCGAAAATGCGGTTTTCAATCCAACCGCATTTTCTAAACTTGATTTTTCCATTTTTGTCAAAAAAAAAAAAATCATTCCTATTCTTGTCAATCACCCTAACCCCATTCCTATTTCAGTCAAAAACCCCATTACAGAGTGCATCTGACTTCTAATTATTTAGCTTAGATGCTCCGTCTTACACTATGAACTCTACAAATATCAGCAGCGCAATTACAAATTTCACTTGCATTGCTTTCATTGACTACATATACCCAATTCTTGTTTTGAATTGATATATTAATGATGCAAAAGTCATCAAATAAAAGAATTTCATACACCCCAGTTTCACCTTAATCAGAACTGATGCCCATTAGTTTCTTCTATGTGAAACTCATGGAAGAAGGAAGTTATTAGCTGTTAGGTTTCATAGAGAAATCCCTCCCATTACTTTCTTCTATCTCAAACAATTGGAAAAGTGAAAATAAAGGTGCAAATTGACATTCAATTAACTTAAGGTCATATAAATAAAATCATACTCCGCGAAGCTTAGCTCAATAGTTTAAGGGTCACCTTAGAAGTTTTGCTCCAACAGCAAAGTAGGAATCTGATTGAGGGACTTGAGAGATTTACCTTCTTTAGTTTACAGGGTGTTTGGTTGGAGGGATTTTAAATTCCCTTCCCACTTAATTCCCACCTAATTCCAAAGGCCATTAAATTCCGTAGTTTGGTTGAAGGGAATTGCAATTCCATGGAATTGCAATTCCCCCATTTTCATGGAATTAAAATCCCATGTCCCCCCCTGGTATTTTAATTCCTGGGAAAAAAAGATAGTGATGAGTCAAAATTACCCCTTCCTTTTTTAACCTAAAATTAATGTCTAACAACAATAATAGACATTTTTGACTTTATACTACTTATTCCCTTTCCCATGTATACCAAACATTGGAATTGAAATTCCCAGTAATTCTATTCCTATCAACCAAACACTGGAATTTAAATTCCCACTTTATTCACAGTAATTCAACTCCCATGGAATTACAATTCCTTTCCCACATAATTCCCTCCCTCCAACCAAACGCCCTGTTAGTGTAAGTTGAGAAACCTAATTTATTAAAAAAATAATAATAATAAAATCATACTTCGATTACCAGTATTTTATGCAAGGCAATGCAAGGACAAAATCATACTCCCAAGATACATTCCTTGTGCATATCAGCATTTGGCCATGTTTGCTTAACAATATTTATTGCGTGAAATGTGGTCCATACAGCTGTGTGGACCACGGTCCAAAAACGTCTTTTATATATATATATATATATATATATATATATATATATATATATATATATATATATTCACGCGACTCGTTGCAACATATATTTTTATAACTCATAATATACATTATTCTAAAGCATAATGTACATTATTCTAAAACATAATGTACATTATATTACCCCAGAAGTTTCATATTCTAACATGCAATGTACGTTATTTTAACACATAATGTATATTATTCTTACTCATAATATTCGACGACGTCGTTTTGGACCATGGTCCACACAGCTGTGTGGTCATGTTGACCATGGTCCACACAATAATTTGCCTCTGATGAGCCATGAGTTACCATGATTTATATATCATCTTACATTCTCTGTCATAGTGTGAGTAATCTTTGGGGTTAAGGATTCAACCTTTTGGAAGAAGATATAGACTAGGTCTATGTTACGTAATCAATGACATAATCTATTTAATTAATGAAATTGTTATCATCATCAACATGTATTATTCTAATATATATATTAATTTAATTCCCAATTGGAGCCTTTTATTTGTCATGCACCGAGCAGGGCAGCTCCATCTATAGGCTATATATGGAAAATACTCCGTGATGCATCACCAAGAGGCCGGCAATCTGATCTGAGATGCTGAATGGGAAATTCTTGTTTTCCCCCTCAGAATGCTACTCAAAACGAGGCTAATGGTGAAGAAGAAGAAGACGACCACAAAATACTTGTCCTTGTGGATTCTCCAACCCTCCAAGACTTGTATCTTGATACTGCAGTACAACCACCATTTCAGCTTCCTGATGAATCCAGCAACAAGGAAACGTTAACCCATCCTGCAATATTGCCTTCTTCCCTCGCCCTCCTCAAACGCTTTGGCAGAAGATTCAGTAAACTAAAGACGAATCCCAGACGTAAAAGAGCAGAAGATGAATCGAAGAAGTTCTCCACCGATGCAATATTACGCTTGGCTGGGCATAACTTCATCCAATCATTTTCCCATCCGGATAGCACTGCTTCTAATTCATTCTTGGGACTACTTTCGGAGCAAGATCGTAAAGATATGGAGCTGGTAGGATATCTTCTTGCCGCTGCGGAGAAAGTGGGGCAAGCCGACTATGATTCTGCAGAAAAGATACTCACCAGATGCGATGAACTGAGCTCCCATCAGGGAAATTCTGTGGAGAGGCTAGTCCACTATTTCAACCAATCTCTATGGGAGAAAATATTTTGCCAAACAGAAAAGGGTTGGGGAAAGAAGTATGATGAAGAAGAAGATCTTGAAGAAGCACTCAAGAGCCTAGTGCCCTGCATCATTGCTTTCCATGAAAAGGTACCCATCTCTCAGGTCTTCCAATTTACCAGCATTCAAACGGTGATAGAACACGTAGCGGACGCAAGAAAGGTGCACATCATTGACCTTGAGATTAGGAGTGGGGTTCAGTGGACAATTCTGATGCAAAGCTTTGCCGAATCCCCCCGCCCGGAGCATCTAAAGATTACTGCTCTTCAGGCAAATAAACACCAGCCCAAGATTGAGGAGGAGACGACGGGCATGAGATTAAGGAGCTTTGCCCAGTCCTTAAACTTGTGTTTTTCGTTTAACGTAGTGGCTTTAGAGGACCTGCTAAATGGTAAGGAAAGTAGCCTCTCTGGGTTTCAACCAGATGGCGAAGAAGAAGAAGAAGAAGCAGTGGTTGTATACGCAAATTGCTTTTTCACAACAATGATTTCAAAGCAGGAAAAAATGGAGTCTTTGATGAGGGTGATCAAAAGCATGAACCCCAGAGTGATGTTCCTGACAGAAGTGGAAGCAAACATGAATTCCGTGGGGTTTTTGAACCGTTTCACTGAAGCCCTCTTCTACTACGGGGCGTTTTTCGACTCACTGGAGGATTGTATGAAGAGCGATGAAGCTAATAGGGCAATGATGGAAGCGAAACACTTGGGTGAGGGAATAAGGAACGTAGTGGCAGGTGAGGGGGAGAGTAGGGTGATTCGACATGTGAGGATAAAGGTGTGGAGGGAGTTCTTTGGGCAGTTTGGGATGAAGGAGATGGAACTAAGCATGTCGTCTGTGTACCAAGCAAGTCTGGTGTTGAAGAGATTTGATGGGAAGAGTTGCACGCTTGACATGGATGGGAAGGCCTTGACTGTTGGGTGGAAAGGAACTCCTCTTCTCTCACTCTCTGCTTGGAAATTTCTTTAGGTCTTATGACCATCTTCCTGCACATTTAGATGATGAAGATCGACGGCTATGATTTCTTCAACTAGATAACATATTTAGAGAAAGAGTAGCAATTCTGGGTATTAGGAATAAAGTCTAATTTAGATTTTAATGATTTATAAAGTAATTAAAATTAAAGTTTTAAGACCCCCAAAATTGACAAATTATGGTCCACACAGTGTTATGTAGACCACAACAAATTAAAAAGTACATTTTTAATATACTAAATGTACATTATTTTTGTACTGAATGTACATTATATAATATAATGTACACTCAGTACAAAAATAATGTATATTCCCTAAATACAATGCACATTATTTTTGTGCTGAATGTACATTATTTTTGTACTGAATTTACATTATTTTATAGTATACAAAATACGATTCACACAACTTGTATGGACCATGGTCCACACAATAATGATTGCCTAAAATTTCCTTCATAAAATGTAGGACTGAAAACAGGCCAGGCCCTTTCATAGGGGCTTAATGACCTGGCGTATTTAGTAAAAAGCCTACAAGGTCTAGTCTTCAAGCTTATAGCATAAAACAAAGTACTTTTATATATATATATATATATATATATATATATATATATATATATATATTCGCAGTTTTTTTTTTTTTAAATCTTTGCGGTTTTTTCACACTCGCAGAATTTCCGAAATTGTATCTTTGGATTTGATCTTCATTGAGTTGCGTGTGCTCGATATGGATAAGATGATTGCCCCGCAGAAATTGGCATTGAATGACGAGATTAATACTCTGCAAGAATTGGAAGTGACAGACGAATCTATTTCAGGTTTTTTCAAACAAATTTTATAGTTGCGATTTATTTTGATTTTTGCTTGTTATTTTTATTTCTGAGTTGATGCAATTAATTGAATTCGTATCTGATGTTCGTTGATTACTTATTTGAGAACAATTTCTAGGACTATTTTTGAATTATTAGTTTGATTGTATTTTTATTCGAGCTGTTGTGTATCTATGAATCTGTGATTAGGGTTTTTATGTAGATGAAGCTGAGTAGTTGAGTTATGCATCTCGTGTGATGAGTTTCTGTGTCTGATTTTATCATTTTATGTGCTTTACGGTCATGAATTATGTATCTATATCATAGTAGTAGTTTAAACACTTAAGATGACTTATGCGTATCTTGTGATGAGTTTTTGTGTTTGGTGTTTTGATTTTATGTGCCTTATGGTCACGAATTCCGTACCTAAATAATAGGGGTAGTTGTGCAAACACTTTAGATGCTTAATTATGTATATTGTTTTATGAATTTATGTGTCTTATTGTAGCTTGATGCGGTGAAAACTTTATTTCTTTGTAGAACATGGTTGGATTTATTCGGCATACCCTTAACCAACCCCCCCCCCCCCCTCCCCACCTCCCTCTACTTAGAAATATGGTGTATGTTTATTGTATGTTGGATTCAATCTCTGTTTTACATTAAAATGTGTGTTTTGCAACTGATCATGATTTGTTAGGGTCGTCAGTGAGTTCTGTTGATGAAGCATATGAGATGTATAATGACTATGCTTTTAGATTAGGTTTTATAAAAACAATGAAGATGAAGAAGTTTTTGTGTTCAAAAGCTAGATTTAAATTAAACTGAATTTGGGAAAGGGTTGTTATTCAAAAGTTGATATTTGAATATGCTGTTGTGCATTTGTTCAGTTTGATATAGATGGGAATGAGATGTGGATTGTGACAAAGCATGAGAAGCTACATAATCATGAATTGGTTCCACTGAGCAAGAGTTATCTGCTACAGTCGCATAGAACAGTGTCTAAGAATCATCTTTCTTATTTAAAGGATTTGAAGAAGAGGGGTGTTTCCTTGACATATAATAAAAGGTTTCTTAAAAAGCAATCGGGGTGGGGGGTGGGGGGGGGGGGGGGGGGAGTTACCACTTGTTGGTTTATGATGAACTACCCAAAATCAACAAGTGTTTAAGTAAGATAACAATGGGGTGCCTACACTTAGGGTGTGTTTGGAAATCAGAAAAATGACTTCTGAAAAATGTTTTTTGGAAAATGAGTAATTTTCCAGAAAACATTTTCATTTTTAGTGTTTGGTTGCATTCCAGAAAGTTGTCTTGATATGTTTGGTTCATTTTCTGAAAAAATGAGCAAAATTGCAACTTTTACGAATATGTACAAACTCCAAAAGAAGCCTACCCAAAATCAACAAGTGTTTAAGTAAAGAAGGCAATGGGCAGTGTCGGAGCCAGGATTTTTCTTCAGTGAAGGCGAAGAAGCAAAGGGAAAGTACATTAAAAAATGTTCAAATACAAATAAGATTGTTAAAATACAAAATACTTTATAAATTACATTACAAGATTTATGATGAACTACGGGATAATATTCCTCTACGCTCACTCATATTTTGAAATCGTTGTAGAACTGCTTCATTTGAAACTTGATCAAAAAGATCTTTTTCAAAATATCGTTTTCAACATAAGCATCTTATTGGACTAATTACTAATCAAGTAATCAATTATTAACAAATAACAAATAACATAAGTAAATCAAGATAAGCATCTTACATTCTTACTGGAACTACATTTACAGTCTACTAATTACTGGAACTACATTTAGTAATTAGTTAGTTACTTAGTTACTGAAACTACATAAGCATCTTACATTTTTGGTCAAATAATTACTGGAACTGCATTTAGTAATTAGTTAGTTACTTAGTTAATAGTTACTAGAACTACATCCATCTTACATTCTTACTGGAAGTCTGGAACTACATTTACATTCTTACATCTTACATCAAATTAGCAATTAGTAATTAGACAATTAGTTAATTACTACTTAGTAATTAGTTAATTACTAACAGATTATGTAATTAGTAATTAAGCAAAAAATACAGTAGACAAAAACTACAGATTACTATTTACTAACAGTCTAACAAATTAGTAATTCACTTATTGACATAAATTAGTAATTCACATAGTGACATAGAATTAGTAATTCACAAAGATTAGTGATTAATTAGACAAAAACTACAGGCCTAAAGCAGTCAACACTCAAATGACAGTAGTGCATCATTGTAGTTCAATTGAATAATTGAATTAGGAAATTAGGACAGCTCATCAGTGTAATCCCCAAACTAGTATCAATTGAATTAGAAAATTATGGTAATTTCAAATTAGGGAAATGAAGCAAAAATAAATTTAGAGAAATTAGGGCAAACAAAAAATTAGGGCAATTAAGCAAATAATTGAATAAATTTTTGAAATTAACATTTATAGTTCAAATTGTGATAAGTTGATGTTCATTAGTCACTACTACAGAACAGGTCATAGGCGTCCAAGCAAATGGACAATAAGAGTCCAAAGTTGCTTGGACGCCTATGCAGAGGACGCTGATTGTCATAGACAATCAGCGTCCAAAGTTACTTGGACGCCTAAAACTACAATAGGAGTCCAAAGTTCGTTGACTTTGGACGCATATTGTATTTTTTTTTTTTTTTAAATTACCTTTAGGCGTCTAAAGTCAACGAACTTTGGACTCCTATTATATATATATATATATATATATATATATATATATATATATATATATATATATATATATATATATATATATATATATATATATATATATATATATATATATATGGGTTGCATTCAAATACAAACCCTCTTAAAATACAAACTTGAACTCGTGCACACATTAACATACTTACATGCACACAGCACGTAGGAGGAAAAATCATAATCATCCATTAAAGCGCGTGCACACATTAACATACTTGCATGCACAGAACGCGTATGAGGAAAAAATCACACTCATCCATCAAAGTCCGTGCACACATTAACATACTTACATGCACACAGTTTGTATTTTAAGGGAAGTTTGTATTTTAAGGGGGGTTTGTATTTGAAAATAATCCTCTATATATATATATATATATATATATATATATATATATATATATATATATATATATATATATATATATATATTATATTTATTTGATAAAATTTCCAGTTTTTTCCTGTACAAAACTATCATTCACAACCTGTACATGCAGCCACAACCACTATACTGCGAGTTCAAAGCATTGAACTAAACTTCATCAATACATTCACAACATATATATATATATATATATATATATATATATATATATATATATATATATATATATATATATATATATATATATATATATATATACTGCGAGTTCAAAGCATTGAACTAAACTTCATCAATACATTCACAACATATATATATATATATATATATATATATATATATATATATATATATATATATATGTTGTGAATGTATTGATTAAGTTTAGTTCAATGCTTTGAACTTGCAATATAGTGGTTGTGGCTGCATGTACAGGTTGTGAATGATAGTTTTGTACAGGAAAAAACTGGACATATATATATATATATATATATATATATATATATATATATATATATGTAAACTAAATTAAACTTCAATACACATATACTATTACCAACACTTTAGCACTAAGCAAACTAAATACATTCATAACATATATATATGTAAACTAAACTTCATTATATTCAATTCACAACATACATCAACACTTCAAAGATTTAAACACAAAGTAAGCTAAACTTCATCACTAACACTTTAGCACTTTAATGCCAAAATTCACAACACTTCAAAGTTCTCAACAAAAAGTAAACTAAACTTCATTACCAACACTTCAATGCATAAATTCACAACACTTCTAAGTTCTCAACAATTCAAATGAAAGTTCTCAACATTTCAAAGTTATATGCATTCTTCAATAAAATATTTAGATCAGACCTCACAAATCTCATCAATTTGCTCTTGTGAGTAAGGCTTTGCATCAAATGCCTACAAAAATTTAAAATAATCAATTAATTAGTTTCACATTAATAAAGTATAATTTAAAACTATTTAGTTTTAATAAATTTTACATACCGTGTCTAAATGTTCAAAATCAGAATATAGAGTGCATATTACATACATGTATCTCATCACATAATATCCGCACTCCACACTACCCGGTTATTGAGGAGACTACAAAATATGAGTTTTTATGTATATATATTATTAAGTTAAACAATAAAAACGTTACTAATAAAACTGTAAAAAATATTAATATTTTTTTTTGATATATACCTCAATTTCATCCCAAGCAACGTTGTTTTTAGGTCTTCTCCCTCCTAAATTTACAACCGATCGAAATACCCTATAATATACATTCATAAATAATTTATAAATTATAATGGATAATAATTCTCTCTCTCTCTCTCTCTCTCTCTCTCTCTCTATATATATATATATATATATATATATATATATATATATATATATATATATATATATATATATATATATATATATATATATATATATATATACTTACACATTTAATGTGGGCTTAATCTCCAACTCGCGCTTACATGCACGAGAGTCTAATACATAGACTTTTCTTAAATTACGTTATATAAATAATTAAAATTTTAAATTTTGTTTTCTTACTCTTGATGGTATGGTGCTAAAATGAATTTTCGATCCTTCAATTTATCCAGGGCATGCAAAAGATATTGTGTGACCTCATCAGAATTCTTAACTACATTGTCTCTAGAAATAGTCCTTGGACAGAGAAATTCAATTGTAGTCACTCCAATTCTGTTGCACATCCGATGAAGACATCTACAACGTAGATAATTAATAAAAATGAAAGACTAAAGAAAATTTTGTAAATATAAAAACATTATAAAAAATACTTACAACATAAATATTTGTATTATGGTCACATCAAGCCATTGCATCGTGAACATGTCTTTAATATCTTCAAACAACACGTGAATGAACTCCACATGTGAATGATGGAAGATTGCCTTCTCTAGGTCCACGTCAATGTAATCTAAATTGGAAGGCAAGTATTTAAGATGTCTGACCAATTTTTTGGATTCATCTCCCAAGTGCTGCAATGTATCATCATCAACAAGAAGTGGTCGTAATTCTACAGTAGATTGATCCCCACTTTCAAAATTCATCATTGTTGTTTGTTTTAGATTTTCCTATAAATCAAAAATTAAAAGGCTTAATAAAAAGTAGAAGATATTCAAATTGAACAAAATATTAAAGATATTCAATATTACCTGAACGTTGTTTAATGGATCAATAGAATGACAACTGCTCCGAATTGGTGTGACAACATTTGGACTTGCTTGTGCATTCTTGATCATATTTTCAAGCTGAGACTGCATTATTTCTAACTTAGATTGCATATCTTCCATTGTTTGTTTTCTAATCTTTTCAGCCACTTTCTCATAAATTTTCTTCACAATCTCCTCAAGATCACTAACTGAAACAACCCCAGCTGATTTCCCACGACTTATGCTATCCGGTTTACCAAACACATCCCGGATTTTGGCGTGCACTCCAACACCTCTCACATAGCCACCGTACTCATTGGTGCCAATAGCTGATGTCAATATATCATTTTTTCTGTTTGGTTGGAATGAGCGTTGACTTATCTCTTCACACTTCTCGACCTATTTCAACACGAACAAGATTTAAAATTTACATATTAACTAACATTCTCATCAATAATATATATATTTAAAGTATTTGTATTACTTACAATTCTATCAAACACTCCCTTTGTTTTTTCGTTGGGAATGTAATAACTTCCATCTTCAGATTTTTTAGATCGCGCTCGAACCCAATCCAAACTACGATCATTAGATGCTATGCTATGGTCGATGTAATAGCAGCACAAGAAGACTGTGAAGACAATGGGTCGCATATCATCCACTCAGCTTGCATTCCAACATAGCCCCTAGGTCCTAAAAAGTGGGGATGCGCATTTCGCGCTTGCAACTCCCTAAACTTTTGACTTTTGACCTAAAAATAAAATTTATTTATTTTTAAATAGTAGTTTAATACTAATAAAGCATTTAAGACTAATAATAAAACATGATTAGTAAGCAAGTAAATTATGTAGTGTACATTGAACTCTTTAGTTTGATGATTTTCTACAAATTTCTGCCATTGTTGTTCAGTCATGAAGCTATATAACTCTACGGGAGAGCTATATATATGGTGCTTTTTTTGATGAATTCACGCACTAATCAAGTAAATTAATGTTAGATGAATAGCCAGAAGGAACCTTGACACCATTTAGACAACTACAAAAACTTGTTTTTTTCCTTTTTAGACAGAGTATAACAAGCTGGAGGTAAGTATGCCCTCTTTCCAGATTCTTGTGGTGCTAATTGAGTCCGTATCCCCATTTCTACCATATCTTTTCTAGCTTTAATACCATCTTTCGTCTTACCCTGAATATTCAACAATGTCCCGATAATGTTATCACAAATATTTTTCTCCACATGCATTACATCAAGACAATGTCGAACAGATAAATGCTCCCAATATGGTAAATCCCATAATATAGACCTCTTTTTCCAAATACCCTTTTGACTTGTTTTTGAAGTTTTCCCCCACACATTATCAATGTTTTTGACTCTTTCATAAACAACATCCCCTGATAATGGTAAACGAGCACCTCCAGTCTTAGATTTTCCATTGAAAGCTTTTTTCCTCTTTCGATAAGGATGGTCAATAGGTAAAAAGGTTCGATGACTCATGAACACATTTTTCCTACTGTTGTTCAACCAAAGATCAACTGCTTCTTCTTCACAAACAGGGCATGCCTTAGCCCCTTTAGTAGTATACCCTGACAAGTTACCATATGCTGGGAAGTCATTGATTGTGCAGAACAGCATGGCTCGTAAAGTGAAGTTGGTTTGACTATGAGCATCAAATACTATCACACCTTCATTCCACAACATCTTTAAATCTTCAATAAGCGGTGCCAAGTACACATCTATGTCGTTTCCTGGTTGTTTAGGACCAGATATTAACAATGATAACATGATGTACTTGCGCTTCATACACAGCCACGGAGGAAGATTGTAAACTGTTAAAAGAACTGGCCAAGTGCTATGGCGACTACTCATGTTACCATGAGGATTCATTCCATCTGTGCATAGTCCAAGCCTAAGATTTCGATTTTCAGCACCGAAATCGAGAAACTTCTTATTAATGTTCTTCCACTGAGGAGAATCGGCAGGATGTCTCAACTTTCCATCTTCTTTTCTCCCACTAGCATGCCATTGCAAATTCTTCGCATCATTTGCATTTGAAAACAAACGTTTGAATCTTGGAATCACCGGTAGATACCACAACAACTTCGCTGGAGAACCTTTCTTCTGGTGGTCACATGCATCATCAAGCCCTTTTCGTTTATAACGTGATGCTCCACACTTCGGACACACATGCATGTCTTTGTATTGATTCCAATACAAAATACAATCATTTGGACATGCATGGATCCTTTCAATCTCCATACTCAACGGACATAACATTTTCTTTGCTTCATAAGTTGAACAAGGAAGTTCATTCTCATTAGGAATCATGCCCTTTAAAAGCTCTAATAACTCCGTGAAACTATTATCACTCCACCTATTTTTTGCTTTTACGGTATACAATTTAAGCACTGCCGATAACTTTGTAAATTTACTACATCCAGAAAACAAAGGTTTTCCAGAACTCTCAAAAAAACTTTCAAACTCTTGAGGCATTTCATTCAAATCCCCTTGCATATCCCGCATCAATTCATCTAGCCGGTCATTGTCTCCATCATTTCCAACATTATCTTCATTACTTTGATCTTTCTCTACATTTTTTCTACAGTTTCTTTGATTTGTACCCTCACTAGTAGGTACAGTTTCACCATGCCATATCCACCGGTCATATCCTAGCTTAAAACCCCAACGTATCAAATGACTCTTAATTGGTTCAGAACTACGAAACTTTTTTTAAATTTCTACAATCATAACAAGGACACACTATATAATTTTCACCAATTTGACTTGCATATTCCTCGGCAATTTTTATAAACTCTTGAACCCCATGAACATATTCAAGTGTATTGCGTTTTTTATACATCCAACTCCGATCCATATCTCCTATAATTCATAAAAATACAATCCATAATTAATCTAAACTAAACTAAGAATACATAGATTTCTTAAAAAACATATTTATATACAAATCCATATAACAAAAACATATTTGTTATAAACATAATCAAATTCGTATGCATTTATATACATAATACACAAATTAATAAATTTAAAACATATTAATAATTAATAGGTTTACTTACTAAATTAATTTGTATAATTATAAATATGCAACATATTTGTCTTTTTACTCTTTTGGGCAGAACATACTAATTAGATTATAACTTTTTTACTTCCGTAAAGTGTTAAAAGTTCGTGAAGGCATAACTTTTGACTCGGTTGTCTGTTTTGGACAAAAAAAAAATTTCAAATCGTGTATTTTTTCGAGATCTATCCACCGCAAACAGCCGAAGGCGGTTTGGCCCTCTAATTTCTCTAAAAAATGCTTCTTTTGCTCTTAATTTTAATTTTTTTTTTTTTTTTGTAATTTCTAATATACATCTACATATTTACATGGAAATTTATAAATATATTAAATATTATAATTCCTTAACACAGTAAACATTTTCTAACAAATATCATAACTTTAATTTATAATAACAAATAACAAATAATAATTATAACAAATAACAAATAATATTTATAACAAATTAATAAATTAAATAAAAAATAACAAATAATAATTATAAAAAATAACATATAATATTTATAACAAATTAATATATTAAAATCATATAAAAAATAAAATAAAAAAAACGAACCTGCGTGGGCAGCGGCGACGGACGGCGTGGGCGCCGGTTGGGCTGGAGACGACGACCGGTGGCGGCGGCGCTGGGCTGGAGACGACGACGACCGGGGCTGGAGACGCTGGAAACGACGACGACCGGTGGCGGTTGGGCTGGGGACGACGGCGATGGAGGAGTGAAGGACGACGGCTGCTCGATCTGTTGTGACGGACGGCAATGGTGGCTACAGAGACGACCATTGGCGCCGGCGACGAACGGAGTGGTGATGGGGAGTTGTTTGGAGTGGTGGTGGGGAGTTGTTTGGAGTGGTGAAGGGTTTGTGTCTGATTCTTGCTGCATCTGAAGAAGAAACCCTAATAATAGGAGTCCAAAGTTACACAGTTTGGACGCCTATTGTTTGAGCGGTTTAATAATAGGAGTCCAAAGCTCTACAACTTTGGACGCCTATTATTTTACCTTTTAGACGGATTACTAATAGGAGTCCAAAATTGTATAACTTTGGACGCCTATTCACTTTAATTTTAAAAAATAATAATAATAAAAATAAAAATTGACATTTTAATTACAAAAATGTCACCGCATTACACTTTAGGAGTCCAAAGTTCTACTTTTGGACGCTAATAATACGATTTTATTGATATTTTTTGTACTAGTGAGTAATGGAAGGGTTGAAGAACTGAAGAAAACCAAACCTGGGGATGGTGTCGAGGCGAGGTAGTGGGATGGCGACTTCCAGAGGCGATGGCGAAGCAGTGGGAGGCGGTGGACCGGCAGCCTGCAAGAGTGCTGCCGTGGTGGCTGCCTGGGCGGTAGCGGTGGCTACTTCCAGAATCGTAGTCCTCGCAGATGAACTGAGGAAGCCGGAAGAAACACGATGAGCGATGTAGTGTGTGTGTGTGTGTGTGTATATATATATATATATATATAGGCAAAAGTTCAAATGCGGCAGGGTCTTCCCGTGCAGCGGTGCGACAAAATTGTTGGAAAAAATAACTTAAAATGGCATAAAATGACATGTTAAGTGGCTATTTTGTGGTACAATTATCAGTGGGGTCCACTTCCGATTTGGGTCGGGTTAAAGTGGATTTGGATTCTTCGTAGTGAGATGAAGAGATCGATATATTGTACGCTCAAAACGGATAATGGGTGAATGAGATATTGATTCTCAAAGTAGGCCCATTTGAGTTGGAAAATGAAGGGAAAAAGTGAGCTTTTGTCCCACATTGCTTTGGAATGAAGATTTCCCCCCCCCCCCCCCCCCTTATATACAAGAGCTCTTTTAAAGCTTGTAGAATTGTATAGTATAGAGGCTCTCGCGCGGGGGTGGGGGGGGGGGGGTGCAAATCAAATTCCAACTAGCAGAGATTGAAAAGGCTTGATTCAAGCCCGAGCTCGTGTGCGCCGGCACCTGCGGGCACGAATGTCGTCTGGAAATTGGCTGGCTTTGCGGGCTAAGTTATGCCAAATGATTGAAAAGGCTTGATTCAAGCCCGAGCTCGTGTGCGCCGGCACCTGCGGGCACGAATGTCGTCTGGAAATTGGCTGGCTTTGCGGGCTAAGTTATGCCAAATGGACTGTCATTTTCCAACAAGCCAAATGGACTGTCATTTTCCAACACGCCATATGGACTGTCATTTTCCAACACGCCATATGGACTGTCATTTTCCAACACGCCATATGGACTGTCATTTTCCAACACGCCATATGGACTGTCATTTTCCAACACGCCATATGGACTGTCATTTTCCAACACGCCACTGTAAGATGTAGCCGAAACTACACCATGGTTCGGCCTTGTGGCCGAAACCAGTAGGTAGTTTCGGCCACACCTTGGTTTCGGCCTTGTGGTGGCCGAAACCAGTGAAGCATGCGGTTTCGGCCTCTGGCCAAAACATGCAGTTCTGGCCTTGGCCAAACCTGAAGTCTCGGCCTTGCGGGCCAAGACTTGAAAGGGCCTAATGGCCGAAACTGGAGTTTCGGCTTGGGGTCGAAACTGGAAGTTTCGGCCTACACGAACCTGTGCAGTTTTCTGACCGTTGGTTCTTCAATTCTACTGTTACGGAATTAATTTTCTGAGTTAATTCCAATTTTAAATTATGAATTGAATGCCATGCTAATGGTGCTGTTACAGGAAGGTGAAGTGGTGCCCTTAAGTGCCTAATTAAAAGCTATTAAATCCTTCACCCCTATATAAAGAGGAGTTGGGCCGTAGAGTTTTACACAGAAAATATAGAACACGAAAGTTCATCTTTTAGCCTCAAAACCTCTCTGCTTCTACTCTTTCTTTAAGCTATACTGTGTTCATAGCCGTGTCTTGCTCGCCGGATTCCTTGTTTGAGTGCTCAAACATGAATCACTAGCAAGTTTTATCCTGGAAAGCCTAGGCCACAACGCTCCTAGCATCTTTGGGAGGTGGCAAATAAGGTTTTAAGGAAAGAGTGCTCACTCGACTCTTGCAAAAACCCAACACCAAACACTAGCCTTTTTTCCTTCATCTCTTCTTCCCTTCTTTCTAGAAAATAATAGTCATTTTTATTTGATTATTATTTGTTTTCCTACCAACGGTACCAACAGTCTTAAAACCTTATACATTAGTTTTCCCGTTGGTGGTCTTCTCCGAATTTCCTTGAAGAAAATGGAGCATCCCGTACTGCCAATTGATGGGGAGGATAATGTTGTTGCGGACAACAATGGAAGAAACGGCAACAATAACGTTGTTGCGGATAACAGTGGAGGGAATGGCAACAATGTTGCTAATTCCCAAGCTACACCAGAGAACGTTGGTTCACAAGATGGTGGGAGCACTGAGGGATATATTCCCATGTCTCGGGTACCTTCGGTACCGAGTGGTTCGGCTGAAAAGCCGGAGAAGTTCACCGGTGTTGGTTCGAACTTCAAGAGGTGGCAACAGAAAATGTTGTTCTACCTAGCAACTCTCGGCTTGGCGAGGTTCTTGTCCGAGAAGGTTCCCGAGTTGAAGGAACAAGATGCACAATTCGTGATGGCAGTTGGCTATTGGAAGGATTCGGACTTCCTTTGCCGAAACTACATCCTAAACGGATTGTGTGACATGTTATATGATGTATATCAAAAGATAAGTACATCAAAAGCGTTGTGGGAAACTTTGGATCATAAATACCGAAGTGAGGATGCCGGCTCAAAGAAATTTGTGGTTGGCCGATTCCCCGACTTCAAAATGGTTGATTCAAAAACTGTGCTAAGTCAGGTAGAAGATTTTCAATTAATCTTCGATGAGATCCGTGACGAGGGCATGGTGCTAACTGAAGCCTTCCAAGTAGGATCTGTGATCCATTTGTTGACTCCAGGTTGGAAGGACTTCAAGAACTACCTTAAGCATAAGCGAAAGGAGATGAATCTGGAGGACCTGATCTAGCGACTCAGGATTGAGGAAGGGAACAGGACGAATGATAGGAAAGTTCCTATCGTTGTTGGCGCTAAGGCCAACGTTGTGGAGCACGGTAAGAGCTCCAAGAGGAACAAGAAGGACAAGCGAAAGCTAGGTCCGAAAGGTGGCATTACCAAGAACAAGTTTCCTGGTGAATGCTACAATTGTAGCAAGCATGGCCACAGAGGATTTGAATGCAAGGCTCCAAGGAAGAAGAACAAGAGTTCTGAAGCCAATGTTGTTGGAGATAGCAATCAGAAGGAGGTCGAGATTAGCCTTTCGGCTATGGTGACCGAGGTGAACCTCGTGGGCTCAAACCCTCGTGAGTGGTTCATTGATACCGGTGCAACCAGGCACTTGTGTTGCAACCGAGAGATGTTCAACACCTTTGAGACCGTTGAGGGTGAAAAGGTGTGGATGGGAAACTCTGCTCAGTCTGCTGTGGGAGGCATGGGCAAGGTTGTTCTAAAGATGACTTCCGGGAAGGAACTGACGTTGAACAACGTGCTGTATGTTCCTGAGCTGAGGAAGAATCTTGTGTCTGGTTCTCTGTTGAACAAGCATGGCTTTCGCATGGTGTTCGAGTCCGAAAAAGTAGTTTTGTCCAAGTTAGGGATGTTTGTTGGTAAAGGATATGTAACTGATGGGCTCTTTAAGCTCAATGTAATTCCTGTTATCAATAAAAGCAAAGTTAATTCTGTTTACTTGCTTGAGTCTTCCAGTTTGTGGCATGGTAGACTAGGTCATGTTAATTTTAATTCTATGCGTAGATTAATTAGCATGGACCATATTCCTAACTTTCAAATTGTCACAAATAACAAGTGTGAAATTTGTGTTGAGGCAAAACTAACGAAAGTACCTTTCAAATCGGTTGAAAGGGACACTGAACCACTTGAATTAATCCATAGTGATTTGTGCGATTTTAGATCGATACAAACGAGAGATGGTAATAAGTATTTTATCACATTTATCGATGATAGCACACGATACTGCTATGTGTATTTGCTTAAAAGCAAAGATGAAGCCGTTGATAAATTCATTCTTTATAAGAATGAAGTGGAAAACCAACTTAATCGGAGAATTAAGAAGGTTAGAAGCGATCGAGGTGGTGCTTATGAAGCACCTATTGGTGACTTCTGTGCAAGTGTAGGTATCATACACGAGCGTACGACACCTTACTCACCTCAATCGAACAGTGTTGCCGAACGAAAGAATCGTACATTGAAAGATATGATGAATGCGATGTTTATAAGTTCGGGCCTACCTCAAGATGCATGGGGTGAGGCGATTTTGACAAGTAACTACCTTTTGAATAAGGTACCCCGAAAGAAGCTCGATAAGACTCCTTATGAGCTGTGGAACGGTAGGAAACCTTCCTACCAGTACCTGAAAGTGTGGGGGTGTCTTGCCAAAGTTTTGGTGCCAACACCTAAGAAAGTAAAGATAGGTCCTAAGACGGTAGACTGTATCTTTATTGGCTATGCACATAATAGTAGTGCTTATCGGTTCTTAGTACACGAGTCCCCTAATCCGGATGTACATGAGAACACGATAATAGAATCAAGGAATGCATATTTCTTTGAAAATATATTTCCTTGTAGGTCCAACGAGGGACCAAGTACGTCAAAACGAACGTTTGACGAAACTATAGATAATGATAGTGGGGAATTCGAGAGAGAACCCGAGCTCGAACCGAGACGCAGTAAGCGGGCGAGAGTTGGAAAATCATTCGGTCCTGATTTTCTAACTTACTTGTTAGAGTACGATTCGGGTACTCTAACTTGTTTATTAGAAAATGAACCCGATTTTCTATCTTGTTTGATAGAGAACGAGCCTCGAACGTATGTAGAAGCTGTGACTTCTACGGAAGGACCAATGTGGAAAGAGGCTATAAAAAGTGAAGTGGATTCTATCCTACAGAATCACACTTGGGAACTCGTTGATCTTCCTCCGGGTAGTAAACCCTTAGGATCCAAGTGGGTCTTTAAAAGGAAGATGAAACCGGATGGTTCCATCGAGAAGTATAAGGCCAGACTTGTAATCAAGGGTTACAGGCAACGCGAGGGCCTCGATTACTTCGACACGTATTCTCCCGTGACGAGAATAAACTCCATTAGGATGATACTTGCCATAGCTGCGTTGCAAAACTTGGAAGTTCATCAAATGGATGTGAAAACCGCTTTCCTAAATGGTGAATTAGATGAGGAAATCTATATGGAACAACCCGAAGGGTTCGTGGTTCCGGGCCAAGAAAGGAAAGTGTGTAAGTTAGTTAAATCGCTCTATGGTTTAAAACAAGCGCCTAAGCAGTAGCACGAGAAGTTTGGCCATGCGATGTTAACTAACGGGTTTAAAATAAATGAAAGTGACAAATGTGTCTACGTTAAGGAAACGATAGACGGCTATGTCATCCTTTGTTTATATGTCGATGATATTCTCATCGTTGGTAGTAATGATCGGATGATCAAGTCTACTAAAAACATGTTAAATGCGAGATTTGACATGAAGGATATGGGTTTGGTTGATTTAATCATCGGGATTAAAATCATTAGAAGACCTGATGGTCTCGTGTTGAGCCAATCACATTATATTGACAAAATCCTTGAGAAATTTAACAAGGATGATAGTCAAGTGGCTAGGACACCATTTGATACAAATATTCATCTAACCAAGAACCACGGAGAAGGTATTTCTCAAGTGGAATATTCTCGGGTCATTGGTAGTTTGATGTATCTTATGAGCTGTACTAGGCCGGATATTGCCTATGCGGTTAGTAAACTCAGTAGATATACGAGTAACCCCGGTGCTATGCACTGGAAGGCAATAGTAAAAGTTATGAGATACTTGAGGTATACTCGTGATCTTGGACTGCACTACGGGAGATATCCCACTGTACTTGAAGGGTATAGCGACGCGAACTGGATATCTGATATTAAGGACTCTAAGTCCACGAGTGGCTACGTGTTTACACTTGCCGGTGCAGCCGTTGCATGGAAATCCTCTAAGCAAACTGTGATAGCTAGATCCACGATGGAATCTGAGCGAATAGCCTTGGACAAAGGTTGTGAAGAGGCTGAATGGCTACGCCATTTTATAGAGGATATTCCTAATTGGGAAAGACCGGTACCTCCAATATGTGTGCATTGCGATAGTCAAGCCACAATCGGGAGAGTACAGAGTCATATGTATAATGGTAAGTCTAGACATGTGCGTCGTAGACATAATACCATTAGACAACTGCTCACAACTGGTGTTGTCTCGATTGACTACGTAAAGTCAAAAGACAATATAGCGGATCCGCTGACCAAAGGGTTAGGAAGAGAAGTTGTGGAGAAGTTGACACGAGGAATGGGTCTAATGCCCTTGGACTAAAAAGTTCTATAGTGGATACCCAACCTAGCTGGCACCTAGGTTCAATGGGACAACTAAATTATGGAACGGAACGCGTCACTGTGGGGGTCTCGGACTCCCTACCATTCCTCATTAAAACAGTGACTCCCGCAAGAGGCTAGCATGTTAATGCTTTAATGATTCTTGAGTGTGCGGGATACTCGAGAAAGAATCACCTATGTTAGAGAGAAGTGAGGGTCGCTTCAAAGGAGAATTGTTGGGCACAATTCTTTAGAAACTCTCGCAGAACCAGGAACGGTGACCCACGACCAAAACGGGCACACTCATGAGAGCAAGAGCATGTTTGGGAGATTCCTATGTGAGATATGTCATCGTCTACACAAACGGCAGTCGGTTCAAAGACATCGCGTTCTACCGTACAGCCAGTAGAGTAAACATGTCTTCACGAGGAAAGGTTCAAAGGGTATAGTGACTCCCTACCTATCCTATGCAGCGATCGACCGTTTGAACACAGTTGTTTCCGATATCAAAATACCCCGAAAATCAATTTTTCATTCATGTGGGGGATTGTTGAAAAAAATAGCTTAAAATGGCATAAAATGGCATGTTAAGTGGCTATTTTGTGGTACAATTATCAGTGGGTTCCACTTCCGATTTGGGTCGGGTTAAAGTGGATTCGGATTCTTCGTAGTGAGACGAAGAGATCGATATATTGTACGCTCAAAACGGATAATGGGTGAATGAGATATTGATTCTCAAAGTAGACCCATTTGAGTTGGAAAATGAAGGGAAAAAGTGAGCTTTTGTCCCACATTGCGTTGGAATGAAGATTTTCCCCCCTTATATACAAGAGCTCTTTTGAAGCTTGTAGAATTGTATAGCATAGAGGCTCTCTCGCGCGAGGGTGGGGGGAAGGTGCAAATCAAATTCCAACTAGCAGAGATTGAAAAGGCTTGATTCAAGCCCGAGCTCGTGTGCGCCGGCACCTGCGGGCTAAGTTATGCCAAACGGACTGTCATTTTCCAACATAGTTTTGGCCACACCTCCAACATAGTTTTGGCCACACCTTGGTTTTCCAACATAGTTTCGGCACACCTTGGTTTTGGCCTTGTGGTGGCCGAAAGCAGTGAAGCATGCGGTTTCGGCCTCTGGCCGAAACATGCAGTTTCGGCCTTGGCCGAACCTGAAGTCTCGGCCTTGCGGGCCGAGAATTGAAAGGGCCCAATGGCCGAAACTTCCAGTTTCGGCCTGGGGTCGAAACTGGAAGTTTCGGCCTACACGAACCTGTGCAGTTTTCTGACCGTTGGTTCTTCAATTCTATTGTTACGGAATTAATTTTCTGAGTTAATTCCAATTTTAAATTTTGAATAAGGCCATGCTAACGGTGCTGTTACATGAAGGTGAAGGGGTGCCCTTAAGTGCCTAATTAAAAGCTATTAAATCCTTCACCCCTATATAAAGAGTAGTTGGGCAGTAGAGTTTTACACAGAAAATATAGAACACGAAAGTTCATCTTTTAGCCTCAAAACCTCTCTGCTTCTACTCTTTCTTTAAGATATACTGTGTTCATAGCCGTGTCTTGCTCGCCGGATTCCTTGTTTGAGTGCTCAAACATTGAATCACTAGCAAGTTTTATCTTGGGAAGCCTAGGCCACAACGCTCCTAGCATCTTTGGGAGGTGGCAAATAAGGTTTTAAGGAAAGAGTGCTCACTCGACTCTTGCAAAAACCCAACACCAAACACTAGCCTTTTTTCCTTCATCTCTTCTTCCCTTCTTTCCAGAAAATAATAGTCATTTTTATTTGATTACTATTTGTTTTCCTACCAACGGTACCAACTTCATAATACATCAACAGTGTTAACAATATGCATCAACAGTGTAAGGAAAACACACCACAATGAAATGCAATAAAACATCAAAAAATACACAATAGACCAAAAAAAAATACACCATATAACTCACCACCCCCAATGGTGTACTTCCGAATACTGTATGGTATTTTTACTCACATCTAATAGCGTGTTTTTTTGTGATGCGTACTTAATTTGTCTTTGTTTTTTGTGGTGTATTTTCCTAACGTTGATGGTGTATATTTTTTGAACTATTGGTGATGCCGCACCGTAAGACACCGCCGCACCTGAACTCGCCTCTCTCTCTCTCTCTCTCTCTCTCTCTCTCTATATATATATATATATATATATATATATATATATATATATATATATATATATATATATATATATATATATATATATATATATATATATATATATATTGGGGCTGTGTAATTTTGGTCAGTGGGGGCAGCCCCCCCCCCCCCCCAGTGCCCCCATGTTCCCTCCGCCCCTGGCAATGGGGTTCCAACGCTTAGGGGGTGTGTTTGAAAACAAGAAAATGACTTCTAGAAAATGTTTTCTGGAAATTAAAGTGAGTCATTTTCTAGAAAATATTTTCATTTTCAATGTTTGATTGCATTTCATAAAGTTGACTTGATATGTTTGGTTCATTTTCTGAAAAAAATGAGCAAAAATTGTAACTTTTACCAATATGTACAAACTCCAAAGGAAGCCTACCCAAAATCAACAAGTGTTCAAGTAAAGAAGGCAATGGGGTGCCAACACTTAGGTGGCGCGTTTGGAAATAAGAAAATGACTTCTGGGAAATGTTTTCTGGAAATTAAAATGAGTCATTTTCTATAAAACATTTTCATTTTCAGTGTTTGATTGCATTCTAGTAAGTTGACTTAATATATTTGGTTCATTTTCTGAAACATGACCAAAATTGTATGGGGTAACGTTTAACTTCAATTTTCAAGTTTTTACAAAAGCTAACACTACAATATATACAGACCATTTCATCATTCATTCTGCATATAAAACTTCTCATTTTCTCTTTTTCTTCTTCTATTGGCCCATTTGATATGACTATTACCCACTTGCGTTTGATTAGAATTACAAATATTTTTGAATACTCTACAAACAAATGTGGAAAATTTTGGAAAGATTTTGTATGGGTTTTGAGAAATCCTGGGGATCTCTGTTTAATGTAATCTTTGTTTTCAATTCTCTTTTCTCTTCTCGGACGATGAATTGAATTTACAGCGACTGGGCGACGACAGTGGGAGCTCGTCGTGGTGATCGATGGTAGCACTAGGCGTTGCAATGGTGGCTGGCAGCGATGTTCAGCGACGACCTGAGCGTGACGAACAACGACGACTTGGATGGCGAGGTTAGGGAGAAGAAGGTTTGGGTGGGCGACAACATGTGACTTTGGAAAATGACTTCCCAAACAATGGGCAAATTATATTGTGGACTAGGGTCCACAGTGCACAGAATTTGACTACATAAGGTACATAATTCATGTTCATAATGCACAGAATTCATGTTCATAATACACATACATATTAATACGATATAATGAACATGAATTCAGTGCATTATGAACATGAATTATATGTATTATGTTAAGTGTTTATTTGTCCTCAACTATATGACACACAGAATTCATGTTCATAATGCACAGAATTCATGTTCATTATATCGTGTTTATGTGTACGTGTTTTATGAACATGAATTATGTGCATTATGAACATAAATTCTGAGTATTGGACCAGAGTCCATAGTGCACTGTGGACCCTAGTCCACGATATAACAATTGCAAAAAATGGGGGAAGTATCCACCCAAAAAAAAAAAAAAAAATGGGGGGAGTTGATTTCAAGGAAAACAATGTTATTTTCCCTTTGGCCCAAAGTGATTTTCTATTGACTTTAATTTTTCATGCTTTGCCAAACACTGGAAGTCTGGAAAATGATTTCCATAAATCATTTTTTTAGAATTTTAAACACACCCTTAGACAAAAAGAGTATGAGCTAATAGGCCTAAGAGCATCCATATCAATGCACTTTTGTGAGTTTTTTGGAATAGTGAAAAAAATTGGGATGGTTTTTAATTGATGGGTCGGTGGGTTTTTTTAGGGTTTGTTCTCCTGCAAGAGTTGGTTTTTTGCAACTGAAAGAAAGAAAAAAAAAGTTTCAAGAGTTCCCACAGTAGGCGCACTAATGTGCCTAGCTGGGCGCGTGGAAACCGTAATTTTTTTTTTATTTCTCTGTCTATTTTGACTGTTAGCCTTTTTTTTCTCTTTTTTTCTTGCCCACTTATCTCTTTCCTAACTGGCACATAAAAAACCGTGATAAATATGTAACTGATGTGGATGCTCTAATATACACAAAACCTAAGTAACATACAAAAAGGCAATGCTCAGCATGCTGCCAACATCGCAACCATAGGCAAGCCACGGACACAACTACACAACGACAAATTTTTCTGTGCACCATTAATACAATGTACATTTTTAATATATTAAAAGTACATTATTTGTGTACCGAATGTACATTATTTGATAGTATACAAATAATGTACTTTCAGTACTCAAATAATGTACTTTCAAATAATATACTTTATGTACACAAATTATGTATTTTTTATTTGTGAACCACACAACAATGTGAAACATGATCTATTGAATAATGACTCCTATGCAACCACGCCTCTACCACTACCCGCCAAACAGTCCCAAAAACATCCTAAGTCTGCTAAACTAGTACACAAGATCAATATTATAAACCCATCAATTCAAATCAAGCCAACTAAGCCAATATTTTGTTTTTGGTGATCCACAAGTGTACCCTCTAAATTCGAATGAAAATCGAAAGTGATGATCCATGTGACTATGGCCAATGGCAGTTAGGAAGAAAGTGATAGGGTCTTTAGTAACCCCATTTTGGTAGTGAAGAGTTCACCAATTACACACCTGGCCATTCAATATGTTAGAGGGTAAAAATAAAGCTGATAGAGGTTGAGGGTATTATTGTATTTCTCCTTCCTGTTTCGGTTATAATCGGGAGTTGTATAAGTTGGCAAAAGGTTTCTCTGTAATTCAGTTTTGTTTTCTTCCACTCTTCTTAATGAAGACAATTTCTAGAATTCTCCAGTAGCCTCTTCGTCATGGTATCAGAGCCACGACTAGTGACCTACGTCGCCACTGTCTTCGGCATCAGCGATACGAGTCAAGGAACGCGACCAGGATCATTGATCACGCATTCTCCTACTCACAACACTCCAATAATAGCTCCACAATGGAATTTATTCACACATAAGAATCGAGATCTAGAGAATCTGGAAAATCCTTTGTTTCTCAGCATAAATGATAATCCATGCGATGTTCTAGTTACTCCTCCTCTAACTGGAAGTTTGAACTATGGATTGCATATTTAAGAGAATTGCGCTTGAAGTGGAGAATAAATGGAGTGCAGTCGACGAAACTATCACCACGCCGGCCAGAGGTCAAACTGAGTTCGCTGCATGGAGAAGGTGCAATCTGATGGTGTGTTCATGGATCTTCAAGGCAGTTCACCCATCGATTGCACAGAGCATAATGCATATAGATAAGGCGAAGGATGTATGGGAATACTTGAGGAGAATATTCTCTCAACGCAATCCTCATCGCATCTCGGCGTTACAGAATGAAATCTACACCTTAAAGCAGGGCAACATGTGCGTCAATGATTATTACACCAGATGTAGAACTCTTTGGGAAGAGACGAACACCTTGAGGCCTCTTCCTATGTGCAAGTGTGATCCAAGATGTTCTTGTGACGTTATCGATGAAATAAGAAGCGAACGTGAGGTTGATCAGGTAATAAGATTTCTCCAAGGTCTAAATGAGGATTATAGTAGCCTGAGATTCGGTGTTCTTGTGATGGATCCACTGCCGGAAGTCTATTCGTGATGGCAGAAAAGCTTGAAAGGTAGTTAAATTTGGAGAAGCTAAGCTTGAATAATCTGGAAATAAGCCATGTTAATGCTGTTTAAAACCTTCAGCCACAAGCAGATGAAACTATAACGGCAATCAACACCTATAATGCAAGAAGAAATGCAGGCATCAATAAAGTGTTACAAGAAACACGACTATCCCCCCGAATGGGTACCCGGCTACAAATCTAAGAATAAGCAACAAACCATGACGGCAGCTACTAGCAATACAGCAGCTACTAGCAGCATGGCAGATCTTGGAGTCACTCCCGAACAGCTGCAGAAACTTATAGCAGTTCTCCAATCTTGAATGGGACAATGCTCCACTCCTAATACCAATGCATTAGTCTCATTGGTCCCAAGTTTCACTAAAGCACAATCCATGAATGAAGGCAAGTATGTCACCTCTCATATTAATTTTCTTTCTCTATGTGCCTCTACTTGGATACTTGATTCTGGGGCAATCGATCACATTATTTGTTCTCTTGACTTCTTTAATGAGTATCGAGGGGATGACGGAGCAGGGGTAAACCTACTAACTGGAAAACGTACATGTGGCTGTTAAACACATAGGGAACATAAAGATTGGAAATAGTCTATGGCTAAAAGATGCTATGCACATTCCTTCTTTCTAGTTCAACATAATCTCTGTCAGTAAATTGCTTCAAGATACATCTTATAAAATGGATTTCTCATCTAGTCAGTGTTTGATTCAGGAGACACTTGGAAGGATAATTGGTTTAGCTAAGCAGGAGAAGAGTTTATATTTGCTGATGGAGCCACTTGTGCAAACTGTTAATATTCCTAAACATCTTACTATGTCTTGTATTAGTCATGAAATTTGGCACCAAAGATTGGGCCATTTTCAAATAAACAAAATGCATTTGTTGAATGATATTCCCACGCATTCAAATAAGACTTTAGCATGTGATGTTTGTCATCTTTCCAAGCATAACCGTTCCCCCTTTAGCTTGAGTGTCACTTCTACAAATGCATGTTTTGATCTAGTGCATGCAGATATATAGGGTCCGTTTACAGTCTCTTCAATGAAGGGTGAACGATATTTTTTTACCTTGGTTGATGATCACTCGAGGTTCACATGGATACATCTCATGTGAAACAAATCCGAGGTGAGGGCTCTAATCAAGGGCTTCTATAACATCTCATGTGAAACAAATCCGAGGTGAGGGCTCTAATTAAGGGCTTCTATAATATGATACACACACAGTTTGGTGTCTCCATCAAGGTTCTGTGTAGTGATAATAGTCCAGTATTCAAGTATGGTGGAGTTCTTCCATGAGAAAGGCATTATCCACCAAAAATCTTGCGTAAACACTCCGTAGAAAAATGCTATCGTCGAACGAAAGCATCAATACATACTTGCCGTTGCCAGGGCTCTACGGTTTCAGGCTCAGCTTCCTCTTGAGTTCTGGGGGTATTCTGTCATGCATTCCACCTTCATCATCAACCGGCTTCCTTCACCAATTATCCAAGGGCTGAGTCCTTACCGTATATTATATGGCAAGGATCCTTCAGTTGATATGCTTAGAGTTTTTTGTTGTCTTTGCTATGCCTCCACTCTGTCACACGCTAGGCATAAGCTGGCACCCAAAAGCAGGAAGTGTGTTTCCGTTGGTATGCCAACTAATGTTAAAGGGTATATCTTCTATGACATTCAACGAAAATCCATATTTGTGTCTCGAGATGTAACATTCTATGAGAACCAATTTCCTTTGGCCAAGGAACACCATCTAGATGAACCAAGAGCAGAACAATTCTCTCCATGCTGACCTAACATCCCTATTTATACTCCTATGATCTATGAGCAGATTGGATAGAGACAACCATATGATGATTCACCTTCTATTAACAACAAGCCTTGCATGGGGGCAGATGATAATTCGACACAAAAAGATACTATTGAAGAAAATCACAGCTCACAAAATGATCACGCAGAAGAAGCACATGTGTTGTCCACACAGCCTAGACGTTCTAACAGAATTCGACATGCTCCAAGTCGATTACAGGACTACTAATGCGATGCTGTTGTGAGACATGGCTCGTCACCTCATCCAGTATCAAAGTTAGTATCCTTTAATCATCTTGCTCCTACTCACAATGTCTTCTCCATGGCAGTCACGATTGTTAGTGAACCACGAACATACAATCAAGTTATTCAATCTGAATGTTAGAAAGAGGCCATGAGTGCAGAAATTAAGGCTCTTCAAGATAATAACACTTGGGAGTTAACTACTTTGCCTCCTGGTAAGACTTCCATAGGATGCAAATGGGTCTACAAAGTCAAGATCAAGGCGGATGGCACGGTAGAGAGGTACAAAGCAAGATTGGTAGCCAATGGCTACACTCAGCAACTTGGAATTGGTTATATTGAGACATTCTCTCCAATGGCTCGTCTCACTACCATTCGCTCCTTCCTTGCGGTAGCCACCTCTAACGCTTGACATGTTCATTAGTTAGACATTAATAACGCCTTCTTGCATGGAAACCTACAAGAGGAGGTTTACATGGTGTTACCTCTTGAATTTCAAGCTACTGATAAGCGTCAAAAGATGCTAGTTTTTTAGAGAACTTTGAAGGTGTTTTTCGCATGTTTTAGCCTTAAAGTCGTGTATTTTATAGCAAATTATTTTAGAAACGTGATTTAGCACGAAGATACCTTCCCAAATGCATTTTTTATGTTTTTAGGTGTTTTTAAACAAGAAAAGTGGCAAAAGAGAACAAAATAGTCAAAGCCAAGAAAAGTGTACATCCAAGACACCAATTACTCCATAGCCACACACGTAAGAAAGAAGAAGAGGAATTATTCCCCGTTTACACCAACTTCACTGCGTAATTGGCTGCATAACATGGTGAAGTAAAGAAGCGTGGAAGGGGAGTTATTTCCCATTTATGCCGTACCTACGGCGTGAAGGGGTGCGTGACTTGGCAACGAATGGAGGACGCGCGCGTGGAAAGAGGAATCATTCCCCATTTACGCCCACGTCACGCTCGTGAGCGCTGCGTAAATAGGGAGCCGAAATCTAAGGCGAGATTTAAAGGCAGCGAAATTTCAGATCTAGGAAAAGGGATCATTCTTCATTGTTCATCTTACAATATTTCTCTCTCTAGATTTTTAGGTTAGATTAGGTTAGAATTCTCTCCAACTTCTCTCTAGAAATTAGCTCTCAATACTCTCAATTTTGTATGAAGAAGAAGGAGATTCAAGCAATTCCTTGTAGGATCTTCATCTTCCACCTTGAATGTTGGTAATCTAGACTCTACAATTTGGGTAATTTCTTGAGATCTATCTTTTCATTGTTTAATTTGATGATGCCTATTTTGTATGAGTTGGGATTATTGATTATGAATATGAGTAGCTAATTTCTTAGGTGTTGGATTTGAAGATCTAGATTTATGTATGCTTGATCTATAATTGTTTTAGAGATTTAATGATGAAATTGTGTCTTGATACTTTTGTTGCGAATAATGTATTGTGTTGATCCTCTCTTTATTACGGGTGATAAAGAGAGGAATCTGGGAGAGTAGAATTGGCAAGAGATTGCAATTCTACGAAGTCCTACTTATTGGTGTTACCCGCCCTTCGATCCGAGAGGGCAAGGCCCGGATGAGTCGTAGGCTAGGTGTTTGAGAAAATGCCTTACTCACACTCCCAAAAGTGAGACATGATTTGATTGCTTCAAATCCACCGTAGTCCAAAGCATGCATAATGTCTAGTGATTCAATCCAACACCCCGCTTTATTTTCTTTGTGTTTTTTTTTTTGTTATGTTCTTCCCCGTACACTCTTGCACACATGCTCTCACCTACACTCCTTGCACCTAGTTTTCTCGTGTAATGCACTGTGACACGTGATTGTCCTGCATTCTATTTACTCCGACTTTCCATCTTTGAGTTTGATACTCGGGAATTCTATCCTCGTTTACACTTTCCATCCTACATCACCCCACTTTCTACATCATTTCAGCTACCCAACCAAATCAAGTGTGTCGGCTACTGCGTTCACTTTATGGATTGAAACAAGCCAGCCGGTAGTGCAACGCTAAGCTAACTAATTCCTTGATACACATTGGTTTTGCACAATCCAAGTCGGACCCTTTGTTATTCACTAGAGGTTGTGGTACGTCGTTCATTGCCCTCTTATTTTATGTTGACGACATTTTGGTTGCTAGTGGATATATTAATCTCATCTGAGAGCTGAAAAATTTCCTTGATAATGCCTTTAAGATAAAGGATCTAGGCAATCTAGACTGAATCTATGTCAGCGCAAATACGCTCTAGACATCTTAAACGAAACTGGTTTCATCGATTGTAAGCCTGCAAGCACTCCGATGGTTCCTGGCCATCATTTGATGCACGGGGATGGTAAAGCTCTTCATGATGCTGGCACTTACAGAAGGTTGGTGGGGTGACTGCTTTATCTCACGGCAACAAGGCCTGATATTAGTTATGTCGTCCAACAATTAAGCCAATTCATTGATGCCCCAACTGACAAGCATCCGGTGGCTGCTCAACGTGTTCTACGGTACATCAAGGGAGCCCCTAGCTAAGGTCTCTCCTATCCAGCCAATAATACTATGCACCTAAATTCTTTCTCATACTCTTATTGGGCATCCTGCATGGAGACTCGCAAGTCTGTCACCGGTTACTGTGTGTTCTTTGGCTCTGCTCTCATATCTTGGAAATCAAAGAAGCACTGTGTCGAAGTCTTCTTCAGAGGCGGAGTACCAAGCTCTGGCGACTACTATTTGCGAAATCCAGTGGCTTAACTCCTTGCTTACAGACTTGCATGTGCAGATGACAAAATTGGCTACTTCATTCTGTGACAGCAAGTCTGCCGTTGCCATAGCTGAAAACCACGTGTTCCATGAACGCATTAAGCATATCGAAATCGATTGCCAAGTTGTTCGTGAAAAAGTCTCTCAAGGGCTTATCAAGCTTCTTTCTGTATCATCACCTAATCAAGTTTCTGATGGATTTACTAAACCTCTTCATGTTTCTCCCTTTCATATGTTTGTGTCTAAGTTGGGCATTCAAGACTTACACGCGCCAACTTACGAGGGGGTGTTAGAGGGTAACAATAAAGCTGATAGAGGTTAAAGGTATTATTGTATTTTTCTCCTTCCTCTTTTTGTTATAACCGTGAGTTGTATAAGTTGACAAAAGGCTTCTTTGTAATTCAATTTTGTTTTCTTTCACCCCTACTCAATGAAGACACTTTCTAGAATTCTCCGTAGCCTCTTCGTCACAATATATAGTTTTAATACACTACCAAAAATAAAAATAAAAATAAAAAAATACATTAACTTTATATCATATTAAAATACGT
>NW_017616726.1:930000-1005000 GCF_001879475.1 Ipomoea nil | reverse complement strand
TTTTCATTTTTTTTCTACAATTTATTAATTTTCATTTTCCCTAACAACAACAACAACAACAAAAAAGCATATCCACCTTATAGTGACCTGACCTTCTACAACTACAGCATAAGTAAGAGACTTCATTAGTTTTTTTTTTTTTTTTTTTTTTTTTGAACAAGAGACTTCATTAGTTGATTCTTCAATTCCTCGGTTCTTTTGGATGATGAACCTTGCTATCTATGGGATGTTGAGTTTCCCCTCATATTATTCTTTCTCATGAACTTCTTGACAAATATGATAAATTGCTCATCAGTTAAAAAAAAATTGAATTTATCTACTGATCGTTATGTTTCTTAAATTAGAATGTTAACTAATCCTCAAATGTTGAAGTCTGATCTCTGAGGCCAAATTGTACTACTTTTAAGGTTATTTATTGGCCAAATTGAGTTTAAAATTGCTTTATTTCAATTTAAAATGACCATATATGTGATAAAGTGTGTTGATGAACTAATTTTGGTCATTTTGTGTTTTGAAGGTAAAAAGGACAATTTGGAACTAAATTGGATATGTTTGAAGTCATATTGGCATAAGGGTATGTTTTGGAAATTGTGAGAGGTCAAGAAAGTGAAAACGAGTGAGTTGGAAGTATCATGGGATGACCTAGATATCCAAAAGAGCAAAGGAAATGAAGAAAATTGGATTTTGGAGTAAAGACCAAGCTTCACGAGAAGCGTTGGGAGCGTAACACTTCTCGTAATAGTAGAATTTCTGTTGTGTTTCTCTATCAGACGACATCTCGGTATTTTAATAATATCTCATCATAGGAATGTCCAAATAAAGTGATTCAAACGGCATTGGAAAGATAATTGAAAGGGATACAAGTTCTATGAAGACCATAAAGTCTAATTTGAAGAGCGGGTGCTATATTGTCACGAGTCCAGTTACGCGCCTCGTGATAGGCCAAATCTCGGGCTATAAAAGGAGAGAGTTAGTTTTTCAATAGGGGGTTAGACATTAGTTTCATTTCTCCATTCTTAGAACCCTAGATAGAAAACTTCACTTCATTTTTCCTTTCAATTCCAAAGTCTTAGTTAGATTCAAATTCCATTTAATACTTTTGGATCAAGCAAGTGTTGAAGATTCAATTTCATCTCTAAATAGCTAAGTCCATTCTAATTTCCTTTTGTTATAATTTTACTATTGTGATTGTTTACTTTAATAATCTATTATGTTGTGTTTGATATGGAATGATTCTTTGATCTAGAATCTATCTTTATTTCTACTTTGATCATGCTTGAATAGTTATCTTTGGAAGGAGGTAGGGGTGTAGATTAGGTTAATAGAGATGTGACTTTGAATTGGTTGATAATGAGAAATGAGACTTGGCTTTGAGATATTAATCACCATCACCTTTGATAGAATGGATGAATTTTGATTAACCTTACTTCACCTTTGAGAAAAAGGAAGTTTGGGTTGTAAGGACCAAAGTGTTTGATAAAATACCTGATAGACGCTCATGAGCCATGAGAATGTCCTTGTGTGTTCTAAGATTGTGAAATGACCTAGAGAAAGACTTCCTCCCGATTAAATGTCATCCATCATCAAATCAATTGAATCTTACTCTTAATCCCGATTTGGTTACACTTGCTAGTTGCTAGATGAAATTTAACCCAAGTTCCTATTCCCCTCCATCTATGTCATTTGCTATTTGTTTTTTGTTACACTTCCTAAACTTAATCCAAGTTCCTATTCCATCCCCTCCATCTTCCCTATTATTGTTAGTCATTTCATTTGCTATTTGTTTTGTTACTTGTCATAATCAATCTTTGTTTGGGATATATTTTTATAAGAAGATTGTGTACCTTGCGCTTCAGAGACATAAGCTTAGCTCTTATCACCAATCCTCTGAGAATGATATCTAGTGTGAGGATACCCTCTTACATAAAAACTCACTCAAAAATACAATTCCATCATCCCTCGCCTCCAGATCAAACCTTCACACCCCTCAGCATTTTCTAAGGTGGGAGGACCAACTCCTGGTGCTGACAAGGAGCCACCACATTGGATGAAATTTTCACACAGCAGTTATCAGGCTCGATCTTGAGTCATTACCTACAATCTAGCACTTGATCTTGAGTACCAATTAAGCTACTTGTGGTTAGGGGTAGGAATAGGTCAGGCCCCTTCGTAGTGGCCTAAGGCCCGGCCTATTTAAGGCCTGCATAGGCTAGGCTTGTTTAGTAAAAAGGCCAGGCTTGGGCCTATTTTGAAACCTATTAAATTAAACAGGTTAGGCCTATTTATACCAAGCTCGGCCTTTAGGCCTACAGGCCTAGCCTATTTACACATATATATAATTTATTTGTAATATTAAATTAGTAGATATTCTATTTTATACCTAATATATTTTTATATTACAATATAATTCCAAGTATATATAATAATCAAACCCTAACACTCCACCTCCAAAATCGCATTCTAAATTCTAATTCAACTATAAACATTGTTCTTAATCCTATTATAAGTGTTCTCATTGTTTAATTTTTCTTACTGTTCAATATTTAATGAAGCGTCATGACTTAATTATGTGAGTTGATTGTTAACTATTTATGAGATTATATAGGATGACAATCAATAATACAATTGAATTCATTCCTAAACAAGTTAACAAGCATGTTGAAGTTGTAACTTGTTTTATTTTATTTTATATATGTTTTAATACTATTATGCTTGCATTGTGGGCTTGTGGCGATATACTTATGTAGTTATATATTAATTTTGTATTAGCTAGGTATATTTCTAAAATTATTTAGAAATACTTATTAAAGTTTTTAAAAAGACTTAGTATATAGGTTTTAAATAGGCACAAAGCAGAACTTACTTTGAAGCCTTTTTAATGACCTACATATTAAACAGACTTTTAAAAAGGATTCAGGCTTGGCCAGACTAATTGTAGGCTCAGGCTTGAGCCTAACAAAAACCTACATACAGGCTCAGACCCAGGCACATGCCTTAGATTTTCGTAACAGATCCAGGCCTAATTTTCTAAAACTCGGCTCGCCTTGACCTATTTTCACCCCTACTTGTGGCAGCAATTAAAATGTTAACTACACTGGGTAATGTTAAAACCTTTTCAAGGGATCAATTTAAGCTTTAGCAAAGGGAGGCTTCAAACTTGCTTGAAGAGTCTTATTGTTGACGCTAATTGCCCAACTCTAAAAGAGTTGCTTAGTCTAAATTTATATAATTTTATCTTATTCATATGCTTTTCATTTTAGTCATATAAGCGGACAACAAAAATTGAACATTTACTTCTGTGCATGCGTAATAAATAAATTGGAAAAATGTCAAATAGCCCCCAATTATGTTCCTAAACGTTTAAAAGGTGCAATTAAGTTCATCAACATGTTATTTTAAAATATCAAAGTCCAAAAACTGGTTAGTATTACAGGTCACTATGATTCTAGCGACACTTTGGCCAACTTCAATAATCCTCCAAGGACTAACATTGACGACCGACGACTATCGAGTGGTTGCATTTGAAGAAGGTGGCCTGTAAAAGGCGACCCATGCTAGATGGTTTTCTTCTAATGGAGAAGGCGACCGACGACCTTTCCATAGCCTTCGGTCGCCGGTGTTAGTCTTTAGAGCATCGTCGGAGTTGGCTGGAGTGTCGCCGGAATCCTAGTGACCTACTATTAAAAGTCACTAACCGTTTCTTGAGTTCCGATGCACCTGATGTAGTAAATAAATGGTTTCTACTACTCTATACAGTACTAGGGTCGGTTCCGGTTACAGTCCCTATACCTAGTCTGCTTATTGGTTTAAGTCTTTGAGCTCGGATGACTTGATAGTGGATCAGAGGTTCCCGGGCTAAAGGTTAGTGTGTAGAGATTGCCAAAAGTCCCCCTTCCTCGCATTTAATGCGGTACTTATAGGAAGTGTCAGGGAACAAGTACCGGTCTCTTAGCATGCACAGCACATGAAACGCATGCAAAGGTCAAGGCCGACGGTCTAGGCTGATCCGCCCACGTGCTCGCAGACTCTTGTCATTGTAGGATTCACTATCGTGGTGTTTAGCTGATGTTCTAAGTATCGAAGCAATGCCATAAGTGCTGCTCTCCAGTTCATTAGCAAGGCCCTCTCAGTTTAGGATCCGAGTCGGGAAGGCACGAAATCAGGTCGGCGTCGATCGGACCCGGCTATACAAACATAATGGGTTCAATACCAGTCTAATGTTGTATATGGTATGGTCAAGGAATAATCCCTATCAAATAGCCCCCTTAGCCTGTGGCCTGACGATGGTTCACGTCAGAAGGGTTCGGGCTAAAAATCTGAGCACAAACCCTCAATGTGTAAATCATTTTGTAAGTGCACATCTTTGACCTCCAATTCAGGGCTCAGCTATATTAATACAAAATGCAAAATACTTCCCCACATAATGCATATCTTTTCTACTAGCAATGCACAACTTTTACGCTGGGAATGCACAAAGTTGTACAACATTTTTTAAGTGCACATCTTTGACCTCCTATTCAAGGCCTATGATGCACAAATCAATGGCCTATGATGCACCCCCTTCTTAAAATCACAAATTCATAAACAAATCTAATCAAAAGCATACTAAAAAAAAAAAAAAAAAAAAAAAAAAAAAAAAAAACATGAAACCATACCGAGTAGACACGCTATCTCATTTGATCCATTTCCAAAAACACACACAAAAATATAAAATTTGAATCAAATGATAGCAAGACTTCTTGTGAAAATTGTGGACTATTATGAACTATTCATCGTGGATTATCATTGGCCAGAAAATAATGGGAAACAATGACGAGTTCAATTTTATAAATATTACAAATTTTGAAAGATTGTAATATTTTTTTAATTTCCTCGTCTTTTTTCCTTTTATTCTTTATTTTTGTTTATTTTTTAAATATTAAATTTACTAGATCAATGGTTCGTATTTCTCTCAACTTCTTACATGAAGACTTGTTCTCATGCGAGCTAGACCCCGCTAGGGAGAGAGAGAAAAGGGTTCAAGTGAAAACAAGTTCCTATGTATAGTAAGAAGTGAGTACTAATATAATCTATTCATTTAGGTAAATCAATGGTTAAGCATTGTTGAAAAATAAGTGAAACAATGGATAAGGTCAATTTTATAAATATTGTAAACTTTAAAGTTTTCAATAATTATAAAATTGACCTCATAATTTATTTATTTTTTAGTAAAACCTTCAAAACCATTAATGAAATTAAATCTGATAGGTAGCTGTAATCAAGTCTTCTTTTTTGTTTTAGATTTTGGGGTTTATTTAGAAATGCATTAGATATTGTTATAAATTGCACTCTATACTATTAAAATTGCAATTTTGAAATTATTGGAGAAAACTAACTAGAATGCCACAGCAATATTTTCTTTTTTTAAATTGCATTAGATCCATTTGATTTTTTTAGATAGAGGGATGAGATTGACCAAATGAGAACATGATACTCTTGTAAAAAGTGAAGATTGTTCTTAGCTGTTTATTAGGGTTAATTAATTGTTGAAAGTTTTAGTAAAAAGAAAAATATTGGATCAATTTTATAATTATTAAAAATTTTAAGGGCGATATTCATTTTATAATTACTACAAACTTAAAAGTTAATAATCTATACTATCTATACTGTATATAAAAACAAAATCCTAAAATTTTAACTTCCCGCACAATTCCTAAAAGATCTCACATCCTAATAAAAGATATTGATTTCTACTTTTCTATTCGTACAATAATTCTGGGTTAAAATTCTATTCTAATATTATAAAATAGTGTAATCCAATTCCTATTGTAATCTATACTATATATAAAAACAAAATCCTGAAATTTTAACTTCCTGCTCAATTCCTAGAAAATCTATCTTCTTAATAAAATATATTGATTTCTACTTTTCCATTCGTACAATAATTCTGGGTTAAAATTCTATTCTAATATTATAAAATAGTGTAATACAATTCCTATTGTAATCTACACTATATATAAAAATAAAATCCTGAAATTTTAACTTCCCGTCCAATTCCTAAAAATCTCTCTTCCTAATAAAATATATTGATTTCTACTTTTCCATTCGTATAATAATTCTGTGTTAAAATTCTATTCTAATATTATAAAATAGTGTAATACAATTTCTATTGTAATCTATACTATATATGAAAACAAAATCCTGAACTTTTAACTTCCCGCCCAATTCCTAAAAAATCTCTCTTCCTAATAAAATATATTGATTTCTACAATAATTCTGGGTTAAAATTCTATTATAATATTATAAAATTGTGTAATACTATTCCTATTCTATCTATACTATATATAAGTGTTGCTAAAATCGCGCCGTTGGCCGCGGCGAGGAAGGCCGGAATCGGCCTCCTCCGCGGCCGCCTCGCCGGCTGAACCAGCTATTAATTTTTTTTTTTTAAGTTGTAAAGTGTCAAAAGTTCGGCAAGGCATAAATTTTGACTCGGTTGTCCGTTTTGGACAAATGTTTTTTTTGAAATCGCGTATTTTTTTGAGATCTATCCACCGCAAACTGCTGTAGGCGGTTTGGCCCACCAATTTCTAAAAAAAATGCTTTATTAAATAGTTTCTAAGATAAAACTATGAGAACCTTATGTTTTATTAATGAATTTTTAAATTTTTTAATTAAAAAATTGTCCCTGCATTATTTAATAATCTCTTTTATAATTGGTCAAATTATTTAATTATGGTAAATTAGGGAATAATTAATGATGGTAATAGAAATCCTAGAAGAATATAGAATTGAAGAATATTTAATTATTGTTATATTATTATTGTGACTCACGGAATACAATACAAGAATATTTAATTATGGTTATATTATTATTGTGCCTCACGGCTATTATATACTAACAGAACTTGAAAAGGAACTAATAATAATAATAATAATAATAATAATAATAATAATAATAATAATAATAATATAAATGGTAAAAATAATACTAAAAGTAATTAAGTGTTAATAATAATAGTAAGAATATTAACGTAAGAATTAGAACATAGAATAAATCGTAATAATTAATAACTATAATCTATGATTAAATTTGGAATTGTCAGGAAAGATAAACGACCTCTGGTAAAATTAATTCTTAAATAATTATATATTGATTTAAATATTCTTAATATATTACAACAATTTCATTTTGTGCATCGCACGGGTGAAAATACTAGTGATAATAATATCATAACCTTTAATTTCTTAAGATGGAAGCCTCCCCCATATGTGTGTGTATGTATATATATATATATATATATATATATATATATATATATATATATATATATATATATATATATATATATATATATATATATAGGGTCCGGATCAAGTGAGGACCTAATCTTAGGTGAGGACGTGAGGACTAATCTAGACCATTAAATCAGAATGATGTATGATTGAGATTAAAAGAAACAAATCACATGGATGAAGAAAACAAATCCCTTTAAAATATTAAAATATATAAATTTATGGTAAATCAGTCTTATTAAAAGATGTGCATTCCTATACAAAATATTGTGCATTCCTATACTGAGTGTTGTGCATTAATAACTTCATTGTTGTGCATTCAAACCCCGCCAAAAAATCATACAGTGAACATCCAATGTTCTACGATGCATTGAACTATGTGCTATAATGCACAACTCCCTAGCCTATAGTGCAGAGCTTACAACACTAGGTTGCACAATCAGCACACACGAATGCACAATCGTACTACCCAGGCATTTATACATATACACGACAATCCAAATATAGACAATATTATACTCAAAAGAACAAGCGAAAAAAAATAAAAAATACTGATTAGTTTGCATGGGCGAATACTCAATCAATGATGAAGAAATCGCGGCTCCAAATTGCAACGGTGATGATCCAAGAAAATAGGAAACAATTTGGCCAAGGATTATACATGCGCTCACACTTAAAAAATAGAAAAAGACACTATTATCCCACTTTAACAAAAAAGATCAATCCATGTCATCTCAAGAACTCAAATCTGGACCATCCAAATAAAAAAACAAACGCACAAGATTAGTCCTCACGTCCTCACCTAAGATTAGGTCCTCACCTGATCCGGACCATATATATATATATATATATATATATATATATATATATATATATATATATATATATATATATATATATATATATATATATATATAACGGATCAGATGTGATGGGGTCTCCAGGTAATAAATAGTGTAAAATCTCATTCATTGATTAAATTCAGATCAACTACTCAGAATGAAGGAAAATTTTAAAAATACATGGTGGCAATTTGGTAATTTATGTAAGTGCATAATTTTGGTCTTTGGATGCATTGTTGTGCCTTGTAGTGTACATTCTTCCAAACTTTCACCTCTATGACCAGTTGAGCTACCCATGTGGGTGCCTTGTATTGTACATTGTTGTACCTTCTAGTGCACATTTTTAACAAGCTGATTCAACAGACCCGTTGCTAAGTGCATATTTTTTTTTATCTTTGGGTGTATTATTTTTGCCTTCAAGTGCACAGTATTGTGACTTGGAGTGCACATTGTTGTGTCATCCAGTGCACATTATTAACATGCCCAACACACCCGTTGGCCGTTGCTAAGTCCCATGAAAGAGGGAAGGAAACGGGTTCAAGAAACGGCTTCAATAATCCCGTGAAGACTAATAAACATTTTGTGCCTTACAGTGCACAATTTTATGCTTTCCAGAGCTCATTGTTGAACCTTCCTTGGCATATTGTTGTATCATCGAAGTGCATATTGTTTTGCCTTGGAGCGCACATTGTTGAGCTTTGCAGAGCATAGTGGTGTGCTTTCCAGTTACACTATTGTGCCTTCCAAGAGATAATTTTGTGTCTTCCATGATTTGAACAGAATACAAAGACAGTAAATCAGATATGGTTTATTGGAGTAGATGACATCGTGTAGATTAGAAGCACTATTTTTTTTATTTTAAAAGTAGTTGATCTAGACGGATCAAAGGCTCAGATTTCTTCTCACTTTCGCACTCCATCTTCACACCAGTTGATTTTCAACAATTCAATCAATTGGAGTGTTGTTCATTCAAACACACCATGACTGGTAGACTTCTCATAATTTAGAACCAAGCTGGTTCTTCTCCAACCAATTCACAATCCAAGTCTAGCTACCCTACTTGCCTACACAACTCTGCGTATCTTTAGGCTCTGTTCAAAGTACTCCATGATCTTAGAAAGCTGGATAATATTCCAAAGAATGCTAAAGTCTCTGCATCACATATTCATTCATAATCATAAAAGTATTAAAATAAAAGGCTTATGATGTTACGGATGAGCCAGATGACTCGAAGTATCCACTTTTCCGTTGGGTAATACCTGAATGGCTGAATCATTCTATATTTACTCTTTAATATCATATATATATATATATATATATATATATATATATATATATATATATATATATATATATATATATATATATATATATATAATTTAATTATGACCAAATGAGAACTAGACTTGTTGAGAGAAGTGATGACAAATTTAGTCGTCAATTTAGAATGATAATGATTAGAAAATAAAAGATAGAACCAATCAGATTACATAAATATTACAAACATTCAAAGTTTGTATTATGTATGAAATTGACTCAATTTTTTCTTATATTTTCTTTATTTTTCAACCGTTAGATCTATTATATCAATGGCTAGCATTTGTCCACGTTCTAAAAGGAAGTCTTTTTCTCATTTTGAGTGGAAAATTAGAAAAACTTAGTGAAAATGGCATATATGTTGTTGGAAAACTAGCTCATTGTACTGTTCTCATATGTTGTTGGAAATTTAGTAAAAAATTGACATGTAAAGTGATTATTTTGAGACAAAATTTTGAGTAGGATCGACTTCCGAAAATAAGCTCCAAAAAGTTGGATTTATTTACACCCATGACCCAATCGCTCCAAAAATCGGCAGCCTAGACAAGCTAAAATTTTGAATTTCTTTTTTCTCAACAAAGAGTTTGAATTGTGTACCTTTTCGAGAGTGGGGATGCAAATCACGATCTCAAAATGAACTCCACCCACAATTTGGATGCGCCAAACATTCATCCAAAAATTGACTGTCCAAACAAGCTAAGATTTGGAATCTAAACTAAGATCTGTTAGTGGGATCAAGATCTGCCAGCATACTAGGAATCCAATGAATTGCCTAAACATCTACCGACTAACCAAGGGATCTAGTTTGACCAAAGACCGTTCAGTTGGCCAACGATCTTCTGTTTGACCAAGGATCTTCCCGTTAAGACTTGCTTTCGTTCTAAAGTTGCGATCTTTCAGAATAGTAGTCTTTAACCTCTTTCTTCGTTTATGATATGTTGAAATTAAGTGAGGATATATGGTTGTCTAATGTAATGTCCCACCTAAGCTACCAGATTGTGATAAGCTAGCTATGACTATCTCCAATATAATTCAACTCAGGGTTTTCTTCTCTCTTCAATAACAACACCAACTTCCCCCTAGACAGTTGGTACACCAGGCCAACTGATGAGCAGAAGAGCTTACAATGTCTTTTTGGTATAGTAGCTGCAGCTTCATTAATTACAACATAACTCTTCCTGTTCTATGTTTGGTAGGGTAGGGGTCTTCTTCTTCCTGTTCCTCTCAGGACTTGGGCCAATATAATGGCACCTAGGAAGTAGGAACCACAATATACTTAGGAGTTGTCATTTCATTAAGTCCAATACTCACTGACTCACTACTGTTGTATGCCTATTTTAGGGTTTTGATGAAGTTTCATTTTTGAGGTTTCAGTACCACTCTTGTTTCTCCTTTCGGAATATTACTGTATCCTAATTCAAGGATGCAATATTGACACGATGCTCTTGCTCTACCATGTTTCTTTTTTTCATTTTTTTTTTTAAATATATCTAGGGTTTCCACTGTTGGACACAGTAACTAATCCCCTCAGCTGGATTGTAGGCACCTCGAGATAGCTGGTCTGGAGATTTAAGCCTGCTTCATATCCAAAACCAAAGATCAAATTAAACCCTTGACATTTGGTTAGGAACACCCCATGGATTTACATGCATCAAGACTTTTCAAGATAACGTATTTGCTAACATCATCTTACATCAAGAGTTGAAAGGAATTAATACCGGTTACTCAATGTAGTAGAACTTCAAAGATAATGCATTTAATTGCTTACGTCAACAGCATACACTATAGGTTGAGTAGCAATGCAACTTGCACACAGTAGCAAAGCTTTAAACACCAAGACTCTTTGTAGCACTAAAACTCTGGAGTAGCAAAGTATACTACTAGGCAGTATAGTTTTTTTTTTTTTTTCTTTTTTTTTTAAATTAACACAAAGTGTTTCAAAACAGCATGACTGGACCAATTGTAGAGGTTCTTACTAGCAATAGAATTTTTTTTGACAGGGACAATCAATATATTCTTTGTTTAAGCAACATATGAGGTATCAGGCCGGGATTATCCCAGCCAATATTGGCTTTGCAAGCTGATGTGGCAAAGCCACATATACATTTTTTATTTTTTTTTAATGAAATAGGTTTGCAAATTTGCACTACAAGCAAATTTGTAAACCCTGAAAAAGCTGCCGCGGTTGTACTGCCGCGGCAGCTTTTGTATATATTTTTTTTAAATTTTATTTGATTTTTGTACTTTTTAGTATTTTAATATTATTAATAATGTTATTTTAATATGTTGGGCCCACTTTTGAAGGTTGATTGGATTTGCAGGGTTGTAGTGTGAATAGTAGATGATTTGCAAATGGGATGATGTGGAAGTGGGACCCATTTTTGAGAGTGGGAGATGTTTGCAGGGATAAGGACAGCCTCATTACTGCTAAAAGTACATGTTGGCACCGTACCGATGAAAGAGGAGGCCATATACTTTCATGATAAGTAAAGTTTCTTAGGGAAGATTAAAAATCAGATCTTATGGACAAATTACACACAACAATTAAATAAAAGTTCACACTTGTCAAATACAAACAGATTAATTTATTACAAGTTAATTTGTAATGGTTTTGGTGATTATAAAAATGCTAATTACTCATAATTTTACCACTCACAAATTAATCACTCCATGATGTGGCAAAAATCCTAGGCATCAGTTTTCCTTTTAAATTTAAATTTTAATTTTACTAATAATGTCTAGGATTTTGTCACATCATGGAGGGGTTGGTTTGTGAGTGCTAAAATTAAAAGTTTGTAACACGATTGTTGTGATCAAAACATGCATAAGTTTTTTTCACTTGTAACTTGTTGGGTGAACAAAGTTACTAGTAAAATCCCAAGAAAAATAGTGGAGTAGAGGAATTATTGCATCCTCAGACCACTATAAAAACTCTCTATCTCATTTACTTTAAGAATTTCAATTTCTTATATATTATACTTATTTATTTAACATTTTCAAACTTATTTAAGTGCTAAGTGTGCTAACAATGCATTAACTTTGACCAAAGTTTTTCTTGGTTAATTAGTTAATATTTCAACATAGCTTTCCACATAGTGTTGAGAAATTAACGATGAAGTCAACCTATGAAGGTTTGATTAACTTTATTTCAAAAAAAAATTAAAATTAAAATCTCAATAAGTCTATTCAACCCCTTCCCACACCTTTCTAGACTTACTCAATTCAGTTGAGACCATCAAAAATGATAAAACCATTTTTGTTAGTCTATTTGAACTCAAGAACTGCCCCTTTAAGTATCAAAAGCCAAAAAAATTATGGCAACATATATCTAATAAATAGTAATATATATATATATATATATATATATATATATATATATATATATATATATATATATAAGTAATAAATCTTGGGCACTCACCAATTTGTGGTGAAAATTAATCCATGAGCAATTACTTAAAAAATAATAATAATAATAATAATAATAATAATAATAATAATAATAATAATAATAATAATAATAATAATAATAATAATCAATGAGTCAATATTTGTTTGTTTTAATTGATTATTAGCATTTTTATTTTTTTTGTAACACATGTTGTGTTTGCTATAGCTGCTTGTGACATTTTTTAATATGTTGCGATGAATTAATTAACCTCAATTGCAAGGTGATGAAACAGAGAAATATGATGATAATTGCATCTAATTAAGACCATAACATACAGAAACATGAAATGAGAAGAGACACTATAGAAATTGAGGATAATGACAACCGTATAAGCTGCCGTGAGCGGTGAGCGAGCCAACATCTATGATCTAACAAACACAAAAGCGAAATGTGTTTGGCGTATATTTCTACAAACGCATTTCCCTTTTGCGTTTAACTTTTAAAAAATAAAAAAAATAATAATCATAATTGACAACACAAGTAAAAATGTGGATGGCTTATTAGGCCGTCTCCAACGAAGACGGCAAAGATTTGGCACAAATTTTTTTCCAACGAGACGTTAAATCTTACGTCATTTTAGTGTTTGTCTATAATATGGCACTGCACTGTAGATGAACATTATTTTAGTGTAGAAGACTTAATTCCTTTTGGGTCCTTGGTCTTTTTTGTCAATTCTGATGGTATCGCTATTTTATTTTAATGTATTTACATATATTGTTAAATACTTTAACATAAAAATAATTAAAAATAAATTATACTACCTCCGTCCCATTTTATGTGTCTGGTTCGATTAATGAGGCTTGACTGGAGTTATTTTTAATTAATTTTTCATAATATTAAGTTTATTATTAGTATACAAAATTTATATATTTAGAAACTATACTGAAAGTACTATTAAACACAAAAATCAAATTCAAAAATAAGTTAAAAATACTAAAGAAAATAAACAAAGAAGAAATAATTAGTTTGACCAATGAATAGTAAATAGGACAGATAAAATGGGACAGAGAGTGTACCATTTAAAAGATCTCATCAAGACGATGAAAACAAGACTAATATTATATATAGATTAATTAAAAACTAAAGTACATAAAATATAATTTTCACTTCGTAAAAGATAAAGAAGCGCATTATGCGCTTCGTAATGTGATTGAGCATTTGTGGGAACGATATGTTAATTTTGAAAATTAAATGTAATAGTTGTTATATCTTATATTATTGTGGAATAAAAATATTATTTGCATTACAATTAAATTTTATATTAAAAAAATTAAAGTTTTAATTTATTAGAAATAAATTATTTTAATGTAGAAATAAAATTTGGTTTAATGGGTTGGAGATGAATAAAATTTGGTGTAAAAATATGATGAGAATATTCTTTGGCAATTTATATCCTGCACCACGGCGCGCGTTGCATTGTGCGCCAAGATGCAAAACTACGTCGTTTCAATTTTTTTTTTTTTTTTAATTTCGCTACACAGTCTTTGGCAGTTAATTTTCCTTATAAAAAAAATCTCATGTTCAAAAATGTACATAATGTTATACTAGAATACACATAATTGTATAAATGAATGTACATAATTATATAACAAAATGCACATACTCGTTTTTAAAAGATAACACACATAATCTAACATAATACATAATAAACATAAACTTTTAACATAATACACATAAACTCTTAACATAATACACAAAAATTTCCTAATTCGGATGTATATAATTATATAAAAAAATGTACATAATAAAAAATATACATAATCATGTCAACTTCCTACTGCGCCTCCCAAAACGACGTCGTTTTGGGAGGCGCGGGGCGCACAGTGCGCCGTAGTGCAGGGTACAACAATTGATATTCTTTTTGGTGTAAAATTTAGTGTTTGTTTTGGGAGGCGCGGGGCGCACAGTGACCGTAGTGCAGGGTACAACAATTGATATTCTTTTTGGTGTAAAATTTAGTGTTTTGGATTGGAGATGGCCTAAATACGTCACATGCACTTCTGACTTTTAAAAAAATAGTTTGGGTTATAAGGTTTTTTTTTTTTTTTTTTTTAATTACACTAATATAAAAATAGAAAAGCTTTTTAGAAATATGTGTTTAGTTCGGTCAGTATAAAAACGCATTTCCAAAAAACTTACTCCTAATTTCCTAAGGTCCCCCAAAAATCAAAAGTTCGCTATTTTTGTCCACAAAGTTTCAAATTCATCCTACTTCAGTCATTAAACCCCCTCTTTTGAAAAGGTTTCAACAAATTTCCATCCAGATTTTCACATTTTTTGCAATTTGCATTTAAGACATTAAGACATGAAGACTGCTTTGCTCACAAACCTGACTAAATGGAATTTCAACAAAATTTTGTTTTCTTCAAGTTAAAAATAATAATTAATACATTTATAGTAGTATGTGTTTTTCAAGCAAGAACAGTTGTAACATCTGCTGCTGCTGCCGCATCATCAGATTCATCAACCATGAGCTCATCACGAATAGCAGTTGTAACATTTGCATCAAAGGATTCGTCAACCGCGAGGTCATCACGAAATAGGAGCTTAAGGTATGGAAGGACTCTTGGAAGCATAGGCAGATCTGCTGCATTTATACTCATCATATCAAAAGCAATGCAGGTTTTGTGCATGTGGGATTCATCAAAAACTGGGATTTTAGGGTATCTTTGGCTGAAGTGAGTAAGGATGATACGATATGCTCCAGCGCTATCCCCCACTTCAATAGCTTCCTTTGTTGTGCTGTGATTTCTTGCTATTGCCTCGTCCACCATGCCATCTTCAAATGTAGCCTGCAGTGAAAGCAAATTCAATACAAGCTAGCTGAGGAGAAAAGCATCGAAATTTACATTGAATATCTCCATTAAGGCGTAAGTGGCCGTGCCCTCTCATCCGAGAGCTCGGGAGTTCAAATGCCCTCCCATATAGAAAAATCAATCTGGCTAGCACTTTGCCCCTTAATTGGTGCGGGCCGGGCCGGTGCGAATGAGGATTAGTCTGAGTATGGTACATTGGTGCGGGCTTAAAGGTGCCTCCTACAATTAGGGTCTGCTCAGGAGCCTCATGGTATAACCGAAAAAGAAAAAGAAAAAAAAAAAACAAAAAACAAAAAAAAACTGATAAAAGCATGATAAGAAAATGGCTTGCCTCGTGTATGAGAACTGTTGCTCCACGAGAAGCTTCAACCAGATCTGGACAGGGCCTAGTATCACCAGAGTAAACAATCTTCCATCCCGGTATCCTTTTCCCAGCACTATTAGTTCTATCAGCAGCTTTTAGTGCTACTCCATAAGCTTGTGGACAATGAATAACAGGGAAACTTATCAATGCTTCTAATCCTGCTTCGTTTAATACACCCTTCAGGTTCTTCAAAATTGGGAAGAACACAGATGAGTCAACTGGACTGCCTGGCCTCTTCCAATAGCTCTGCATGCGATCCCCTTTCACAAATAGACTAGAATCAGTCTGTTGGTCCTTTAGCCCAGGTGCTTTCCCTCTTTCCACATCGTTGTCTTCATGTGACTCAAAAGCCTTCAATGAAGATTCTGTGGTATTCCTACAATCAAGGAATTGCATATCTAGATCCTCAAGTCGTTGATACGCATCAAGATATCTCTTAAGCTGTCTAGGGCCAACAACAATCAAAGGCTCATGAGCCACATCTTTGAGTAATTCACGTCTAAGCGCAAGTATTCTTGCAAGACCAGTATGATGATCAGCATGTATATGAGAAATCCAGATACACCTCAAACCTCTAACAGCTTCGTCAGCACCTTCAATGCCAAACCTGTTCCAAATAAATTGCGGAGTCAATGTGTTGAGATGAAAAATAAATTCGTTAAAGAGAAAATTTACAAGTTTCTGAAGTACCTTCTTTTAAGCTGTCCCAGTGTCCCTTCACCACAATCTAAGAGAATACTTCCCTTTGAGAATAGATTAATGAAGATAGAACTAACATTCCGATATTTTGAAGGCTGGGATGACCCAGTCCCAAGAAGAACAATCTCCATATCATCTCTTGTTATGCCTTCCAAACAACTAGGTAGTCCATTTTCATGCAACCATGGCTCTTCATACATAAGTTCTGTATCTCGCACATATGTCCCATTGGTTTCTCCATTCCCGTGCCACAACTGGGTAATGCGTTGAGAAGCATCTTCAATCTCTGGAATTCCTGAGATTAAATCACTGATTATTTCTGGGGAAGACATCATATTTGGAGTACAAGATTTGTCTAGTCCAAGCTGTGCGTATGGTCGAAGATGGAACTGTTCCACAAGAAATAGTAAATCAGCCTCAAGTCTTAATAAATTTTTAGGATTTCGATTATGTTGGGGAAAGTGGATCTATTGATCTCATTAAATTAATACGGAGTAATTGCTTTAAAATATTAATTTTTGAAACTTTATATTATAAGAAAAAAACATTTTTCAAAATAGTTTTTGTGTGCATTTGTCAGTCTTGGTACTACACAGCCATTATCAGATTGTGAAAAATGGAATGTAGTGAAACAACTTAACTCATTCCATAGCAGCCAATTCATACCTTGAGGAGATTCTCAGCAGAAATGCCTCCAAAAATCTGTGGCAGAGATCCCTGTAAAGAGTAGAAACAAACAAGTTCTGAATCCACCAAAAGTACCCAAAAATTCAGGCATTTCAGTCGCTCTGATCATTAGCATTTTAATTACTACACCCTAGATGCAATTTCAACTTACTGTACCTCGCTTGCAAACTCTGAGGCTGATGGCAACTTTTTCATCTGTTGAAGAGACCAAAAACCAGGGGCAGGAAATAACTGTGGACACAAGTAATTGAGTCGAGTTGCAGCTCTTGCACTAGATCTTAGAATTGGAATCTCAATATTCTTCCTGCAGAGTGTACAAGAATGAACTCCAATAAAACTTAAGCAGGAATCACCACTCAAAAGGTATCTGGATTTGAAAGAAAAATATACAAAGTAACTCACAGCTCATGCCCAGCCATGATATGCTGAGCCCCACCAAATCTTGACATCCACTGCTGATACATGGCTGTATTTGTTACTGTTGAAGGACTAAGGTGAATTACACAATTTACAAGTTTACAGTTTTCAGAAGCATTTGATGATATATTTGAATAATATGGGGCAAGAGATTCCAAAGCAAACAACTCCTCTAAATGAGACATGGTTGGGCAGTCAACAAGGAACACAATAGGACCAGGAATAGAAGGGCCCAGAACATCACTTGGGTGAATCTGCATTATAGAATCAATGCATGTTGAAAATGATGACAAAAAAAATTAAAATTCAATAAAAGATTTTTAAAAATACAAATAAAAATTTTACCATTTTGTCTTGTGTATCTGACAACACTGATTTTCCATGTTGCAATTCACGATATTTTGGTCCAGGACTCAATCCAAGATCAGCAGCCTTTTTGGGGTCAAATTTCCCCTTAATTTCTGGCAATTCACATACATAAACAACAGAAAGATCACCAGGCTTCAAAGAAAGCTCAGTTCTTGAACTAATACTGGGTTCTGAAAAAACCTTTGTTCTCTCCTCAACACTAGCTGTTAAAGCATTAACCTCCAAGGACCCTTTTGAGTGTCTGGGTCGCAACAGAACAGATGATATTTTAACAACTTCGTTGTCAATATGAACGATGGGATTGTCAAACTTCTCTGGTGCAGGTATAGTGGCATTATCACCAGGTAGCGGCCCAAAGCTTTTTGTATGGACCATTGCAGCATTTGGGATAAATGATTTCATGGCCTCAACAAGATATTTAAGATCTGAAGGACCCCAAACATTGACCTTTAAAGAAAACACTAAAAATCAGTATCTTTGTGACAAATAGTGTAGAGCAGGTCAGACAAGCTGCAGAGCACTTACAGACAAACCTTCTTCTCCTATGCCTGCTAGAGTTAATAAAAGGCCTGCAATTGAAATACATAGTTAACTGTTCTGGAAGTTCTTTTACAATGCCTCAATGATGAAACCCTTAAATCCATCAGTGGAAGCAAGAAATCTGCACACAAAAAGTTATAGCCAACCTGGAAGTCCACCAGCAGTTTCTGAGCATACACGCGAGAGAAATATGTGATCAATCTACAAAGAAAAGGGCTATAAGTATCACCCCTACACAAAAAGTAAGATAATAGAAAGTGAAAATCCAATATATATATATATATATATATATATATATATATATATATATATATATATATATATATATAATAGACTATAAGAGACTAGCTAACCTTGGACAACTTAATTTTATGCTCTGTACAAAATCGTTGCAATCCCTGGATGTAGTATTAACCACCAAGAGGTCAGTCTAGAAGCTTAGAGTTTATTCAATATATGAAAGCTAACAATTACAGCATACTATTTAAATGCATGAGAATAGGAAGTAGTTAGGTTAACAAATTTCACACACCTCGTAAGTGTCATGCAATGAAATTAAAGTTACTTCTATACTCCTGGTAAGGTGGAGAACATAATAAAGTCCCATATATAGAAATTAAATTAGTTTCCTTGAATCTCCTTTTATAAACACAAAAGTGACAATCAACTTTGTATGTAGCTTTTTTTGGTTAATCACTAAACCACTATCGCATTACACATCACTACATCAGTGGTTAGTTTGTTCCATTATCCCATTTCTACAACTTTCTATGTTAGTGGTTAGATTAAATCCTTAAATCACACTCTGTAAATAGTAAGAGTTGTTAGCCTTGAAAGGGCGTGACAGTGAGAAACTTTGCATTATTGGTGTATCAGGGCTTTTTGAGGATTGAGTGACTTTATTGCCCATTTTGTAGCCCTCAATCTAGTGAAATATAGCATCACTGATCACCATATTTGCCTGTGGAGCATGCATGTAACATCCAAAGAACCAAAACACAGTAAATTCTTGATCTCCAATTTTTAGTTTTATTATTTTGTAACTCCAGTTTTTGTTCATCTATGCTGGGTGTTTTTTTCACAGCAGATGACTTAGTTATGCACACTGTTACCACTAAACCAGTTCAAGGTATAACCACTACATTGATTTTGCTCAGTTGTGAATACTTACTTCTCCAGCATTAAATATAAATCTCTGCTTATCAAAGAATAGGAGGACCGATGGTGATGTATCTTGCGTGTCCATACCAGTCCCAAGAATCTGCAATATAGAGTTACAGAGAAAACAGAGCTTAAGTCAAATTTCAAATTCATGAAGTCATAACTACTCTAAATTAGGTCAACAGATTAAAACAACCAAAAAAAAAAAAAAAAAAAAAAAAAAAAAAAAAAAAAAGAAGAAGCAAACAAGCACACGCAACTTCGGATTAAGCATGAATTATCTAGAATAAGACATTGCTATTTATCACATCTCAATCACACTACTACGAAGACAACCATAAAACGCAGAAGCTCAATCCAGTTTCGTGCAGAAGCACCAATTCAATTACATTAGAACAAACTCATAGCAAGAATTATATTACCCAAAATGCATGAAAATATTTATTTAATAAATAAAAGCCAGGATTCAAAATTGATAGACACAAAAGGAGTGATGGATATTTACCTGAACATAAGAAATTGTATTTGCAGGATCAAGTTTGCGGACTTTGCGCTGAAGATTCTTTTTTGGCTTATCACTACCATCTTTACCTTCCGCCCTTCGTTTATTGAACCCAATATGCTCCGACCCACTGTTACTGCCGCCTTCCATTTTTTCAACCTTGGAACTGCTATGCCTACGGCCACTGCTCAATGAATTGGGATTGTTCTTGCTGTTGCCGTACCTTTGTTTAAGTGAATATGAAGAGAATGAAGCGAAGAGAGGAGGGGGTTTAAGGGAGGTTTTTGGAGGTCTGAGCCTGAAGAGACGAGAGAGCGAGGGCGAAGCGGAGAGAAGGTGATGGTTGGCGGTAGAGAAGAAGAGGCGAAGACTAGTGATTTCGTGCATTTTGCGCCTTTTTGTAATTTGAGCCCCCACTCCTCTCGCCTTCGAGCGAGGGTTTTAGCTTGACTTCATCGGCCCATGTCAGGGTTAGGGGCATTGCAATTCTGTAATTTTGTCTCTGCCGCATTCGGGTCGGGTTCCTATACAGATTTCAGTAGTTTATAGTTTATACCCCTTTATTTTTATTTTGAAAAAATTACACTTTTCATCTATAAATTATAGGGTAATGGTAGAATTCATCCTTGAATGTTAGTCATGCTCACTTTTCATCCCTAAGTTATTATTAGCGTTGCACTTTTCGTCCTTGAATTATAGAGTAATTGTAGAATTCGTCCCTGAGTGTTGGTCATGCTCACTTTTCGTCCCTAAGTTATCATTGACGTTGCACTTTTCGTCTCTAAGTTATACTAAAATTGTAAATTTCGTCTCTAATCACTACTACATAAATGGTATACTACGTCACTTAATAGACGGAGGTTTTTTAAATAACCACCGTCTAATATATTTTGTTATACTACGTCACTTAATAGACAATGATTTTTTAAATAACCGTCGTATATATCTTAATTAATTCTTTTTACGTCATACACTTTAAATAACCACCGGCAGTTTTTTTACACATACACGGCGGTTTTTGAAGTGTCGCGCGTGTAAGTGACTATTATTAATTGTTTGACTTGGTTAAAAACTCAATATAAGTGTTTGGTTAATTAGCTCTTTGTAACTCCAAAATACTAAAATTTAAAAAGCAACTCAAAGTAACATTTTCAATTAGTTTTTTTAGAAAAGAAATTATACCAAACAGATATCAGCTAACAGCTAATTTATCAAATACATTTTTACAATCAGCTAATATTATCAACTAGTTATACCGCTAACAGCTATCAGCTAACAACCATTTACTAAATAGAGTCATATATTTTTTATTAACGAAAAAACTTGTGTTGCTGGACTACCTGGACATGTGCTTTGGCATCCTAGCTTGCAAAGGAACTAAATTAGCTTAAGTTAACTATAATTGACCGGCTAAAAGGCCAATAGACAGCTTTTTGTACGTGTGTGTCAAACTTAAAACTTTGTGATTACTAAATCCGTATCTAGTCAACTTGGATGGTTTCGTTGCGAACAACTATATACCAACAATATGTGTAAGTTTGGTAAATGTAAATAATACGGAGTAATATATATACCTGAATCCAAGTACAGATGCAGGGCATATCCTAAGAAAACAGATGTCAAACCAAAAGAAGGCAATTTAGCCTTTGAATTCATAAGTTTGTAAGTCAAACAAGAGAATGTAAACTAAACAAAACTAGCACCGGTATAGAATCACTAACTATGATAAAGACCATTTCCAACAAGCTGGTGAGAAATGCTTGTTCATCTTTGGGGCAGCAAAAGGGAGAAAGATGGGGAACATGATCTCCAAACCTAAATCGCCAAAAGGAAAGAAAGAACTGCACGAACGAGGAAAAGAAAGATGCTCATCCTACTAAACGGAAAGACAGCTGGGCACATATGAATGGGAGCCCAAAAAGTAGTTAAAAACAACTATACGGGGCATATTCCGGAATAGATAAGAGCAAAAAGAGGGAACCAAATGCAAGGGATAGGTAGGGGGTACGGAAGGACCCAAAAACGAACAACTACACGGGGTAAGGGGGCATACCCCGGGAGAAAAAGAAATAGATAAAATATAAAAATAAAAATAAAAGAAAGGAAGGAAATCTTTCAAAGGGGGAACAAATACAGGGGCATACCCCGAATCAAAAAGATCAACCCAAGGAACAAAAAGAGGGTAGGTCATCTCCTGCATGCTCTCTTTTCTTCTCCAGCTATTAAGTCTTCCACTAATCATGGCTTCACAGATCATAACCCTACCATTATGGTGCGAAGCTTTCGTGCATTTTGCGCCTTTTTGTAGTTCGAGCCGCCACTCCACTTCTTCAGGCCCTTTCACCTGCGAGCGAGGGTTTTAGACTTGTAGTTTTACTTCATCGGCCCATGTCAGGGTTAGGCAATCGTTATGCCATGCATGGAACCGTGTTCACCATTCATGGTGAACACGGTCCCAACGGTAACAACACCGTTATCTTTTTTTTTCTCTCTCTTTTAATTAACCGTGCGACTTTTCTTCTTCATTTTCACATTTCGCGGTTTGCAAGCTTCTTCAACACTCATAAATTATGAATATGCAGGCATGGATTTATAAATGTGCAGTTATGAAATTATGAATATTCTTTTATGAGATTATAAATTTGCTGTTATGAAATTATGAATTTTCTGTTATGAGATTATGAATTTACAGAAAATTCATAATTACATACTGTAAATTAATAATCTCATAATAGAAAATTCGTAATTTAATAAATGTAAATTCATAATCTGAACATAAAATGCAAAACGCCGTTAACAGCACATTAACTAATTTTTTTTTCTTTTTCCGTAAAAACGACGCCGTTTGGGTCCGTGTTCACCATTCATGATGAACACATTTCCATGGCATAATTTGCGAGGGTCAGGGGCATAGCAATTATGTACTTTTGTCTCTGCTGCATCCGGGTCGGACTCCTTCCTATACAAATTTCAATTTCGAAAATGTTGTAGTTTATGCATTTACAAATATGTCAATTATTAATATCACCTTTGAATTATTAGTGATATATAAATATTTCTTCTCAATTTTTAAAATTTGACATATATTGCGCCTCCTCTAATAGAAAGGAGGAGAAACATTGTTATCGGCGGAAGGAGAACAAACGAAGAAAGAGAAATGGAAGAAAAAAATGTGGTCTTTAAATCAAGAAAACAGCGGATAACTACATTTATACCGCTAATAATTTATGAAAAAAGACAATATATGTCACGTTTTGAAAATTGAGGACAATACACCACTAATAATTTAAAATTAACATTGATAATTGACATATTTGTGAAGAACATATATTACAACTTTTCATTTTAGTATTTTATAGTTTATACCCCTTTATTTTTTTTTTGTTTTTCTTTTTCCTAGTAATTTTCTTCTTCTTTTTTCTTCTAATTTCCATTCTCATCCATATTTATAATTTGTTTTCTTTTGCCAAAAGTGATAGAAGTATTTATTATCTAAAAACATAATAAGTTTCAATCTAGGTTATACCCTTAATTTATATCTTTTTTTTTTTAAAAAAAATGTACCTTATGCTATAAAAGTTATATTACATAATTTTTTGGACAAAAATATCCCTACAATTATAACTTCTGTTATCTTCCCACATTATTATTATCATGTACATGCATACATATTATTTTTTCTTACATCCTTCAATGGTAAGTTTGAATTCATTTAGATTTTAATTAAATTTTACCATAGTTATATTTAGTAATTTATCATTTCTATAATTCTTACCTCAATAATATTAATATGAATTATGCAATTATACAATATATATACACACACACACACACACACACACTATTATTTAAAAAAAAATTAATATAACTAAAATTTTAATATTTAATATTAATATTGGACATATATTTTTTGTGCACCGCGCATATAAAATACTAGTTGTGGTAATATGTATCATCAAAATTATTACCCAGATAGGACCATGGGACAAGAGAAAGAAGAAATGTTTGTGGACTCGAAAGTAGGAAGGCGCAAAAAATGGAGCTGCAACCAAAAAATGTTTGAACTTGTGACTTGTTGAATAATTACACAGCCTAATTAAGCCACTTCACATCTTATATATCAAAGGGAATTAGGTCATACTTATTAGTAATGAGAAAGGGCAATGTGGTAAATAGTGGGGATGAAGATGGGAAACGTGCATGGCCAATAAGAGAGAGCAAATGAGAGCAAGGCCGTGCACTTGGCAGCAAAAGAGGGGGGTCTTGGCACTACAAAAGGGACCTCATGTCTCCCTTCTAAATTAAACATCATCCCTTAATTAACTACATCATAGCTAGATTGGTAGTGTTTGGCCCCAAGTTCAATTCCTTATGAGTCCACATTATTTCGAGCGGCAAAGTATGCTGTGGAAACGTGTCCATCGTACATGGTGGACACGTTCCCAAAACGAAAACGACGTTGTTCTAATTTTTTTTTTTTTAAAAAAAAATTTGAAGAGTCGTTAACGACATTATTTATTCGTTACATGAGGATATGTTCATAATTTTATAACTATACAGTTTAGAAATTATGAATCTACAGTATAGAAATTATGAATCTACTGTATTTAAATTATGAATCTACAGTTTAGAAATTATGAATCTACAATATTTAAAGAGCTTTTTCTCAAAATGGTCCCTCGACTATTGCTCATTCTCAATTTTACATTTCGACTTTCAATTGCACCAAATCTGGTTCCTCGACTTTCAAAAACTCACCCAATTTAGTCCTCCGTTAAGTTTTCCGCCAACTCAGTGTTAAATGGAGGGCATTTTCATCCGTGTACCTATTGCACACCTAATATACACTAAGAAATAGTGGAGGGACCATTTTGGGAATAGTCGAGAGACTATTTTGAGAAAAACTTGTTTTATCTTTTTTATTTCATTGTGTTTATTTTTATTTTTAGACTCTATCAAATTAGAATTTTTGTATATTTTTCACAAATATAAATAGTTAAAATCCCACAATCCAACATCAAAAATTTTAACTTTCTCTATAGACTTTTTTTTTTTTTTTTTTAATGTCTAAACATACACATTTTTCCACTATTCTTATCAAGTTTTACAATAAGTTTCATAAATTTCATAAATACTCATATATGTTTTATTTTTATCTTTTTAATTATGTGTTATATATATATATATATATATATATATATATATATATATATATATATATATATATATATATATATATATATATATATATATATATATATATATATATATATAATCATACACTCATACTAAAAGTTCAATAGACAATCAATCATTATGTATCACATTAAATATTACTTTTATCATTGAAAATAACATTTTTATTTTTTGTACATACCTTGGTAATAAAGTTTCGCTTTCAAATTTAAGTTTATTAATATTCATATATAAAATACAAACAAACTTCAAAATGACAATAATTTGTAATTTTGGTAAAGGATGAAGCTTTACAGGGACGGACTCAGAAATTTTTTCCAGTGAAGACGAAACATTAAAACAAAAGAAATAATTTGAAAAAAAAAATTACTTAAGAAATATAGGTATAAATATTATTGGATATGAGCAAAAAATCAAACACATCGAAAATTTATAAAAAAAATGTGTGTGCGCGCGTATTAAATATAAAAAAAAATATATTAAAAACGTGACTTGTTAAAGTCATAGGGAAGGAGGCCAATAAAAGATTCAAACCCCTGACCTTCATTATAACAAAACACATGCTTTGCCAACTAATCTAACTCACTTTTCATTAACATTCATCTGTTTTTTATACTAATACTAAAACTTGTACTATATATACATATATACATACAAAGGTTATATACTGAGTGGGGGTAGGGGAAGGGGGGCAGCTCCCCCCCCCCCCCCCCCCTTTAGCTCCGTCTATGAGGCTTTAGGTTTAGGATTGTCTGTTTTGTGCTAATTATTTTTACATTTGATTTGTTGTACTTGTCTTTTAACACATATAAAGTTGGTAGCCGTAGTGGTAAACTCGCTTTTGCATGATGTACTGCTTGGTAGTTAGGAATTTGGAAATGATAGTTATGGTTTGTACTAATTATGGTATGGAGCTAATATAATGGTCTTGCGGCAAAATTAAGCCAACTTTTCAAAAAATATTTTTCAATATTTTGTCATTGACAATGACCGAGAAGTGAAGCGTACTTCTTAGCTCTGTGAAGTGTCAAAAGCATCTCTCTAACTGAAGAGTGCGCCATCGGCCTTGTGACCAAAAAGTACACTTACCTTCAGGTCACAAACAATAAATACTTACTTTCCGGTCCAACATTTTTCCTACATTTTACACTCTTTAGGTCTCTAATAATAATGTTATGTTCAATAATACAAATAATATTTAATATGATACATAATGATTTTATATATATATATATATATATATATATATATATATATATATATATATATATATATATATATATGAACATAAAAAGATAAAAATAAAACGTATATGAGTATTTATGAAATTTACGGAACGTATTGTAAAATTTGATAAGAATAGAGGAAAAGTTTGTATGTTTAGATAGAAGAAAGAAGTCTATAGAGAAAGTTAAAAAATTTGAGGTTGGATTGTGGGATTTTAACTATTTATATTTGTGAAAAAAATCTACAAAAATTATAATTTGATAGAGTCTAAAAAATGAAAATAAACACAATGAATTTTTTTTTTAAAAAAAAAAGAGTTTTTCCCAAAATGGTCCCTCGACCATTTCTCAGTGTATATTAAGTGTACAATAGGTAAACGGACGAAAATGCCCTCCATTTTAACACTGAGTTGATGGAAAACTTAACAAAGGACTAAATTGTGTGAGTTTTTGAAAGTCGAGGGACCAAATTTGGTGCAATTAAAAGTCAAAATGCAAAATTGAGAATGAACAATAGTCGATGGACATTTTGGGATAAAACTCATATTTAAATTATAAATCTACAGTATAGAAATTATAAATCTACAGTCAGGAGTGTAGCTACAATGGGGGCAGCTGCCCCCCCCCCCTCCCCCTCCCCCTCCCCCCACCCACATCCTATATATAAACCTTGTATGTATATATGTATATATAGTACAAGTTTTAATATAAGTATAACAAAATAGATAAAAGTTAACAAGATATATTATTAGATTAGGTGGCAAAGCACTCTTCTTATCTTTGTAGAGGGTAGGGTTTAAATCCTTAATAAATGATTTTGGCACATCTCTTTTTAAGAGGGTGCTGACACAATTTATTTATGACTTTTAAATATTAATTAATGGTGAGATTTACACACACACATATATAACCTTTTTTTTTTTTTTTTGAAAATTATATAACCTTCTTTTTATATTAATAATGAGATGTGTTTTTTGTCAGAATTATTTTATCGAAATAATTATATTATATTTTGTTATGAATTTTTTTATAAAGTTTTGATGTGATTTATTTTTCGTCCACATCTAACAATATTTAAGGCTATACTTTTAAAGTTTTAAGTGTTTTTTTATATCAAACTATCTATTTTGTTTTAATGCGTTTCGCCCCCACTGAAAAAGTTTTCTGGATCCGCCACTATCTATAGTATTAGACTATTAAGGTTTGTGAACATGTGATAGAGATATATGTTCATAATTTTATAAATATATGTTCATAATTATAGAAATATATGTTCATAAATTTCGATGTTCATATTCCCAATTGTTGAACTCTGTATTCACAAATCACAGAACTATATGTTCATTATTTGATAACTATACAATTTAGAAATTATGAATCTACAGTACAAATATTATGAATCTGCAGTATAAAAATTATGAATCTACTGTATATAAATTATGAATCTAGTGTATTTAAATTATGAATCTATAGTTTAGAAATTATGAATCTACAATATAGTCTTATGAATCTATAGTATAGAAATTATGAATCTACAGTATAGAAATTACGGAAGATAACGGTGCCACTAACGGCACCGTTACTCAACCACATGAAAACGACGTCGTTTGGAACCGTGCCCACCTTGCATGGTGCGCATAGTTCCACAGCATAACGCCCCATTCCGAGCTTAATAATTGGGCTCCTTTGTTATTTCTTTCTTTCTTTCTTTCTTTTTTTTTGGGTATAATATTTTTCGCAAATTATATCGTGCACCGCGGTGCATGATCGATCATGCACCGTGCATCAAAACGACGTCGTTTTGTTTAATAAAAAGAAACAACATCCGTTTCCCGCCATTCCGCACCCTTCCGCAAAAAATAACTCTGTTATTCAGTTTCATTTTGTACACACTGCAGTGTTAGTTCAACACAACTACAATTTCACTTCGATATAACTACAGTTTCATTCGATATTTATAGACTCAAATATGTGAAAATGTTATTTAACTTTATTTTATATATACTATAGTTTTATTAAAACACAACTACATGATCATTTTGATATAATTACAGCTTCATTGTACAATATACACTCAATATGTGAAATGTTATTCAGTTTCATTTTATATACACTGCAAATTCACTTCACCCCAACTACAGTATCATTTTGATATAACTGCAGTTTCATTTGTCGTGAGGCAGTGTCGGTTTAAATATACTTGAGTGGATAATAGGGCTGGCACCCGACCCGGATTACAAATTGGCATTGACTCAGCATCACATGGGAACCCAACGGGCAGAACTCCAATGGTCAGGAATTCCAACAGGTGCCACTTTACTACCATTGAAGCCAGCATTGAAGTCCCCATTGATGAGAGAGAGTTAAATGCTAGGCTCCCCATTTATATCCCATGTTGTTACCGTTAGGACTCTAAGTATAAATAGAACTCCCCTCAGTTAGCAAGGGAGAGGACACTGTACTTTCCATACTGAAACTGAGGCAATACAACTATTGTCACTTTCTTATTCGTTACTTTATAATATATTTCCGGTAACATATTTACCGTCATTGGTGCTTTCATTGAGAGCCTGAGTCCAATACTCAAGCAGGCTACGACACACACAACTCATTCCTTCTTCAACAACAAGCTTGAAAGACTGGTGTCCCGCAGCTCCCACGGTTCCCGCAACGTGAACAATGGCAATGCCTCAGGTGACCTCCGGGACCAACTCACCAACAATCGCGGAGGGGACCTCCGAGAACAGCTCAACAACGGGAGGCCCGGGGACCTTCGAGACCAACTCAACAATGGAGGAAACCTTCAAGACCAACTCAACAATGGAGGGGACCTCCGAGACCAGCTCCACAATGGAGGGGCGCACCAAGTCGTGAACCTCCAGGCGACCATCCAGCAAGCGATGGCAGCGGCACTAAACCAAGTGGCGGTGGGACTACAAGGCCAAGTGCCCCCGCCGCGGCCTTAGGAAATAGAAGTAGAATCTCCACGAAGGGTGGATGCCCAGGACGCAACTCGTGCCGCGAGGGTCGCAGGGCGACGCACTAGGACCGGGGGTCCAGGAGAGGGCACCCAGAGAAGCGGACCGGCCGGACGACAACCTAGGCCCTCCCGCTCTGCCTTAGAATGGATGGGACAAGGGGCGCCCGCTCGGCAGGGGCCGGAGTCGTGTGCCGAGGGGTCCTCCGCTAGAGGCCCTCGCCGACACGAGGAAAGAGAAGCGGAGAGATCGCCCATAGAAAGGATGGGCGAGTCTCGTGGGCCGGCTCCGCGCCGCTACGGTGATGAGTCGGCCCCGCGTCGACACTCGGAAGAGCGACACTTCGATGAACCGGCCCCGCGTCGGCACTCGGCGGAGCGACGCGTCGATGAGCCGGCTCCGCGTTGGCACTCAGCGGGCGAACGACGCGTTGTTGAGCGGGTTCCACATCGACACTTGGATGGACGAAACGTCGAGGAACCAGCTCCGTGTCGACACTCAGATGGACGACACGAACTAGCCCCACACATGGAAGAGCGGCAGCCGGCCCCGCTCTGGCACTCTGACGAATCAGCCCTGGTCGAAAGGCTACAGAGAAAGATCGAGGAGTTAGCAAGAAGGGTCGAGGCTAGGGGTGTAAACAAATCAAATAAAAAAAATTCGATTCGTGATTCGAATTCGAATACGTTGATTCGAATTCGAATATTTCGAATACGAATCCGAATTCGAATATTTCGAATACGAATCCGAATTCGAATACTTTTTTCGATTCGAATATTTTTCGAATACGAATACGAATTAAAGTGTATTCGATTCGAATAGTATTCGAATATTTTATGCTATTTAAATATAAATTTTTATTACATTTTAACTTAATTTATTGAAAAATTTTGTAAAAAAATAAGTTAGGCATTTTGAATTCGAATATTCGAGTTGAATCGAATATATTCGAATAAACTGATCGAATCGAATACGAATCAAATTTGAGATTCGAAAATTAAACGAATACGAATACGAATATTCGAATATATAGTCGAATTCGAATCGAATACTGAGATATTTGGCTCGATTCGATTCGTTTACACCCCTAGTCGAGGCACGGGAGCAGTCGCCGGAACCCGAGGTACGAATGGCAGCACCGTTCTCCCCAAGCATCATGGACGTACCTCTGCCGAGGGACTTCAGGTTACCCGCCATCAAGGCATACCCAGAGCCACTGACCCATGTGTCCACATGACTAGGTACAAGGCTGCTATGGTGATGACTGGGGCAGGGGACGCCATCATGTGCCGAGCGTTCTTGTCCACCCTGGATGGAACGGCTCAAGATTGGTTCAACACCATCCCGGACGGGTCGATCCAAAATTTTGGAGAGTTGTCCAAAAGCTTCCTGACATACTTCTCCGGTAACATACAGCGTAAGAAACCGTTCTCTCACCTCTGTGTAGTAAAGCAAGATAGAGGCGAGAGCCTCAAGGACTTCCTGATCAAGTGGAAAAAGGAAGTCAATAATGTCTACGACTTCGACTCCAAGGCGGCGATCCCGATATTCATCCACGCCTTGAGATCGGGGTATTTTCACAAGCAGCTGAACGCCCACCACCCCCGTTCTTACGAAGATTTAATGAGGACGGCTAGCCGCTATGCCGAAGCAGAGGACGTCGACAGGAAAAAGAAAGATGAGGAGGACGGCAGAAAAAACGGGAAACCTAGGAAAGCTGGTCAGTCCAGCCAGGCACCACGTTCGAACCACCCGGCCGCAGGGAAGGGCCGGGACCATGAACGGCCTCGCCTGGTTCCCCTGCGTAACCTAACTCCTCTTACCCATCCCGTCAGCGTCATCCTAAAACAGGCTGAGGAGATAGGAATAGTGGAGTTCCCACCAGAGTGCATGAAGGTCTCCCCAAAAGGAGACCAAGCAAAGTACTGCAGGTTCCATAGGCAACCCGGACACGACACGGATGAATGTAACGTACTGAAGAGACAAATAGAAGAACTCATCCAGCAGGGCTACTTCCGGCATTTTGTCAAGCGATCCAAGCAGCAACAGCCGCAGCGCGATCCATCAAAAAATCCACCAAAAAATGTCTGGAGGAAGGAGGATGGCGCCGACTCGTCCACCTCGAACGCCAAGAAAAGAGAACATGACCAGATATCTGAGCAGGATGACAGCGAGAAGGAAACTGAGGTGGCGCCCAGACGACAAAAGAAACACACCATACACTTTATCTATGGTGGACCTGCGGGGGGCGACACACCCACAGAGAGGAAAAAGTGGAGCAGACAGCTGTACGTGGGAGAAGTGGTAAGCCTTCCCAAAGGAAAGAAGCAGAGGCGGGAGGCCATCACTTTCTCTGACGAGGACCTCCCTGAGGGCCCCTTACCCCATCGTGACGCACTTGTGATCAAGATGGATATCAATGATACGGTCGTACATCGCATCTTGGTCGACACGGGAAGCTCGGTTAATGTGATGTACTACGACGCTTTCACCAAGTTAGGGCTACCTAGAGGCCAGCTCAAAGAGGTACGAACTCCACTCTCTGGGTTTACTGGGGATTCGGTGGAAACAGAAGGGTCGGTGACCCTGCCCGTGGAAATAGGCACGAGCCCCAACATTCGCAAGCTGGACATGGAATTCATCGTGGTAAGATTCACCTGTGCGCACAACATCATACTCGGGAGGCTGGCACTAGAGGACCTCAAGGCCATAGTGTCGGTGGAACACTTGTGTATGAAGTTCCATACTCCGAATGGGATAGGGGTCGTCAGAGGAGACCAGCGAGCAGCCCGCAGTTGTTACGTAAAAGCATGCAAAAGGATATGCAGAAAGGATCTACAAGTCCACACCATCTGTAAGGACGATCGGTCGGGTATGGAGCTCAGAACGTTTAGTTAGATATTATTAGTAATACTTTGTAGTCGTGGTCCGCCCAGACCTGTAAACAATATTTTGTAATCATGGTCTGCCCAGGTTACTTTGCTCAAATAAAAGGTTCTCAACACCACCTTCGATCAACCAAAAGCTGGCCGACGCCGCATTGAAAAAAAAAATAAAATAAAAAATAGAGAACCGAGTCCCCGGCCACAGGTTGGCCGAGGCATGCGCCTCGGCCAAAACAAAAAAAAAAAAAAAAAAAAAAAAAACAAAAAAAAACAAAAGAAAAGGGGTCGGGCAGCGCCTCAGCCACAGGGCGAGGCGCACGTCTCGGCCTCCTGGTCGAGGCGACGCCTCGGCCACAAGCCGAGGCACCGCGCCTCGATCCAAAAAAAAAAAAACAAAAAGGGCCTGACAGCGCCTCAGCCACAGGCCGAGGCGCACGTCTCGGCCTTCTGGTCGAGGCGACGCCTCGGCCACAAGCCGTGGCGCCGCGCCTCGATCCAAAAAAAAAAAAAAAAACCGCCAGGCGCACGACTCGGCCAGGCCGAGGCACGCCGCAGCACCTCAGCCTAGGGCCTAAGGCACACGCCTCGGCCACCAGCTGAGGCAGCGCCTCGCCCACCGACTGAGGCAGTACCTTGGCCGGGGGCCTGAGGCGGACGCCTCGGCCAGGCCGAGGCCCGCGTCTCGGCCACTGGCCGGGGTGGCGCCTCATCCTGGCCGTAAAAAAAAAAAAAAAAAAAAAAATCCAGAGCTCGCCTCGGCCACGATCAGTCGAGGCGACGCTTCGACCAAGATCGGCCAAGGCGCATGCCTCGGCCACGGTCGGTCGAGGCGACGCCTCAACCACGATCGGCCAAGGCGATGCCTCGGCCACAGTCGACCGAGCCGCACGCCTCGGCCACGGTCGACCGAGCCGCACGCCTCGGCCACGAGCGGTCGAGGCGACGCCTCGACCACGAACGATCGGCCGGGGTGCATGCCTCGGCCACGATCGGTCGAGGCGACGCCTCGGCCGTGATCGACCGGAGGCACGCACCTCGGCCAGCCTAAGCCGCAGCTCGTCTCAGCCAGCATAAAAAAAAAATTTCATGTGTGATTTGGAAAATAAAATCACATACTCGGGATCAACCGGGATTCTGCACGATATCTAGCAAATTCAGTCTTACTCCCAAGTCAACTCAAACACATCCGTAGACTCAGGAGTAGGGGGGACTGGTGATAGGATAATGGTGCTGGCACCCGACCCGGATCATAAGCAGCACCTGACCCGACACCATATTTAACCTGACATCGTGTGAAATTCCAACAGGCAGAACTCCAACGGGTGGAAACATTATGGCCATTCATTGCATTGAAGGGAGAGAATTAAAGTTGAGCGCCTCATTCATGATTCTTCATGCTATTGCCGTTAGCCTCAGCTCCCCAATTATGACTCTTCATGTTGTTACCGTTAGGACTTAGCATAAATAGAACTCCCCTCAGCTAGCAAGGGAGAGGACACTGTACTTTCCATACTGAAACTGAGGCAATACAACTATTGTCACTTTCTTATTCGTTACTTTATAATATATTTCCGGTAACATATTTACCGTCATTGGTGCTTTCATTGAGAGTCTGAGTCCAATACTCAAGCAGGCTACGACACACACAACTCATTCCTTCTTCAACAGCAAGCTTGAAAGAATGGTGTCCCGCAGCTCCCACGGTTCCCGCAACGTGAACAATGGCAATGCCTCAGGTGACCTCCGGGACCAACTCACCAACAATCGCGGAGGGGACCTCCGAGAACAGCTCAACAACGGGAGGCCCGGGGACCTTCGAGACCAACTCAACAATGGAGGAAACCTCCGAGACCAACTCAACAATGGAGGGGACCTCCGAGACCAGCTCCACAATGGAGGGGCGAACCAAGTCGTGAACCTCCACGCGACCATCCAGCAAGCGGTGGCAGCGGCACTAAACCAAGTGGCGGTGGGACTACAAGGCCAAGTGCCCCCGCTGCGGCCTCAGGAAATAGAAATAGAATCTCCACGAAGGGTGGATGCCCAGGACGCAACTCGTGCCCCGAGGGTCGCAGGGCGACGCACTAGGACCGGGGGTCCGGGAGAGGGCACCCAGAGAAGCGGACCGGCCGGACGACAACCTAGGCCCTCCCGCCCTGCCTTAGAACGGTTGGGACACGGGGCGCCCGCTCGGCAGGGGCCGGAGTCGCGTGCCGAGGGGTCCTCCGCTAGAGGCCCTCGCCGACACGAGGAAAGAGAAGCGGAGAGAGATCGCCCATAGAAAGGATGGGCGAGTCTCGTGGGCCGGCCCCGCGCCGCCACGGTGATGAGTCTGCCCCGCGTCGACACTCGGAAGAGCGACGCTTCGATGAACCGGCCCCGCGTCGGCACTCGGCGGAGCGACGTGTCGATGAGCCGGCTCCGCGTCGGCACTTAGCGGGCGAACGGCGCGTTGGTGAGCGGGTTCCACATCGACACTTGGATGGACGAAACGTCGAGGAACCAGCTCCACGTCGACACTCAGATGGACGACACGAACTAGCCCCACACATGGAGGAGCGGCAGTCGGCCCCGCTCCGGCACCCTGACGAATTAGCCCTGGTCGAAAGGCTGCAGAGAAAGATCGAGGAGTTAGCAAGAAGGGTCGAGGCACGGGAGCAGTCGCCGGAACCCGAGGTACGAATGGCAGCACCGTTCTCCCCAAGCATCATGGACGTACCTCGGCCCCGATCAAAAAAAAAAAAAAAAAAGTGGGGGGAGCAAGTATATTCATACATACTTAAATACGTTGTAAAATAAATTGCAAAATAATAATGACAGCGGAGACTTACAGAACTGTGGCAGAAAGTTGTTGAAGAAGTGCTCTCAAATTGCTCAGAGAGACAGGGGTTTATATTGGAGAGGAGCTTGAGATAAAAAAGTTAAGTGAAGCAGGAAAGGATTGGGAAAACACAAATCAGGGATTTGGAAGGCAAGTTAGGGATTTGTAAAACAAAACCAAATATCCTAAATTAAGCAGAATTCTACACAGGATCAAATAAAATATCCTAAATCAAGAGAATTATACACAAGATCAAAATAGATTTAGCTTTACTCCCAAGTCAACTCAAACACATCCGTTGACTCATGAGTAGGGGGGACTGGTGACAGGATAATAGGGCTGGCACCCGACCCGGATCACAAATGGGCATTGACTCAGCATCACATGGGAACCCAACGGGCAGAACTCCAACGGTCAGGAATTCCAACAGGTGCCACTTTACTACCATTGAAGCCATCATTGAAGTCCCCATTGATGAGAGAGAGTTAAAGGTTAGGCTCCCCATTTATATCCCATGTTGTTACCGTTAGGACTCTAAGTATAAATGGGGCTCCCCTCAGATAGCAATGGACACACTGTACTTTCTATACTGAGACAAAAGGCAATACAACTATTGTTACTCTCTTATAGTATTATTATATTATTACCGGTAACGTTATTACCGTCAATACTGTAGTGTCAGTTGGTGTTTAATACACCAAATATACAGACTCCATTAACTGTAACGGCGGACCATTTCTTTACTTAAAGAAACGGCACCGTTTTTTACTGCGGTGCATGTGCACTGCGATCTACGATATAACAACTGAATATTTTTCTAGCCCATTTCGTATATTTATGTACATAGTTTATGATGGACCAGAATCTCATAAAATTATAATATCCAATGAATTATGTTACACGATGAATAACTCAAGAATTATAAACTTGCAGATAGAGTAATGGAATAAATCAAAATTTGCTAACAGAGTAATAGGATAAATTAAGACATTCGAGGGAACACATTAAAAAGTGTGAACCAAAATTGCTAGCGAATCTTTACCAAATGCCCATGAGATAAGTTAAGACGTTAAGTACGTGCTCGTGAATCAACATTTAATTTCATTTTTTATCTTTTAAAATATAGTGATTTTTCTATTTTCAATTTTCAATTTTAAAACCAATCATTTTGCTAAGGATGGTCTAGTGGCACCAAGTTGTTCTCCCATATAGGAGGTTGTGAGTTCGAGTTTCAGTGGAAGTGGTATTGACTCTTTATGCAGTAAAGAAAAAAAAATGGACTCTTTATGCTTCAGTAAAGAAAGAGGAGTCGACCGCAGAAGGTTCTCAACATTGTACAAGTACGCATGACCGCTGAAAGTTCTCAACATTTCTCAATATTGTACAAGTACGGATAAGACTATTTTAATGTCTTGTAGTAACATATTGGGTCTCTGCATCAGAGACTTATTGTGAAAAATGTTCTCCAATTCAATGACAGAGTTACATTTGATGCAAAAATATTGATATGATCTTGATCAACTTAAAAATCAATATAGTCATGACTACATGACATTTAATACATTTTTTAGGTAAGCAAAGATACAATAAATTTTATAAGTTTTTAATTAGAGATTACACTTTGAAGAATTGCAATTCATGCATATTTGCAATCTCACGTGATAAGTTTAGTGATTTTTTAAATAATTCAAACTATATGATCATTGAAGACTATGATATCCCTAACCAAATTTGAGAACATTAAAAAGTTTCTCTTAACGCAAGATGAGCGACCAATTAGGTGGACTAGTCATGCAGGCTAAGTGACCAGTTAGGTGGACTGGTCATGCAGGATGGGTGACTGGTCAGATGAATTGGTCAAGTAGATTAGGTGACCGATCACTTGGACTGGTCATGTAGGTTGGGCAATCAACCAGGTGAACTGATCAGGTAGGAGAAATGAACTGGGCAATAGGAATACATGGAGGAAAAAGGGGCCGATGCGAAAACATTAAAGCAATAATAAACAAAAAAAAAAGAATTAAAAAAAAGAAAAAAAAAAAGAGAAAAGAATTAAAAAAAAAAAAGAAGAAAATAAACGAGGGAGTCAAACTGGTTGGTCAGTCAACCAATCAGTCAATCAACCAACCAGTCAACTTGGCAAGCCAACTGGGCAGTCGAGTGACCAGCTGGCCAGATAGTCTAGTCGGTCGGTCCGGCTGACCGGTTAGCCAATCGGCTTGCCAAAAATAAAAAAATCCTTGAGTCCTCCAATTAACTTTTCCTCATGAATTTACACACCATGACTATGATGTTTACAAAATATAATCTCATATATTTTTCTGTCTTTAATGAATCTACGGACTAATCTACTTTCATAAGACATTGACTTCGCGAAATCTCAAGAAAGTGGGGGACTGGATGATGGATGGTATACTAGGCCGACTAAATGGACCAACCAAAAAAAGTAACTAGATCAAGAAGGCCCAAAAAGAATACCGAGTATGGAGCAACTTAAGAGTTTAATAAGGATTGAACTTATTATTCCTCATGTAACAAGGACTCTTAATATTAGACCGTCTAGAATTTCTATTCATAAATGTGTATAAATAGACACTTGTACATATGAAAAATGAAAAATCAATATTCAACAATACAATACTTATTCTCTCAAAATCCCTTTTTGTTCTTTCTAAAATATCATACACGCGTTATTTAAATAAATCATTAACGTGCCATCAATTTATTTATAAACATATAATTTATTAACTAAATACATAATTTTTAGACTAGAGTTGACCAGATAAACCTTGGTGTATGCTATAGGAATCACAAATTATTTACCTATAAAGTGAAACCTAGGCAAAAAGTGATAGCCTTTGGTTTGATGGGGAAAATGAGGCTAAAATACTACCAAAGCCCTGGGCAGCTTTCCTTTGCATGCTAAAGCAAGCACTGATATCCATACATTTTGCGTTCTGTTTTCCTTCGGCTTCCACTTCCAGGCTCCAGCCCTAATAAAACACGCCTCCGCCTTCTCCTCCTCCCTCTTTCATCCATCACCGCCGCCCCAATCCTCCACTACATAATGCCAAACAAAATCAAACCTTGAAATACACAATTGTCTTGAACAATATTATTTCTTTTTCTTTTTTCTTTCTGACCCACCCTCCCTCTGCTCGCCTTATCTCAAGTCTCAACCACAAAAATCGAAGATACGCATAACCCCAAATATCCTTGCTCACTTTCCCTCCCTTGTGTTTCTTATTGTTCTTCAATTTCCCCATTTCATTTCCTATTTATACCCCTTTCTTCATATCTGGGTTCATCTCGCTTTTCATCTCCATACCCTATAATACTATAATCTTTCCTTTCTAGCCCTAGCCCCTTGCAATAAAACAAACTTTATCCTGAAAACCCCATTCTTTTCTTTCGTTTAAAGCTATTCTTTTTTTAATTTTTTATTTAGAAATGGCAATCGCGTACCGGCAGGTTTTGGGTTCGGAAAAGCTGGAGAACAAGGAGCCTCTCCCGTCTTCTTCTTCTTGCTCTCCTGTTATTCTCACTCAAGATGAGCTGAAGAAACTTGCCGCTTACAAGGCCGTGGAGTATGTGGAGTCCGGCATGGTGGTGGGTCTGGGCACCGGCTCCACCGCCAAGCACGCGGTGGACCGCATTGGGGAGCTGCTGCGGCAAGGGAAGCTGAAGAATATTGTGGGGATACCAACTTCCAAGATGACCCACGAGCAAGCCGTTTCCTTGGGGATTCCCTTGTCGGATTTGAATGCCCACCCGATTGTGGATCTGGCGATTGACGGGGCGGATGAAGTGGACCCGTACATGAACCTGGTTAAGGGCCGTGGCGGGTCTTTGCTCCGGGAGAAGATGGTGGAGGCCGCGTCCAAGAAGTTTATCGTGATTGTGGACGAGTCAAAGCTGGTGGGGCATTTGGGAGGGAGTGGCCTGGCCATGCCTGTTGAAATAGTCCCATTCTGCTGGGAATTCACCTTGAAGAGGCTTGAGATGTTGTTTATGGAAGCCGGGTGTGTGGGGAAGCTCAGGACAGGCCCCAGGGATACCACTCACCCCTTTGTTACTGACAATGGGAATTACATTATTGATTTGTATTTCAAGAAAGATATGGGTGACCTTAAGGCTGCAAGTGATGCAATTTTGAGGCTTGCAGGTGTGGTTGAGCATGGGATGTTTCTTGATATGGCCACCACTTTGATTGTGGCTGGGAAGCTGGGGATCACTGTTGCCAATAAGTAGTAGTCATTAGTCAAGGATTCAAATTGTCTTTCTTTCTTTATTAGGAGCCTTTGTGTCAACTCACATTTCTGATTACTTGAGGAATTTGCCTCAAATTTTTCTATCAGAATCAAAATTAACATTACAGTTTCAAAACTCTTTAAAGTTTCAATTCCTTCTTTTGCCTTACTCCTTCCAGGTTTCCTTGCATGCATACAAAGATGTTATCTTTTTCTTCAACATTTGGTGCAGTATGTTCTCTTCTTGGATAGTTAACACATTACAGTGCTTTATTATGACAATTCCAAGAAAGAATTATTTTAATGTGTGATGAACAAAAGTTCCATCTTGTTGAATGGTAAGAGTACTTTCTTCTTGCAATTTGTTGAATTTAGCATTTTCCTGCTATATGCTGTGTATATCAATGTGTAGTCTGTACTATAAAAAGAATTGGTTAGTATACCTACTAGCTTCTGTTTTCCTGTAATGAATTGCTTCATTCTGGACAAAATCTCATTTTGGGTGATTATATAATCACCCAAAATGAGAAACTTCCAGTTTCATGACAGAAACACAGTGATGCTTCTATGCATAAGAAAGCTAACTCTTTAGTCTATTGTCTTGAAAGTCCTCTGCAAATATACTAAATGGACCAATGAGCCTTGTTGAAGCACTAGATATTGGAAGATCAGTGATCTTTTGTATTGGTTTACTGCTCTTCTAATGTTTGTGCTTCCAGCTACATGCTGATGATCTGAAATCGAGTACTGTACTGTTATCTGTGCACCAGCTTCCGAGATAGGTTTGTTCGAGGTATGCTGTTCTTTTGTTGCTTGCAAGTTGCAACCAGTGTTGCAGATTTGATGATTAGTTGACCTCTACTGTAATAGATATGGAGATTTTAATAAGTTAGCATCTGAAGAAATGTTAGCTAAGAAGATCATTCATTTTGGTTTGCAGAGACGAGATGATGAGCTTCCAAATTTAGCAGGCATCTTGGTACAATGATATAATCCTTGTTTGTTCTTGCTTAGTTCCCTAGATTTGATGGTTTGTATACAATTTGGAAAAGTTGCATCTGGGAATTGGTATGCAATTTGGATATCTGTTGTGTCATCTGTGTGTAGAATCTAGACATTGTGTGTCTCAATTTCTTGTTGGATATTCTTGATGGATGAAAGGAAAATGCTTTAATGTGTGTCTGATGTCTTGAAATCTGGGTGTAATATTTGTTCATTTCTTGAAATTGTCTTCTCTATGTTTCGGATCATTCTGTTCTTAGAACAAAGGGAATTTGATGAATACAACGTTTTTCCATAAAATGGCTGCTTCTCCTCGGATTGGATTGGATTGGATATTACATTTTTGAATAGGACTCGGTCCCACTTATTGGGTGGTTTTGTTACTTTGAGTTGTTGACTATAAAAATGTAGTTTTGTCACTTTTAGTTCTTGACTAAAAAATTGTAATTTTGTCACTTTTTCGTTCTTGACTATAAAAATGAACACTTGTAGTTTCACGTTATTCAATTTTAAACAATTATGATCCTCTGTGCAAAACTTTGACATTTCTCTGATTTGAGTGAGGAATTTCACATTTGCCTTCTCACATATATTCAAAAATAGTGTGTTCAAGATTAAATAATGTCATAATACAACGGTCTATTTTTAGATTTAGGACTAAAAGTGACAAATCGTCAAAAATAGGTTGAGGACTAGAAGTGACAAGATTACCGAAAAGACAAACCAAACGTGAAATTAATCTTTCTCTCATATATTCAAAAATAAAGTGTCTAAGACTAAATAATGTTAGGCTATAACTCTCTATTTTTAAGGTTAAGGACTAGATGTAACAAAATTACGAAAATATAGAACCAAATATGAAATTAATCCTTTTTGTATTACATGGATGGTGAAAAGGTACTAGGCTCATAGGCAAAAAGTGACAATTAATATGATTAATACACAGTTGAGGTTGCTAAAAAAAAAAAGCAAAAAGTGACAATTAATATGATTAATACACAGTTGAGGTTGCTAAAAAAAATAAGGAAAAACGGGTGGTAGGTCAATTTTATAAATATTATATATTTGAAAGTTTTTAGTAATTATAAAATTGATCTTATTTTTTTATTTTACTAAAATATTTAACTATTGATGAACACCGATGCTTATTTCCTAGCAGACCACCCATCATGTGACTGTTATAAGTCAAACACGTTTAACTATATAGTTCTTTGACTATTCGGTTGTCATATCGTACTTAAAATCAATTGATGATAAGTAGGTGAACATTAATCATTTAACCATATCCCTCCACGGTAAGCCATAGTGTTACGTCTCTAATCGAGCAAGGGCTGAACTCAGCCAACACCCAAGAATCCACCTCCTAGCACTTGCCTCAACCTTTGATCACAAAGCCCAACAACATGCGTGACTCGATCCATAACCTCCGAGCCCACTAATCCTCCTCCCGGGACTAGACTTGGCCCGACCTGCACCCACATCCCATACATGACTAAACTCAGCTACCGCCTTGCCACCAATTCGAACCCATGACCTTGTCTTTAATACTGCTTTCCTTGCGATCGTACGATTTTGCACCACTATGTATGCACAAATGCACCATCACGTGCTTAGAAATGCACCAGGGTGTGGTGTGTTTTATAAACTGAGTGGTGCTGAGAAATGCAACACACCCTAGTGCATGACTTCAACTTCAGTCGACATTGTTGGATGCGAAATTTCTCCTAAGAACATACATAAGGAATACAATAAAGGTTAGAGTGGTGCGCACTTGTGAGATTCCATAGAGAAGAGGTGCTGAAACAGTGAAGTCTATAGATTGTGTATTCCATAATGAATAGGTATTGTATTTGTACTATCGTTTGAATATTTTTTAATTCAAAAGGATTTGTTTATGCATATTATTTTTTACTATATTTTTTTCGTAACACTTCAATTTCAAGGAACTTTTCTTCATGCACATATTCCTAAAGATTATGTTCAGAAGTATTCGAAGAGATTTAAAGAAGACCGAGTTTTTTGTATAAAGAATTTTTTGGTAATTACTAATTTGTATAGATACAAAACAACGAGTCACAAGTATATGTTTGAAGTTCTATTCTAACACAGTTGTGAGAGAATTCAAAGATGCAGTTCCCTACACGCATATTTATCACAAAGAAGATGATACTTTCTTTGATTTTGAGGTGCAGTATTGTTTACATTTGTGGTTACTTATTTGTCACTAACATTAGTTCTCGTATCTCTATATCGTTGATTGTCCGAGAGAAATTTATTTATGAAGAAAATAGAAAATTTATTAATGATGAATGTATGCATTGAAGATGACGTTAAGGGAGAGAATAAAATTTTAACGGTGGAGAATAATTGAAAAATATAAGGCTTATTAATAAAATTTACAATTATATAACTTCAAGGACTAAATGTGACATAATAAACAATTGAAGGACTAAGTTTATTCAAATCAATTGATATGGACCAAATTTACAAAAGCAAAATAAATTTAGGGACAAAAAGTATTGTTTTTCCTATATATATATATACTAGTATTTGTCCCGTGCGATGCACGATATAAAATTAAGTATTTTTATTGTTGATAAAATTCAACATCAATCATTAAAATTAATTATGAAATGTTACTCTTTATATATATATATATATATATATATATATATATATATATATATATATATATATATATATATATATAATACTAAATTTTATTTAAATGTAAAATTTTAAAATATCATGTGATATCTAATAACACAATGCTTTATAATATATACTAATAGTATGTTGTGATGTTTTAATATAACAACCAATTTAGTATTATATATATATATATATATATATATATATATATATATATATATAAACATAATTTAAAATTAATAAATTAAACTATATACAATAAATAAATGATTCTTTATTTTTTCTTAAGACATTTAAAACTCATTGTGATTGATAATTCAACCATCCACAATTAATCTACAATTAATCTAGCAATTAAGGTTGTACCATGGAATGATGCCATTTCATTTAGGCGGGAAAATGACATGGCAAAAACATTTTGCTATTATATAGAGTAAGATGCCTTTTAGGGACAAAAAGTATTGTTTTTCCTATATATATATACTAGTTTTTTTACGCGCTTTGCGTGAATGGGATAATGCCCAATAATTATTTTTAAATAAGTATTTCAAATTATATCAATGCAATATTATATAGGAGATGTTCATGCATAGGTAAATAAATGTTGAATTTGTTTATTCAAATCGGTAAATTAAAGTATATAAATGCAAGATAATATATGAGAGATTGATTATAATTGTCACTAAAATAAATATTTGCACTTTGTAATAACATTAGTCTAAATACTTAGTCTTAAAGCGATAGTCTAAATAAATACTAATTTTGGTTTAAATTTCTCTAATTCTTCTTAATTCTCTTTTGGGTAGCATTGTTATTGTTTTCATCTTCATCAGTACATGTCCTTTTTATTTTATTGGTAATGTGTCATGTGCAATTAGGTTACTGGTAGCAGCATAAAGGGATTCATCATGCAATGAGATTATGGTGTAGGAAGTTTTAGATTTGCCTTGCTGTGTATATGACTGAGATTTTAGTTGTAATATGAACTTTTTAGCGTACAAACACCTATTGATATTTAGTAGTGGTAGTTTTTTTCCTACATGTTTCATGTGTTGTGAGATGTGTGTCGTAGGTTATCATGTGAAAGTATTGAACAAAATATTAATATTTATTATATTTGTATAAAATACTTGGTAAATATATATATATATATATATATATATATATATATATATATATATATATATATATAACATGTTTTGTATTATAACTTTAATATTTAATTACAAGATAATGTAAAAAAAGAAGACAATGCACAATGTAGTGAATATAATAAATTAATAAATTTGAAGGTAAGGAATCTTTGAATTGTAGAAAATAAAGATAACATAACTAATGACATTATATTTCTTTTAATTTTTTTTTATAATGAATAATTTTTTTTTAGATTTAATCAACGATTTGGTCCCTCAATTATTAGCGAACTGTCAATGTAGTCCCTTAATCGTTTATTATCAATTTAGTTCCTGAAAACAATTGTTTTTAGTCGATTTAGTCCCTCCGGCCATCAATTTGGTCCCCGAAAATAATTATTTTTAGTAGATTTAGTCCTCCGTCCATCGACGGAAGACAGCCTGAGGGACTAAATCGACTAAAAATAATTATTTTCGGGGACCAAATCTATGAATAAGCAATATAATTAAAGGGCTACATTGACAGTTCACTAATAATTGAGGGACCAGATTGTTCATTAACTTTTTTTTTTTTTTTAAATAAAGCATTATAGACATCTAATTCTAAAGTAATTAAATGCATATGTATTATTTTTTGTTGTAGCTATTAATTTATTTAATTAATAAGAGTAATAAAGTTTCATACATACTTTTCTTCAACAATAATGAAATCAATGATTTTTTTTTAAATTTCCATTTCTTGTTGAGACAAATTGTTTTGAGAGTTTGTCTATGACAATTGCTGTCAATAGAGGATGATAATAAATAATTCGAAATATATGGTTACAATAGATATTAATATAAAGATATAGTAAAAATTAACTTACAAATTTCTTTAGAAGTTTTCATGCATTGATAAAATTTTGATATGTAAACTTGTTCAATTGGAGCTAGTAGGATGTTAACATTGTCAATTATTTGAAAAATGATCCTACCGTTTTAGAGTCCATGTGTAATTGTATTTATGAACAACAACTTTGTAGTTAGGCCGCACAGGTCTCACAATGATGTAAGAACAATTTTGTCTGATAAAAAAAATAATAGTATAATATTTATAAAGTAATGTACAATTGTACTATTATAAAAAAAATACAAAACCAAGTGGCTTGTAGTCCATTGGTATCGAGTTGCTCCCTTAAGTGGGATGTGTAAGGTTCGAATCTTAGTTGAGGCAATAGTGTGTATATGTAGGGTATCCCCTTCCTTATAATAAAAAAAATAAAATAAAAAAAAATACAAAAAATATTAATACCATAATGGCATACATCATTCCAATAATACAAAAGCATAATTGAAATATTAAGTTTTGTTCTAAATAATTAGAAGAAGATTAATTAAACAAAAAAAAAAAAAAAAAAACTTAACCTAAATTTGTTTTTTTTTTTAAATAAAAAATTCAAGAAAATCAAATGATTTTAAAGTAGTTCATGATTTATAATCTTTGATGCTCAACTTTGAATGCTATGTATTTAGTCGAGCTAATTATTTGACAAAAGTTTATGTTAAATTTTATATTATATATATATATATATATATATATATATATATATATTAATACATTTTAACATATTCATAATATATGTTTCACAATTATGCTATACTTGGGATGAGGTTCGAACCTAAGACCTTATATAAATTAAGAGTATGTTAAGAATAATAAATAGTTAACGAAATATTCCGTTACTAAAGTTTAAACTAACGGAATTTAGGGTTATTTAAAGGAAGAAAATAATATAATAGAGGGTAAATAAGGAAAATCATTAAAAGATACTAAAATCAAAATAATATGAACCATTCATTTTAAGAAACAATTAGTACCGATATTTTTTTTGTTCCAGTTAAGGGCCTAACATTATTCGCTTTTATTAGATTTGTAGATATGCCACTCAAGGCTTTCGTTTGAGAGTGGGGTGTGATTTGGCGAATAAACTATCGTATCTATAAAATAGTTCTAATTTTAGTGTCAATAGGTTGAGATGGCCGAATTGGTCTAAGGTGCCAGATTAAGGTTCTGGTCCCGAAAGGGCGTGGGTTCAAATCCCAGCTGCTACATTCCTGTAATACAGATCAAACGTCGAAAAAGAAATTTGTTTGGTGACTTTGGTCATCTCACTCTCCATATTATTGTTTGTTTTATACATATTCCCAACTTTATTCCTGTAATAATTTTGTAAATTAAATTTGTTAGGTCCATGATTCCATGAATAATATATACTACTATGCCATGTACTAATTTTGTAAAATAAATTTGTTTGGTCCATGAATAATATATATTACTATGTCATTTAAAATGGAGAAGAGAAAGCATGTATCAACTAGTAATATTTTAACTTTTTCTTGGATGATGGTTTATTTGACTAGATTCATTATGAAATTGGGTTGTCAATTTGTTTGGATAAAATTAAACAAATACGATGATAGGTCGCAAGTCCTATTTCAGTCTGTAATGAAAAATATTGAAAAGTATGCACAATGAAAAAGCTTAAGATACTAGTCAAGGCCCAATAAAGGGTTTATTACAATTTTAGACGAATTAGGCAAGTTGCTTCATAAAAAGTAGACAATGAACTAAGGAAGTCAAGTCTCCGCTAAGTGATAATAATGTTTGAAGGGGAAAACCGTTAATTTATACAGTAGTATTTTTGGAGTTGAAAATAGTGAGAGATGAGTGAACAACAATCTCTAGGAATTTCAGACCACACATGCATCCCGTGACATCCAATCACCCACCTCTCTATTCACATACCCCTTGAGCCTAATTGTCTGTTGGTAATAACTGACAGCCAACTACACCAACTGGCCACACTTTGCCATCCCCCATCACACTCTTAGCCAAGCGCGAGGGTGCTGACTGGCATCTCTACCGTCAAGAGAGGGGCAAAAAGGTGTCCCTACTGTTCGCCCCTCCTTTCTTCCCCCTTACACCCTCTTTTTTTCATTATTTGCCAAACAACTATCTAACCCATCTTCCTAGTCTTTACGCCATGGGATCGCCACCCTTTAGCCCCAAACTTTTCCCTTTTCACTTTACACCATTTCTTAAGTCTTTGAGCTCCCAACCCCTTAATTTCCCTCCTTAGCTCAATTCACGCCGTAACTCTCTCCCCTTCTTCTATAGATCCCCAAAACCATGCACACGAGTTCCAATCATACAAGTTGAACTAATTATACATCTTCATATACCTAACAACTTTTCCTGAATCAAATTACCAATTTGATCTCCCTGCTCATCCCTTTTTCCAATCCATGGTGCAATTTAATTCGAATTTAAGGCCAAGTATCAAATTCCACATAGATTGTTACTTCCTTTGCTTAATTTTCATCTCTATGGCTTCCCTCCTTGTTACTATTTTTAATGGGCTTTTGGTGGAAGTGCAGAGAATTGCAAATTTGCAATTCCTTTCTTCTAATATGAAATTTTAGGGCCATAATTGGAATTCCAAACCCTCTAGAATTTTCAATTCCATGAATGTTAGGAAAAGAATTAGAGTTGTCAAGACAAAATAGTGGAATTGAATTCCTATTTTATTTCTCTCCTGTACAATTCTACCAAACCCGTTAACTTTCATCTATCAACTTATCTCCTCGTTACTACCATGAAATTACTTGGGTCAAGAGTTTTTCATTCTTCGTCTTATGGCATGGATTGAAACTAATTTTTTTAAAAGGAAAATGCTCTTTTCCCCTCTAGATTTTCCCCCATGATGTGACGTGCATTCATTGGGTGCCAATGAATTAACTTACCCCACCACAAATTAAAAAATAAATTTAACTATCAATAAGATGATGTCACATCAGGAGGAGTTTATAGCATTGTTCCTTTAAAAAAAAAAATAAAGCCTTCATCTGAACTACTTACCATATACAGGGCATGGAAGAAAGGAAATCAGAGAGGGAAAGAAATTAATTTAAGGCATTGCAGTGCAACCAATTTAAAGCATTAAGTATGAAGCATTGTGGGGAAGAAGAAACAAGTCAACATGAAACTCTTTCACATAAAATGGCAATACAAAAGCACTACTGTACCCCAACAACGTTTTCCAAAAGGATTTATCTCAATTCTACTAAGAAGCATTTTTCTATACCAAATGCTAAGCAAAGGAGAATAACAAAAACCTGCACAAGGACCATTGAATATTTGTCTAGCGAAAGAGTCGTGGGGCAGATCTTCTTGGAACCTTTCCCTCAAGTTTTAGTCGTCTATATGCTTCTCTAACGTGACATGGTCTAATAGGTCCGCTATCATTTCTCTCAGACATCACCATTCTAGCTGCATATAGGGTTTATACATGAGTGCCACATGCATGCGATGAATATATGGGAAGCTATGCAACAGAAGACTGCATACCTGTTTCAATGAGTTCACCAACAAACATTTTTGCAATACCAGACATCACAATCGTCATAGGCACAGAGATTTTCTGACTTCCTGTGATACTTACTAATAACTGCAGAAACAACATACACAACAAAAATGGTATAATAGATATCAGATGGTGCACAATTTATGATGTAACGAGTAAAATTATGATTACTCAGCAAAAAGTATACCAGGTCTGTATGTCCAACGTATTCATTCTAGTTTTATGCCGTTTTTAACATTTCACAGCTAGTGAAAACATACATGAACTAGCAAGAAAAGGAATAGCCATATGTAAAAGGGGGCACAACATACCCGCTTCATGTTAGACTTCTGAAATCCAGATCTTCGAAAAGATTCATACCTACTCATTTGTTCTCCAGTAAATTGAGATAAAATGGTCCTGAATAAAGATGCAAAAATGAATGAAGTATTACAATTAGAAATTAAAAAACAGCACAAGCACAACAAACGCATTTGTATATACATACATTTATAATTAGAGTGAGAAGAAGAGAGCTATTTGGTGCCATGCAACTCAATAAAATTATTTAATTTTTTGTTTTTGGGATGTGTAACCGATTTCAATTTCATAAATATATATTTCGCTTTGAGTGAGTTTCTTCTTCCCTTTTGTGTTCTAAAATCACATTCTTCATATCTGCCATAAGCACGGAGTTAGTAAAGCTTGAGTGGAACAAGTTCACTGCCAAACAGACTCAAATTAGCAGGAAGCACCTTTCGGATAAATTAAGATAGTCCAATTTGCCAAGCGTGGAAGTAGCACTTATGGTTTGACAGATAAAGTAAAATACAAGCTATCAAGTTATCATAACTTACTGCATTTTAGCCATCTTATCGGGGTCAGAACTAGATGCAAGCTTTCCTAGTTGCACCTCCATGTGCTCTTCCTCTTCCTCTTCATCATCTTCTTTGGGCTTGCCAGCAGTCCCAGTGGGAACTGTGGCAGCAACGGATGTTGAAGGGTTTTCAGGATGATTAATGGAAACAAATTCATCAGTTCCATGGTCATTGACAGTAATAGCAGCTTCATTTTGGGTTTCATTCTCCTCGGCAACTATAGGGGAATCAGGGGGTGATTCCTCTTGCTCCTCAAAAGCAGCTTCAAAAGGATCCTTGGATTGCTTCATTGAAGTATCTGTTTAACAATTATTATGACAGCAGAGCAAATGCACCATTCAGAAATGCCTATAACTCTATAAAGCTTGGAAAACACAAAGTCAACAGTGGAAAGCCAGTCTGCCAGTGTTGAAACTGATGGCATAAACTGTTCGCAACCAAATAAATAAATAAATAATACAGAATTCAAATACTAGAATAGTTCTAATTCAATTATTGAAGTTACCTAATATCTTATTAAATATTCATAAATTCTTCATAAATCTCATAATATAGCCTAAGCTCTAATTCCCATTTTAAGCTTGAATCTCTCAAGAAATGATTAGTGCAAGAAACTGAAAATAGAGGAAATTACATACAATTATTGGCACTTGCAAGAAATTGGAAATGGGAAGTACAATAAATTTATATGAATTTATTGTTAGTAAAAAGCTGAAATTGATAAAGACTTACTAAATACCCAACAGTCCAAAATGCAAAAGAGGACCTTTAAGATCTCTCTTATATACCTCAAATCCAAGGTGCCAAAAAGTGCTATCTGTTTGCCCAAATATTGAGAGATTAGGTTTCTATTTTCTAGAATGAATTACAATATCTTAGATGAGTTACATCCTACCAGGTATAATTGGGTAATTATAACGTGTGTTGCTAGAGTTTGGAATACACAGCCCTAAATTGTGACATTTTCCATTAAGACATGCATATAATTGTGGTGCAAGTTATTATGGATCTTAAGTGGTGACATTAAGGTTGCAACGAAAATAACAGTTTTTGTTAAAAAGCCTATATTGATGGCATATAAGGCTATATAAGTGTAGGTCCTGCCACTGCTTAGCTACTCTGGTTATCTGAAATACACAATCTATACTGAACAAGAGATTGAGTGGGAGACACATTATTCTCTAAAGCTCTACATTGATTTTGGCATCAACTCAGGCAACTACGGTCTACAACAGCAAACCCTGCCATAATTCAAAGGCAATACTAAGACACAACTACGACTGGAGGTTAGATCATGCAATTCTAAGCACACAATTATGGCTGAAGGTTAAATCCTAATTGTATACATATAGATTTTTGTATGAATATTGTATGTTTTTTGTATTTTGCAAACATAAATTTCACCAGAAAACATCACCCACCAAAATGTATGTCAAAGTACTCGGGAGGCGTAAGTATACTCCAACCTCTAGGATGTGGTGCAAGTTGTTATGGCTCTTAAGTGGTGACATTAAGGTTGTAACAAAAATAACAGTTTTTGTTACAAGCCTATACTGATGGCATGTAAGGCTATATAAGTGTAGGTCCTGCCACTGCTTAGCTACTCTGGTTATCTGAAATACACAATCTATACTGAACAAGAGATTGAGTGGGAGACACATTATTCTCTAAAGCTCTACATTGATTTTGGCATCAACTCAGGCAACTACGGTCTACAACAGCAAACCCTGCCATAATTCAAAGGCAATACTAAGACACAACTACGACTGGAGGTTAGATCATGCAATTCTAAGCACACAATTATGGCTGAAGGTTAAATCCTAATTGTATACATATAGATTTTTGTATGAATATTGTATGTTTTTTGTATTTTGCAAACATAAATTTCACCAGAAAACATCACCCACCAAAATGTATGTCAAAGTACTCGGGAGGCGTAAGTATACTCCAACCTCTAGGATGTGGTGCAAGTTGTTATGGCTCTTAAGTGGTGACATTAAGGTTGTAACAAAAATAACAGTTTTTGTTACAAGCCTATACTGATGGCATGTAAGGCTATATAAGTGTAGGTCCTGCCACTGCTTAGCTACTCTGGTTATCTGAAATACACAATCTATACTGAACAAGAGATTGAGTGGGAGACACATTATTCTCTAAAGCTCTACATTGATTTTGGCATCAACTCAGGCAACTACGGTCTACAACAGCAAACCCTGCCATAATTCAAAGGCAATACTAAGACACAACTACGACTGGAGGTTAGATCATGCAATTCTAAGCACACAATTATGGCTGAAGGTTAAATCCTAATTGTATACATATAGATTTTTGTATGAATATTGTATGTTTTTTGTATTTTGCAAACATAAATTTCACCAGAAAACATCACCCACCAAAATGTATGTCAAAGTACTCGGGAGGCGTAAGTATACTCCAACCTCTAGGATGTGGTGCAAGTTGTTATGGCTCTTAAGTGGTGACATTAAGGTTGTAACAAAAATAACAGTTTTTGTTACAAGCCTATACTGATGGCATGTAAGGCTATATAAGTGTAGGTCCTGCCACTGCTTAGCTACTCTGGTTATCTGAAATACACAATCTATACTGAACAAGAGATTGAGTGGGAGACACATTATTCTCTAAAGCTCTACATTGATTTTGGCATCAACTCAGGCAACTACGGTCTACAACAGCAAACCCTGCCATAATTCAAAGGCAATACTAAGACACAACTACGACTGGAGGTTAGATCATGCAATTCTAAGCACACAATTATGGCTGAAGGTTAAATCCTAATTGTATACATATAGATTTTTGTATGAATATTGTATGTTTTTTGTATTTTGCAAACATAAATTTCACCAGAAAACATCACCCACCAAAATGTATGTCAAAGTACTCGGGAGGCGTAAGTATACTCCAACCTCTAGGATGTGGTGCAAGTTGTTATGGCTCTTAAGTGGTGACATTAAGGTTGTAACAAAAATAACAGTTTTTGTTACAAGCCTATACTGATGGCATGTAAGGCTATATAAGTGTAGGTCCTGGCGTCCTGTCACTGCTCTGGTTACCTGAAATACACCGTTTATACTGAACCGGAGATTGAGTGGGAGATACATTATTCTCTAAAGCTCTACATTGATTTTGGCATCAATTCAGGCAACTACGGTCTACAACAGCAAACTCTGCCGTAATCCAAAGGCAATACTAAGACACAACTACAGCTGGAAGTTAGATCATACAATTAACAATTCTAAGCACACAATTATGGCTGGAGGTTAAATCCTAATTGTATACATATAGATTTTTGTATGAATATTGTATGTCTTTTTGTATTCTGCAAACATAAATTTCACCAAAAAACCTCACCCACCAAAATGGATGTTGAAGTACTCGGGAGGCGTAAATACACTCCAACCTCTAGGATATTTCTCAGCTTATTCAATTATTCTAATTTGACCCTCAGATTTCAAATCTCAACAAACAATTTCCATGGGCACCATTTAGAGACTTGAACGCTGAAATGAGGGAAAATAAAATCAAACCTATAAATTGAGATGCTGTAAAATCATCTACATGAATATAGAAACAGTGAAACACTACAAATTAGTAAAGTTTGATACCTTAATATGGAGATACTTTCTGATGGCTCGAGCTCGAGCGTTAAAATTGAAGCTTGAGCTCAGCTCATCAAATTTTTATATAGCTCGAGCTCTCCTAGATCAGCTCGATTGGCTCAAGTGTTCGAGCTCGAGCTTGAACTCGACTCGAGCTTGAGTTGGAGATCAACTCGATTGGCTCAAATTGAGCTCGAGTTTGAATCATATTGCTCGAACGTCCAAGCTCAAGTTCGAGCTCGAGTTCGACCTATTTAACTTCATGCTTCAATTAATAATATAAATTGTTGTATCCACTATCCACACAATATGCAGCCTGTGCGTTTGGGGAAAGGGGAGGGATTACTAGATTTAAGCAGTGATGCTAGAGGAAAATGTCATACTAAGATGTATTTTCCAAGTATTCAAAGAACTGAAACTTTATATAGAAGATTTGGGTAAATAGCATCATCAATTGCATTAACAAATTCATGAATACAACGCTAAATATATGAAATATGCAACAGAGATCAGATGGTAGTGCATGTTCTGAAACATCACTGAAACATACAGATTTAGGTGGATAAGAATCATCTCACCTCCTTGCATATCTGTGCATAAGTTTCTAACTAGAAGTAATTCAATGTCAAAAAGCAACTGAAAACAGGCAAAATTGAATCAGAAACGACATGCCAATCACCATGTTGAATCAATGGAGGCAACTAAGACTGGGGCGACAAACAACAATCATCATCTTACTTGTTTGCACCAGTTAACAAAATCTAAAGTGTGAAAAAAAAAATGTGGATTGAAGATCTTCGTTTCATTCATATGCATCTACATATGAAATCACATACATACACCACCACCAGATGGATCTTAGGCCAATTAATTAGCAGCTCTCTTCTCACTTTCTCAGTACTCACACCATATTTGCGGCTCGTGAATTGGGGTTCACAGTCATGGACACTAAACTCTTTTCCAAATCTTCGAAGAACACAAAGAACGGAAAACAAGTACATTAGACCTGGATTCAATCGAGAAGACATACCCAGTACAGCAGATTCGCAGGGGAGGGCGGGAGGCGGCGGCGGCGGCGTCGTCGACTTCTAGCTTCGTCGTCGGCCTTGGCTTCTGCTTGCTTCGTCGTCTGTTGTCGTCTTCGTCGCAGATTCGCAGGGAGGGCGGGAGGCGGCGTTTTGGGCCTTGGGGCTTGACTTCGTCGTCGACCGTCGAATTCGCAGGGAATCGTCGACCGTCGTAGCAGAGTTTGGAGGAGCGACAGACGGACAGAGAATACTAGAATAGGCAGAGATACAGTGTTCGCAGGGATTTGAGCTCGAGTTTGCTTGATTAGTAGTTTATTTTAGTTGTGGGTTTTGAATAGTTTTTGTAAGTTTAATTAGAAAAGAAATAAAAAATGTGGGTGAAAAAGAAAAAATAAAATAAAATCTGACATTTAAAATAAAATACAGTAAAAAGTAGTGCGAAAGTCATAGTGGTCGCCAGCTTACCCCTCCCCCACCCCCCATTGACGCCCCCCACGCGCCCACTATGGATGTGAATTGCGCCTAACGAGCATTCAAAGCGTTTCTTTTTTTTTTTCCCTGCTATAAACTTGGTCTTTGCAAGGAAATTGTTTTTCTTAAAACCAATGCCTACCATCAGTTGAGCTCCACAATACTGTTCCAAAAATTGCTTATGAACCGTTGGTGGTGATGCTCTTAGGAAACGAGTCGGTTCAAGTTTAAAATTAACTGAATTTGAGTCAAGTTTTTATTGAGCAGCTCGCGAACGGTTCGACTCATTTGCACTCATACTCCAAAATTAAAATTCACCCCCTTTATATAATTATATATAAGGGCATGATACTTGATACACTAGTCCGATGGACAAAACTCATTTTAGCAGCTCTACTCTTCATCTTTGAATTATTTTTACAGACATTTTTTACTCTTAAATCATTACTAAGGTAGCTCTTTTCAACCGCAACGAAATTAAATTATTAAAGAGTTTTACAAACCATAAAATAAGAGTGACAATCTTATTACTTTACAATTCTAACTTTTTAGGAGGCGTTTAGGTAATCTTAGATTACATAGGTAATGTGAGCATGGTAATATTAGATTATCTTGTTTGGTTCAAGTTCTGAAATTGCCGGGTAATGTTATATTACCACAATGCTAACGTGGCTTAATATTTCAAGGTAATCTAATTACCTCCATTTTTTTAAGTAATCTAAGATTACCTTGAAATATTTCAAGTTTGCCATTGTTAACTAATCTTATTATAATAATAATCATAATTGATAACAACAACAACAACAACATATATAAAATAAATGTATGTTTATATAATCTAAGGGCATCCTCAATAGTGGGGTTTTTGTTGTTGTTTTTAAGAGTTTTTGTAAGTGTCGTTAGGAAAGAAAAAATGTAATGTAAGAGAAAAAAGAAAGAAAAAAAAAAACAATAAAGCTGATTAAAAAAAAAAATCAAAGTGGACCTTACATTTTTACAACGAGAAAATTTCAATTTTGGTCATATGACTATAGAGGCTTTGTTAATTTTAGCACATGATTTTCAAAAGTGTCAATTTAGTACCTTGACTATGCAATCTTTATCAATTTTGGTCACTCCGGTCAAATTGCCAATCAAATTTCGCCGGAAAAATTTAACAGTTAAAATAATGAGGGTATTTTAGTCATTTCACGTCTCTTCTTTCTTCTTCGGTGAATCCGTCGCAGCAGCACACCTTCCGATTTGACTCATGCATCTTTTTGATTGGCAATCCGTGTCATCTTCAGCCCCTTCCTTTTTATTATCATGATAATGATGGCGAAAATGAACATTGTTGCGCTTTTGACTAGGGAAAAAGTGTTTCGGTAAAGCTCGATAAAGGAGGAAAATATGTCCCCTTGACGTCGAATCTTAATTTTGGTACTAGCATTTGTCAATGGGCGAGAAAGCGAAACAACGAAAGAAAGAAAGTGTAAGCTATCTTCTTTATCCCCACGTTTCATGTACTGTGTTTTGAGCAAGATTGTTTTTTTTTTCTTTTTTTTTTTTTTTTCTGTATTTAAGGTTGTTGGGGGCTGAGTTTTGGGCAGAAAACGCGTATGAATCAGGGGGAAGGTGTGTCACAGGTTTTGGACCTGGAAACTGCGCTCAAAGATGGGATTTTGGGCGGTGGCGGTGGAGTGGTTTCCGCCGGGAAGAAGCTTAGTCTGGGAAAATGATTGAAGAGATGTGAATGACTAAAATACCCTCATTATTTTAACTGTTAAAATTTTTCGGCGATATTTGACAGGCAATTTGACCGGAGTGACCAAAATTGATAAAAATTACATAGTCAAGGTACTAAATTGACACTTTTGAAAGTCAGGTGTTGAAATTAACAAAGCTCCTATAGTCATATGATCAAATTTGAAATATTCTCTTTTTACAACACACAAGAAAGAGAGTGAGAGAGACAAGCAAAGGTGGACACCACATTTATGAAAAAACTCCATTTTAGCAGGAAGAGCTTGGCTTCTCCCTCTCTTCACTATCTCTCTTCCATGGTGTCAGTTTTTTCTTAAAAATTGTGAACAAACCCCTTAATGGGGATGCTCTAATATATATATATATATATATATATATATATATATATATATATATATATATATATATATATATATATATATATATATATATATATATATATATATATACACACACACACACACACACGCACACATCAATAATTTCATCTTTCGGTAGAATTGCATCCACCGAAAGGTGAAGATTTCAGGAGCATCCACTGAAAGGTGGAATTATTAATTTGACTTGCCGGTGGAAATGCATCCACGTGCCAAAAGGTAGAAAATTCACTTTTCGGTGGATGCAATTCCACCGGAAGGTGGAATTTTTAAATCCACCATTCGATGGGGATGCATCCACCGAATAGTGAATTTTACCACTTTTCGGTGACTATATATATATATATATATATATATATATATATATATATATATATATATATATGGGTGATCACATGTGGCCATGTTGTTAGGTGTGGTCATATGGCCAATTACAGGCCATTAGATTATATAGATCCAATGAATCACATTAATCAAGATTCTTCTAGTATTTTCGCGCACATTCTCCTACCCAACGAACTGTAAGGGTAAACTCGTCATAAGGCACCGGAATAGGGAAAATCACATTGTTGTGTGTTTTATTTGTGTAATTGCTGCATTATTAGCCTTACTCTAGTGTATTTGTAGATTCCCATTGGTGTCAAGTTCAAGTGCGACACCTTCCCGTGTGGTTAGTGCGGCCGCACCAATTGTTATACAAATATACGTAATCCATGTTAAGAAATGCACAACAAAAAACATACACAAATTAGGTACGCATCACCAAAAACGCGCCATTAGATATGAATAAATACACCATACAGTGTTCGGGAATACACTATTGGTGTATTTCACTATGGTGTGTTTTATTACACTATTGGTGCATGTTGTCAACACTGTTGGTGTATTTTGGAACCCGATCGCTATAAATGGCCACTGTAATTACCATAACACCCCCACGCTCGAAAATCATCAAATCCTCAAAATTAGCCACTACCATTAGATTAAACTGATTCAACGACACAGATACGACTAGACCGCCACACCTAATGACATGACCACATATGAGCGTTCTTCTCTCTCTCTCTCTCTCTCTCTATATATATATATATATATATATATATATATATAGGGGTGATCACATGTGGCCATGTTGTTAGGTGTGGTCATATGGTCAATTACAGGCCATTAGATTAGATAAATCCAATAAATCACATTAATTAAGATTCTTCTAGTATTTTCGCGCACATTCTCCTACCCAGCGAACTGCAAGGGTAAACTCGTCATAAGGCATCGGAATAGGGAAAATCACATTCTTGTGTGTTTTATTTGTGTAATTGGTGCATTATTAGCCTTACTCTGGTGTATTTGTAGATTCCATTGGTGCCAAGTTCACGTGCGGCAACGCCTTCCTGTGTGGTCAGTGTGGGCGCACCAATTGTTATGCAAATATACACAATCCATGTTATGAAATGCACAACAAAAAATATACACAAATTAGATACGCATCACCAAAAAACGCGCCATTAGATATGAATAAATACACCATACAGTGTTCGGAAATACACTATTAGTGTGTTTCACCGTGGTGTGTTTTATTACACTATTGGTGCATGTTGTCAACACTGTTGGTGTATTCTGGAACCCGACCGCTATAAATGGCCACTGTAATTACCATAACACCCCCACGCGCGAAAATCCTCATAATTAGCCACTGTCGTTAGATTAAACTAATTCAACGACACCGATACGACCAGACCGCCACACCTAATGACATAACCACATATGAGCGCTCTTATATATACATATATATATATATATATATATATATATATATGTATATATATATATATATATATGTATATATATATATATGTATATATGTATATGTATATATATATATATATATGTATATATATATATATATATATATGTATATATATATATATATATATATATATATATATATATATATATATGTATATATATATATATATATATATATATATATATATATATATATATATATATATATATATATATATATATATATATATATATATATATATATATATATATATATATATATATATATATATATATATATATATATATATATATATATATATATGGGAAAATGACACTTTTTCCCCTTGAATTATTCATGTAAGCACATTAGCCCCCTCAATTATTTTAAAAGTGGCGGTTTTTTCCCCTAATATATTTTATTGACATTTCTACCCTTAAAGTAAACATTTTATTTATTTTTCATTTTCAATAAATTATTGCGTATACATAGGGACGACCACGGTTCGATTCGAATTGAACCAGACACTATAGCAATCGAATTAAAAGTTTCCGGTTATGATTCAGATTCAGAACCCAATATTTTAATTTCAATTCATTAAAATTATGAATCAAAAAAACTGGATCCTGAACCGTGAACCGGCGGTTCTAGATCCGGTTAGCGATTTTGAACCGTCTTTATTTTTAAAATTTTAATTTTTTATTTTAAAATAGTCTAAATTCAACAATAAATGTATTTTATTTTTTTCAGTTTGGACCATGAACCGGTCGTCCCGGTTCACGATTTTAATAAAATCTAAATATCGGGTTTCGATTCTAAATTGTAATTAGAATATTTCAGTTTGATTTATATAGTGTCTGTTTGGTTTGAACCAACTTGTGGTCATAATTTGTTAGAGAAAAAAAATAAATGAAATATTTATTTTAAGGGTAAATATGTCCATTTAACATTTCAGGGGGAAAAACAGCCACTTGAATAATTCAGGGGGGAAAAGTGCTATATGTATATAACTTAGGGGGAAAAAGTGCCATTTTCCCTATATATATATATATATATATATATATATATATATATATATATATATATATATGTATATATATATATATATATATATATATATATATATATGTATATATATATACATATATATATATATATATATATATATATATATATATATATATATATATATAAATATATATATATTTATATATATATATATATATATATATATATATATATATATATATATATATATATATATATATGTATACATATACATATATATATATACATACATATATATATATATATATGATACATATATGTATGTATATATATATACCATATACATATATGTATATACATATATACATATACATATACATATGTATATATATATATATATATATATATGTATATATATATATATATATATATATATATATATACATATATATATATATATATATATATATATATATATATATATATATATATATATATATATATATATATATATATATATATATATATATATATATATGTATACATATATATATGTATATATATATATATATATAAATATATATATATATATATATATATATATATATATATAGGCTGCGAATCTTGTGCACCCCCTATATTAGATGAGGCCATGAGCCCCTTGTAATGTCCATTGATCTTATTATAATGGATGGCTAAGATTGTAGTTAATTTAGGTGGTAATTAAATCTATTCCACAATCACAGGGATATAAGGGTAATTGGATGATTGTTAATAATTAATGCACCATTTATGATCGCTAGCTGAATCATCCCACGCATTGGGTTCTCCAACCAAATGTAATTGCATATCAGCTTTACAATGGCTGATGCACGTTCCCTGGCGTTACCAAGCTCTGAGTGGAAGAACTAAGGACGGTAAGTGCATAGTGAACACCAACGATCTCCGGTGACCCCTTTGCAGGTATGTGCGTTCCTCATGTGTTGCGTGTGCGTATTCTCCCCCGCTCATTGTCCACGGTCTAAAAATAAGGGTGTGTGGCCCGCGCAATGTAGGGGTGCATGGTGATCGTTGGGGTGGGGTGTTGTCGTTAGATGGTAGCAGTATAAGTTGTGTGCTGTTTAGTGCGCGTAGGAGTTATTGTATGTGCATATTGTGGGTAATGATGGCTGACCGTGGGGGAATAAGGTACAATCCGGTTGGTGCGTAGACCACTCACTGCTGAATGAGTTGAGGGGTTGGGGGGGTGGGATGGAGGATGATCGTACAGAGGACTCTATCATCTTAAGGTTGGTGCATAACACAAAGTCAGAGCTGGATTTATATGGTTGGTGCGTATACAGCTCAGAGCTAGTGCGTGCAGACTGGCAACATTTCGATTTGTACATTTTTGTCTGAATTTTTTTTTTATCCGTATTATGTATAGTTATATTGTATAGCGTTAATAAATGTGGCACGTGTGGCATGTGCTCTAGGTATGGAACAGGCGGTTGATGCGGATCATTGTGTCATGGGGGCGTCGCCGAATGGGACACAGTTTTGGTTACCGGAATGCGACCAAACCCTGAAACCGGTAGTAGGGCAGTTGTTTGCGTCTTTGGAAGAAGGGGTTTCCTTCTAAAACAACTATGCCTCTGTGAGTGGCTTTGATGTGCGACGAAGTTCAGACAAAAGGAACGCCCGTGGTGCGATAACGAAGAAAAAACTTGTCTGTAACCATGAAGGTTACAAACAGCTGAGACCATCAGTGAGCACTAGCCCGGGACCAGTGTCCAAACCCACCCGCCGACGTCCGTCGAACCGAGTAGGATGCATGGCTAGGATTGTGTTCAAGAGGAATGCTGCCGGCAATTATGCGGTGAGGACCTTCGAAGAGAGGCACGCACACTGCTTGTGCGTTGAGGGCTACAAACCATTCCTGAAGGTCAACAGGAAGCTTGATATTGGTCACCAACAGTTCATAACTAACTGCGCCAAGGTCAACGTCGGAGCAAGTAAGAGTTTCGACATATACGCGGAGCTAGTTGGGGGAGTAGAGAACGTGGGAGCTACACAGTTGGATTTCAAGAACTACCGGAGGGATGTGTTGGCATACATGCACTTAGGGGATTGTCAGATGGTCCTGTCCAAATACCTAGATATTTAGGGCGATTACAGTGACATGTACTTCGAATACGAGGCGAACGAAGCGGACCAACTGACACGAATTTTCTGGGCGGATGGGTACGCACGTAGACAATACAGTGCGTTTGGGGACGTCGTTTCGTTTGATGCGACCTACAAAACTAATAGGTACGTCATTGGACATACGTTAATACCGTGACAGTTTATATTAATTTCGCGATGTGACTCATCCCAATTTAATAGATTGCATACAGCAATGTAGTTGCGTCGTTGGTTTATGCATTTGTTTGGTGTTGTGTGTGCGTAACGTTCTGTGTGTATGGTCTGTGCATCTGGGAGTATGTGACATGTGCTTCGCGCGACTGGTATTTGGCGTGTGCATACGCCTGGGCTGATTTGCTTTTCCGGTCTGAACTCATCCACTAATTACTGTCTGTTTTTTGTGTCCCCCTCTTGGCAGGTACAACCTCGTCTTTGTCCCGTTCACCGGCGTCGACAACCACAAGAAATGTGTTACATTCGCAGCAGCCCTCATCTCTCGGGAGGACGTGGACTCCTACTGTTGGGCATTAAGACACTTCAAGACCGCTATGGGCGGTGCGCCACCTATCGCAATGACGAATCAAGACCCTGCAATGAAGGTCGCGGTCGCGAAGGAATTCCCGGATACTCGCCACCGATATTGTATGTGGCATATAATGACGAAGGTGGGGGACAAAGTAAGCCATGACTTGGCCCGGAACGAGGAGTTCCGAAAGGAGCTGAATGCCGTCGTTTGGAATGACATCGCGACAGCTGAATATTTCGAGGAGGCATGGTGCAGTGTTATTGAGAAATATGGGCTGACTGACAATGCGTGGTTCAAGCGTATGTACGATGAGCGCGCATCCTGGGTTCCTGCATGCTTCGAAGGTGTTTTTATGGGGGGGCTGCTTCGTACTACATCCCGCTCCGAGGCCGAGAACAGAATTTTCAGAAGCAACACTAACAAGCACATATGTCTCACTGAATTTTTCATCAGGTTTGAGAGTACGGTCAGAAAGCAGCGGATAACCCAAAAGGAGCTTACAGGCGCAAGCGATGCACAGACCCCCCCCCCCCCCCCCCCCCCCCCCCCCGTTTAAGACACCACTGCCGATCGAACGAAGGGCAGCATCACTTTACACTTTAACTGTGTTCTACAATGTCCAACATGAGATCGTGGCAGGGTGTTTTGATTATCGAATGCGGTCATGTGCCGACGGTGGCGCCGTCACCACCTATGTGGTAGAGGATGAACACGCGACGCGGTACACGTTGACTTTTGAGAATGCCACCCATACGACCCACTGCCAATGTCGACTATACACAAGGATAGGCCTATTGTGCAGGCATGTGTTTGCCGTCTTGATGTATGAGCGTATAGAGAACATACCTCCTCAGCATGTCACCCCGCGGTGGACACGCACTGCCGTACAACATGCACCAACCGATGGTGGGCAGCCAGTGTCGGAACGCTTGGCATCGTCGTCACGTGGGGATTCAGCAGAGAGTAACGTGGTAAACACGTTTTATAAATGCTTAGGGCTGGCACAAGGTGACCACCAGAAATTGCATCACCTCGGTGAGGTTCTCGCGTCACTAGAAACTCAGTTGTGCGAAAATAGCAACGAACAGGCTGCTGTTGCGAGGGGAAAACGGGCGATAATGGAGTCCTACTGTGGCGCACTAGCCCCTGAATCAGTGTCCGTGCACCCGCCCCCTGTGGTTAGCAACAAGGGGTCAGGCAAACGACTAAGGTCTGCTAGAGAGATTGCCATGAAGGAGCTGAGCAAAAAAAAAACGCACATGCAAAACATGTGGTTTTGCGACTGGACACAATAGCCGAAGCTGCCCACAGAAATGACTACCGTGATACCATTTATAATATCTTAACGGGGCGTTACACACCCGTATTTGATGTCCAAACTTTTGCGAATTAATTTATGAACTCCTTTGATCTGGACTTAATTTAGTGAAAATGTCAGTTGTTTGGAATGAACTTGATATTACCATATGATGCATTTACCGCCCCCACCCCGCTATACAAGATAATTATGCCATAAAATGAAATCTGATTATTAATATGTTTTGGTCACTGCCTGTGCGTAGTCCGTATGCGACTGTGCATGACCGGAAACTGCATGGTTGTGGTTGCATCAGATTTCATTTTATGGTGCCTGACCTATCCATATGTAATTGTTCGTTCATTATTTTACATATAAACTAATGATGCTGGTTCGTTGCATTTTATATACTAACCGCTCGCTTGCCGGCATGTGCGTGGGATGTATGTGGCATGTGCACGTATGTAAACAATGGCGCATCAGTGCAACTGCATGATAGGCCACGCTGGTCTGTGAGATGATGGTGTGTGCTCGGGGCACATGAGGCGTGTGCGCATATGTGCACAGGGGTGGGCGCTGCGTTTGCGTGTTAGGCAAACGCTTGGTCTGTGCGCTGTATCCATGTGCGTGAGGTATATGTGGCATGTGCACATATGTACATAATGCCGCATCAGTGCGTGTGCATGATAGGCTACGCTGGTCTGAGCGATGTTGATATGTGCGTGGGGTGTATGTGGTATGTGCACATATGCGCACACGCCTCATAAGGGTGGGCGATGCGTGTGCGTTTTAGGCAAACGCTTGGTCTGTGCGCTGTATCCATGTGCGTGAGGTGTATGTAGCATGTGCATATATGTACCTAATGCCGCATCAGTGTGTGTGCATGTTAGGATACGCTGGTCTGTGCGATGTTGATATGTGCGTGGGGTGTATGTTGCATGTGCGCATATGTGCACTAAGGGTGGGACACTGCGTGTGCGTATTAGGCAACGACTGGTCTGTGCGATGCTGGTAGGTGCGTTGGGTGTATGTGGCATGTGCACATATGTACAGAAATGGGTGTAAGAGTTCGTGTGCATGATAGGCACTGGCCATGCTGTGCATTGACGGACTACGTAAATGCGCGGGCAGGGTAGCTTGTGCTTGAAAATCCTTAGGATATACATGTGCGTGTACATACATCGTTTGTGCGTAATACATGCCTGCCTGTGCGTGGATCATGCATTATGGAACAAAATAGTATAACCGACCAGTCATAGCACCTTAGTGTTCGTCAACAAAAAGATAACCGATAAGTTATAAAATACCTAGAATCACAAACATGGCATAACACAAAAAAAGTCCGCTATTTTAACGTTATAAAATTCTTGCGAAAAAAGTCATTCATTAACGGAAATAAATCAAGGAGCATCACCAACCGGGCTGGAGACACGTGCGATAATCGATTTCCGATGGGCGTTGCTATGGAACATCAGAATATCCGCCATGAATCGAACGCGTAGAGCGCTTAATGCGCGTGCGTCTCCCCTACGGAGACCGCAATCCCATGACGCATACAGCTGTCCCACGTGACTCTCCATATGTCGCATCGCAAACACGCTACAGTCTATTTTGTTGGTAGAATCGCGCCATGGTAGTCGGATCCTCCGCGGGATCAGCTGGGTGACCTTCATAAACAGCGCGCCTACTCCAGCATCCTCGAAGAAGACGGACAGCAGCTCATGCTATAAAAATGATACCCCGTCAGCCAAAACAGAGACATTTTAACTAACAACACACTCATATGTAAATACGCCCCCCACATACCACAGCGCCAGGGGTGTATCCATATTTCGCTAGTGAGAGATCCCCTGCCGATGAATTATCAATGACGTCCAGCCGCATGCGCCGGAAGTCCACTGAAATGGCGTAATAGTGCCAAGCGTGGAGTATCAGAAAAAGAATCTGCATATCATTTGAATAATTATTGCACCGGACGCACTAAGGGGGTAAAAGGGGCGCAACTACCGGATCAGCGCTCAATATGTGCATGGGGAGCATCACTTACAATGTCAATGTCGTCCCACGCGCTGTAAAGAGAGCCCTTCAACTCGTCCACCATGCTCTCCGTGAACCATTCCAGTCGCCGATCCCATGAAGCCGACACATCAACCGCGGTGTACAACTAATACAAATATAAAACACGTCACTTTATTATACCGTTATCCAACCCGCTGCCTTTGGGTGAAAATAGGTACTGGTATCTTTACCATTGCGGTTGCAGACACAAATAATCTGGACGGTGCGTGCGCGGCCTTGAATCTCTCCCTGGCATTCAACACGCACGACCAAACGTTTATTACGCCAACCAGCACATCGTTGCCCTCCAACAGTGATACAAATTCAGCCCGGCGTGCAGACCGTCCCCGAAAATAAAACAACTCCTCATCTCTGCGCGGATCAAGAATACAAATGTGTGTGACCCCCACCCCAGTTACGTTAGAACAATATACACAACAACGCTATTGTTACTTTCATGTCACGGTCGGCGGATATAGCTAGCCAGTCATACACTGCTTGCGCATCAGGCCTGGAGTTGGGGATGGACAGCGCAGCCCGTGCGCGTGTCCGATGGTTATATGAGTTCAGATCTAGTGTCCTAAGTGCGTGTACGTTAGGAAAATTCTGCCGGGGCTGTTTCGTTGGAGCATGACATTGTGGAGGACTGGAAATCGCGGCAGACAGCTTGGTGTTCGGTAAACGTCGCTGCGAGGCAAAGAAAATATACAACAGATTAAGTATTAATATTATTAAGCTAATCATACCAAACTGAACATACTGAACATACCAATAGCGGGGTATAATGGTTTTCTGCATTATCAATGGCAACCTCATGCCGGCCCCGTTTTGATACTCCCCGGTGAGTGCCATCATGGCCAACTGTGGCAGGGGCGCGGGGAGTAGATAGCTTAGTCGGTTTTGCGCCTACCTACAATACAAAGTAAAACGAAATAAATACGGGTGATGGGGAAAGGAGAAAACACTCTGATCATGCACATGGCCACTGTGTCCCCCCTGCGCACTCACATTTACCCTATCACGCACTGGGCACTATGCGTGCGTGCATAGACGCACGATACACCTGTCCACCACCACCCCACATTCTGACTCGACTCATTGGCCGAGTCTCCAATGGACGCACAGACCCCCCTCTTTCACTAGTCGGTGCACACGCCGTTGGCTACCCGCGCATATATACATGCATCATGCTTGATATGCACACGCTGGCATGCACGCATCTACCAGAGCGGCAACGCACAGGCCTGCCCGTTATCTTATTTTGCACATGCATTGGCCCCGTTACCAGCGTGTGTGCCTCCATGCACATGCCCCCCCTCCCTCGCACACACCAGCACCAACAAAGCGAAGTGTGCCCGCTATTTTGCGCGCGAGTGGCACGATTATGAACGCGCGGGTCCAGCAGTTGTGCTTATATAGACACTTGGAGTTGCGCTAGCTTGTGTCATTTGTATCACTCCTCGAGTGAGCGCGATCGCGTGTGCGGCAACCGTTATATACTTATATTATTTTAAAGAAATGGGGCAGATGAACACCCGCGCAGCATGATATTCGGAGAACGCGCGGCATACTCTCGGACAATTGCATCCACCACCTCCCAACATTGGGTGGGTAGATCCTGCGACAGCCCAAATCCCACCGAAGATACTCCCTGTGTCAACCCAAGACTGAAAGATGGAATACCTGCTTCATCCTATTCAACAAAACACAGCATGCAACCACATATAAAACCACACATTCAAAAAAAAAAATAATCGTACGAACATAGTATAACATCATAACGCCCTAACTGGGCGTACACCATTAATGCACAAAAAAAGTTCCTGTCCTCGCACCATGAAAATATTACTAAAAACCCCCCCCCCCTGTGCATACCACCATACACAACAAAAAATAATATCAGTTATAGGGATGGGGGTAAAAAAAAGTACAAACCACATATACACGTTATAGACATGCCAGAATATTTAAAACCTAATAACGCCTAGCTTTTCTGCGCCGGCGTACCACCTTACTTACAGCATTCTTACTACCAGCTGCAGCCCCCCCGTCCTGCGGTTCACTAACATCCGCTGCTGCGCACTGACCAACCGCCGCAGACTGACCCTCCGCTGCAGGCTCGGTGGAGTTATGCTGTGCCTCCCCGTCAACCTCGGGCGGCCGTACTTCTTCAGCACCTTTATTCTGTTAAGCAGCGATAACAACCGCATCAACCGCATCTAAATTCGCCGGGTTCGTCCACATCTCATCATCGCTCAGCAGTCCGGTGCCTCGCACTTCAACAGGAATTATCACACCGGAGGATCCACCCTCGTCCGTCAATCGCATGAAGGCCCGGGCACCAGCCAGAAGCCTAGCAAAGCCTTCCGTGGGCCGGGGGAGGTCGTTGTGCTGTTCCATGAAATGAACCATGTCCTCTAAAGCATCAGTTAACATGTTGGTCTTCTCAACATATATTTCAGCATCGGTCTGCAGAGATGAAACTCATTTCAGTAGCGCATATATGTCACTTACTACTGCGTACTGTTATGGCCCCGTATGCACATACTACTGCCCCTGTAAACACAGACCACATCTACCAATACCCCTCCCACATATATACGACGCACAGATGCAGTAACCATCCACATAGTATACACCAACCCCCTACCCCCCCACCACATGCAAAATCCTATAAAAATCTATATGCACTTACTATGACCCCCCATTTTTGGAAACACCTAACAATTTACCTTTGCAGGAGCATCGACCATGGGTGGATTAATCTCCCCCTATGCATCCAACCCCTAAGGTGCATTTTATACGAAAACAACAAAATTAGAGAATATCGCAAAACAACATAATAGTGGAATGTGACCACCAAGGTACATATTTTTGCCAATACCTCCGGGATATACGGGCCAACAACCTCGCCGAGTCTAAATCCACCAGCCCTAAACTCAGCAAGCTCTCTCTCCTTCAACAACTTTGTAGACCACCCCCTCAAAGCTGGCATCGCCCGGGGCATAGTCCTCTCCGCGTGTGCCAACCTATCAACATAAAGTAGCTGGGTGTGTGGGATCTGTTAGTGACTACCACCAAAAACACGCTAACCAACAACAAAAAATAAATCACATATGCACTAACAACATAACCATACCAGTAGAAATATATAGGGCCCGGAGAATGGTTGGTTAGGTTTCCCATTCCATGTACGATGCTTTTCTACCAGACATTCAATGACGAATCTGCACTAGTTCAAGTTTTTTATCTCCTCAACGTCTTTGAAGTGGTGGTACACCAGTTTATTCGCGTATCCGTTCATCATTGGCGTGGCCAGGGTACTGATCGCCAACATCGCAAAGTGCCGCTTAAACCAAACTCCCCCCTCCACATTGCCTTTTATCTTCTTTGCAATCATGGCCAGTGTGATGGTGTGGTTGGTCTTCTCGAATTTGGAACGCCACAGCTTCAAGCTATTACTTATGTCGTCCTTCTGCCTTTTGATGATGACAACCTCGCCACGCGGCAACCCCAGCACATATTGCACATCAGCCTCGGTAACTGAAATGGTCGCGCCGTTCTCAACCCGCAATACCATGTCCACCGGGTCGAAGTTAGTAAGCAGCCACCTGGCCAACGGCTTCGGGATGTCCTTCACTTGGAGGTGTAGAATCTCCCCCAACCCGATCTCACCAACAGCTCTACGCTGGCAGCCAGAAAAATGCTTGATGGGTTTCACCAGATGCTGCGGAGACACACGGATCTTAAGAGGGGGGAAAATTGCATGATCAACTGCGTCGGGCTGCGTACCATCTTCGCGCTCGTTGTGCTGCACATCGTCTTCGTCCTTATCATGCTGCACATCGTCTTCGGCCTCATCGTCTGCATCCTCTGCAGGCTGCCCCCCCCCCCCCCTCTACCCCCTCGTCCGGCTGGGCATCATCTACTTGATTGTCGGGCTGCGCATCTTCTCCATCTCTAGCCGGTTGCGCGTCCTCTAACTCAGTATCCAGAGCCGGATTGGCAGGACCTTCTACTTCCAGTTCGGGCACATCTGCGGGGGCATCACCTGCATCTGCTGGCTGCCCAACCACTTCTACTGCGAATAATGACAACTTAACAAAAATGGAAACAAACAAAACGACACAACAAAGATAGCAACAATTTAACACATTTAGCATCTGAGCACACTTCCACCTCTATACAAATAAAGCAATTTATACATCTGTGCATAAACATACCCCTACCGCTCACAATGTAACATCTCTGTAAATAAAATACACAACGAAACTTACAACACACAGCTTCAATGCACATACCAACTGCATATTTGCACAGACCTAACCCAACCCTTACCTTACAACCCACACAACTGCATACAATCAACAAACCAAATTCCCACATGCACAATGCTAACCGGTATGTACACCCCCACAAAAAAAACCTATTTAAAAGACACACTTGACAAAATCAAAAAAATCCATAGGTCTGTGCACATATCACCACCCCCCCCCCCCCCCCAAAAAAAAACCCCTAACAAAAACTAATTAATATACACACCTAACGAACACACCCCATATTATACCACCAACGCACATGCCACTCATAGCACTGCACAACACCACGTATGCATACTTGCACAGACCTGCCCAAAACCTAACCTTGCAACCAACACAACTGCATACAACACACATGCCTCTCATAGCACTGCACAAACCCCCCGTATGCTCAACAGCCATTACAGCTTAGACAAAAACAAAAATAAATGCTTCGAAAATAATTGCACCGTCACACTCACCCCATGCACCACCCCCCGGACGACCACTAAATTGCACCGCCTACCTAAAAATTTTGACTGTTGGTTACCCAAAAACAAAACCCCAATGCTTCGAAAAAAAAATGAACAGAAGCCCTAGAAATACGAAACCCTACATCGGATTGGAAGTCCGACAGCGTCGACTGGCCGGAGACCACCGTGGAAGACTACTCCGTCGCGGCACATCATCTGACACCAGAGATACACTAACCCCCGGTCCCCCACAACGCCCCCTACCTCACCCACATCGCAATATGACACCAAACCCATCCATACGAACACCGCCCCCTCGATTCGGGTCAACCCTGATAACAGAAAACCCACATAATAACGACCAATGCAACTAAGAGATGATGGAATACCTGGCGCATGCACTGACGAGTTGCTCCGGAGACGCTTGGACTGACGGAAGCGCAGACCAGCCATGGCGAAGACAACGGACGGCGAACTCTGAGAAGGGAGACTGACAGGAGGCGAAAGGACTCTCACTTGATGTCTACTCTGCTATGCGATAATGACAGCCAGTGTGTTTACCAAGAGTGACCATATACCAACGCACAAAGCCCGGCGCATCTCATAATTAAACACCTCGTCAAATGACAAGAATATCCCTAAATACTCGAGCACAGACACGCGTGTTTAAGTCTAATCTAGACCATCCATAAAATAAATCAACGATTCTAAAGTGGGTCTCACGGTCTCACCTAGCAAGGGGGGTGCACCGGATTCGAAATCTATATATATATATATATATATATATATATATATATATATATATATATATATATATATATATATATATATATATATATATATATATATATATCTAAAAACATAATAAGTGTCAATACAAGTTATGTCCTTGATTATTGTCCCTTTTTTATATGCTAATAAATATATACATTTTGCTTTAATTGTTGTACATTCATTTGCATTGGACAAAATCACCCTTACATCGTTATAACACCGTTAGTTTTTAATATATCTACCAATCTTACCATACACCTACATCTATCATATCTTTTTCCTATTTTTAATTATCATTTTATTAAAATTATCATATAACAATTAATTTAATTATAAATTATATTCTAATTAAATATTTATATGAATGTTAAATTATATATGTTTGTGTGTGTGTGTGTGTGTGTATATATATATATATATATATATATATATATATATATATATATATATATATATATATATATATATATAAATATATATATATATATTGACGGTAATAATGTTACCGGTAGTAATAATATTAGAGTAACGCAATGTAAAAGAAAGTAACAATAGTTGTATTGCCTTAGTTTCAGTATAGAAAGTACAGTGTCTTTGTCCAGAGTATTGAACGTCGCACTCCAAGCTGAGGGGAGCCCCTACTTATACAAAAGCTGCTAACGGTAACAACATGAAGCATAAATGGGGAGCTAAGCCTTTAATTCTCTCTCATCAATGGTGACATCAATGGTGGCTTCAATGGCAGTAAAGGTGACAGCCGTTGGAATTCTGCCCGTTGGAGTTTTGCCCGGTGGGTTTCCATGTGGTGTCGGGTCAGATGCTGCTTATGAACCGGGTCGGGTGCCAGCACCACTCCATGTGGTGTCGGGTCAAATGCTGCTTATGATCCGGGTCGGGTGCCAGCACCAGTATCCTGTCACCAGTCCCCCTACTCCTGAGTCTACGGATGTGTTTGAGTTGACTAGGGAGTAAGACTGAATTTGCTTGATATCGTGCAGAATCCCGGTTGATCCCGAGTATGTGATTTTATTTTCCAAATCACACATGAATTTTTTTTTTATGCTGGCCGAGGTGCGTGCCTCTGCCGATCACGGCCGAGGCGTGCACCCCGGCCGATCGTTCGTGGCCGAGGCGTCACCATGGTCGATCGTGGTCGAGGCGTCGCCTTGGTCGATCGTGGTTGAGGCGTCGCCTCGACCAACCGTGGCCGAGGCGTGCGCCCTGATCGTAGCCGAGGCGTGCGCCTTGGCCGATCGTGGCCGAGGGAGCTCCGGCCCTTTTTTTTTTTTTTTTTTTTTTTTTTTTTTATGGACAGGCTGAAGCGCCGCCTCGGCCAGTGGCAGAGACGCGGGCCTCGGCCTGCCCGAGGCGTGCGCCTGGCATTTTTTTTTTTTTTTTCGGCAGAGGCGTCGCCTTAGCCGGGTATGGCCGAGGCGTCGCCTCAGCCGTGAGCACTGGCCGAGACGCGTGCCTCGGCCAGTGACCGAGGCGCCACCTCAGTCGTGCCTTGGGCCGAGGCGTCGCCTCAACCCGCGTTGGGCCGAGGCGTGTACCTGGCGGTATTTTTTTTTTTTTTTTTTTTTCTTTTTTTTACGGCTGAGGCGTCGCCTTAGCCGGGTTTGGCCGAGGCGTCACCTCAGCCGTGAGCGCTAGCCGAAACGCGTGCCTTGGCCAGTGACCGAGGCGCGCGCCTTAGGCCTTTTTGCGGCACGGCTTGAGGCGCTGCCTCAGTCGTGCCTTGGGCCGAGGCGTCGCCTCAGCCCGCGCTGGGCCGAGGCGTGCGTCTCGACCCATGGCCGAGGCATGTGCCTCAGGCCCTCGGCCGAGGCGTGCGCCTGGCGGTTTTTTTTTTTTTTTTTTCCGGCTGAGGCGTCGCCTTAGCCGGGTTTGGCCGAGGCGTCACCTCAGCCGTGAGCGCTGGCCGAGACGCGTGCCTCGGCCAGTGACCGAGACGCGCGCCTTAGGCCTTTTTGCGGCTCGGCTTGAGGCGCCGCCTTAGTTGTGCCTTGGGCCGAGGCGTCGCCTCAACCCGCGCTGGGCCAAGGCGTGCGCCTGGCGTTTTTTTTTTTTTTTTTTTTTTTTTCTGGCTGAGGCGTCGCCTTAGCCGGGTTTGGCCGAGGCGTCACCTCAGCCGTGAGCGCTGGCCGAGACGCGTGCCTCGGCCATTGACCGAGGCGCGCGCCTTAGGCCTTTTTGCGGCACGGCTTGAGGCGCCGCCTCAGTCGTGCCTTGGGCCGAGGCATCGCCTCAGCCCGCGCTGGGCCGAGGCGTGCGTCTCGACCCTTGGCCGAGGCGTGCGCCTGGCAGTTTTTTTTTTTTTTTTTTCGGCTGAGGCGTTGCCTTAGCCGGGTTTGGCTGAGGCGTCACCTCAGCCGTGAGCGCTGGCCGAGACGCGTGCCTCGGCCAGTGACCGAGGGGCGCGCCTCAGGCCTTTTTGCGGCTTGGCTTGAGGCGCCGCCTCAGTCGTGCCTTGGGCCGAGGCGTCGCCTCAGTCCGCGCTGGGCCGAGGCGTGCGCCTCAGCGTTTTTATTTTATTTTTTATTTTTTTTATTTTTTTATTTTTTGCAATGCGGCGTTGGCCGGCTTTTGGTTGATCGAAGGTGGTGCTGAGAACCTTTTATTTGAGCAAAGTAACCTGGGCAGACCATGATTACAAAATATTGTTTACAGGTCTGGGCGGATCACGACTACCAAATATTACTCTAATTAAATGTTCTGAGTTCCATACCTGATCGATCATCCTTTCAGAATGTGTGGACTTGTAGGTCCTTTCCGCCAATCTTTTTGGATGCTTTTACGTAACAACTGCGTGCTGCTCGCTGGTCTCCTCTAACGACTCCTATCCCACTCGGAGTAGGGAACTTCATACACAAGTGTTCCACCGACACTATGGCGTTGAGGTCCTCCAATGCCGGTCTCCCCAAAATGATGTTGTGCACACAAGTGAGTCTTACCACGATAAATTCCACGTCAAGTTTGCGAATGTTAGGGCTTGTGCCTATCTCCTATGGTAAGACCACTAACCCCTCCGTCTCCACTGAATCACCCGTAAATCTAGAGAGTGGGGTACGTACTTCTTTGAGCTGGTTCCTAGGTATCCCTAACTTGGTGAAGGCATCGTAATACATCACATTGACTGAGCTTCCCGTGTCGACTGAGATGCGACGGACAATGACATTGTTGACGTCCATCTCAATCACCAGGGCGTCATGATGGGGTAAAAGGCCCTCTGGGAGGTCATCATTAGAGAATGTGATGGCCTCCTGTCTCTGTTTCTCTTCTCTAGGAAGACTCACCACTTCTCCCACATATAGCTGCCGGCTCCACTTCTTTCTTTCCGCAGGCGTGTCATCCCCTGCGGGTCCACCATAGATAAAGTGTATGGTGTGCTTCTTTTGTCGTCTGGGCGCTACCTCGATTTCTTTCTCGCTTTCATTCTGCTCAGATATTTGGTCGTGTTCTCTTTTTTTGGCGTTCGAGGTGGATGGCTCTGTGCCATCCTCATTCCTCCAGACATTTTTTGGTGGATTGTGTT
>NW_017616726.1:752500-925000 GCF_001879475.1 Ipomoea nil | reverse complement strand
GATCTATTTTTTTAATAGATGAGATTGGTTCTCATGGACTCATGAGAAGGTTGGTTCTTATATGACCACAATCCTCTCTCTCTCTCTATATATATATATATATATATATATATATATATATATATATATATATATTCACTGGCCTGGAGAAAATCTCTAGTTCATGTATTGTATATTTATTACAGTTTCGTGTGTGTATGTATTACACATATATTTGATTTATACACGAAGGTCAAATAATTTAAGGGAAAAGGGTCAAATAAGCCCCTAAACATTACCCAAGAAGTCAATTAGGCCTTTGAACTTTTAAATGGTGCAATTAGGCCCTTAAACATATTATTTTAGAGCAAAGAGGCCCAAAAACCGATTGGTGACCTACAATTATAGGTAAAATGATTCCGGCGAACATCCGGCGAGATTCCGACAATATTCTGGCAAAAAAAAAACGACGAAACGTTCGTTGGTGGGATTTGGCTGCCTTTTCCGGCTAAGGAGAAGGCTAACCAAAGTTGGTCAGCCTTCTCCTTCGCCGGAGAAGGCAACCAGTTTGGTTCCCTTCTCCGGCAACTGGAGAAGGCGAGCTCCAGTCGCCGGAGAAGGAGACCCAGATGGGTCGTCTTCTCCTTCGCTGGATCTGGTCGCCTTCTCCTTCGCTGGATCTGGTCGCCTTCTCCTTCGCCGGATCTGATCCGGCGAAGGAGAATGATTGCCTTCTCCTTCGCGAACCAGAGCCTTCTCCTGCGAAGGAGAAGGCGACCAGATCCAGCGAAGGAGAAGGCGACCCATCTGGGTCTCCTTCTCCGGCGACTTTGGTCAGCCTTCTCCTTCGCCGGAAAAGGCAGCCAAATCCCCTTTTTTTTTTTTTTTTGTCAGAATTTCGTCGGAACCCTTTTGACCTATAATTGTAGGTTATCAACCGGTTTTTGGGTCTCTTTGTTCTAAAATAATATGTTTAAGGGCCTAATTGCACCTTTTGAAAGTTCAAGGACTTAATTGACTTCTTGGGTAATGTTTAGGGGCTTATTTGACCCTTTTTCCATAATTTAATAAATAGTATGTCTAATATTTTATGTTATTTTTTATAGTTAATTTTATAGTGACTTTAAATCCTTTTGTCAAAAATACTTGATGAAAACAAATTTACTGGACTAAATTTCACTGATTGGTTTTGAAATTGGAGAATTGTTATCAATCCAGAAAAGATTGGTTATATTTTAGTCCAAGATCGTCCACTCATTAGTGTCATACCAGATGATGTTGATGTAAATCGGCTTGCTATTCATATGATAAGTGGAAAGACGGTGATCTTAGAGCTAAGAATTATGTCCTCGCCTCTGATCTATTAACAATGAATTGCAACGTCAGCATGAAAGATGCTTAATGCCAAATATTTGGTCACTCACCTACAAGAGTTATACGGTGAACACAGTATGATTACATGTTACGGGGTTATTAAGTCGGTAAGTCCTTATTTGAGACAAAACTACACGAAGGAAGAAAGGTAGGAGATCATGTCTTAAAAATAATTGACTTATTAAAAAGAATAGAATAATTGAATTTCTTACTGGATACCGAACTTGAAGTAGATTTAATTATAGAGTATCTTCCAAATTCTTTTGGACTTTTCACAATGAATTTCCAAATGAATAAGTTTCATTCTTGCAAATCTGATATGGATAATATATTAATATGTTGTGCACTACTCAGGCTACAATGAAGGTTCGTTGTACACACTGATGCACTTCTCGTGGCTTCTTACAGAATAAAGAAGGCAAAAAACAAGAAGGTTTCTTAGATGAAGCTAACTAGGGGAGTGACCAAAACAAAAGGGAAAGTTGCTAGCAAGAGATCGAAATTGTTTCCATTGCAAAAAGGACATTGAAAAAGAAATTGTACAAAATACTTGAAGTCTTTGAAGGTCAAAGGCAATGACAATTCTTCAGAAGTTATGTCTTTTATGCTCATTTTTGAGACTAGTTTTTTTAATTTGTCAAAATATTACGTCTTGGATATTAGACTCGAGAACAACTTCGCATGTTTGTGCATCATTGCAGGATTTGAGAAGAAGTAGGGAGTTCGTTGAAGATGAGAAATGAAGCAAGAGTACTGCTATATTGGTTGTTGGAGTTGTATCCATTTCAGTTACCGTAAAATAATATTCTAAACTTTTAAGAATGACAGAATTATGAGAATTGTACGGAACAATATCAAATATTAATAAAGTCATAATAAATTAAATAAAACATTTTATTATATTAATTGTATTAAAATAAAATGTTCAAAATAATAAATGTTAGCTTGTAGGGCATACATGTCTAACAATGTCCCATTTGCACTAGAGCTAATTGGTATGGTATCTAATGCCCATATTCTCAAGATGCCAATCTAACTACTTCTGGTTAAGAGGTTTAGACGTTTAGTAAATGAATCTGTTAGGTTATCCATTGAGGCTATTTTCTGCATTGCTATATCTTCCTTTTCAATGAACTCTTTTAAGAGATGATAGCGCCATTCAATGTGCTTGGATTTCTAGTGTGACCTTGGTTCCTTAGATTGGGAAATAGCCCCATTGTTGTCGTAATACAAAGGTACTAGAAACTCAATGGTTGGAACAACTCAAGTTTAGCAACAAACTTCTTAATCCAAACTGTTTCCTTTGCAGCATCTGATGCAACAACATACTCAACTTCAATAATGGTTGAATCTGTAGTCGTTTCATGTTTGAAACTCTTCCAACTCACTGCACCACCATTACAAGTAAACCAAAATATTAAAAAAAAAAAAAAAAAAAAAAAAAAAAAAAAAAACAGATATAGGCTTTCTATCATCTGGCTCCGATTGAAAATTAGAGTCTGCATATCCTTCAATATAATCTTTAATCACTACTGGAAATTATTGAATTTCCGATCACCTGAAAGTGATCTTAAATCAAGTTGAAAGCAAAAAGGGGTCGAAAATAGCAACAAGGGTTTTTCCGGATACCAAAAGTGGTCGGAACAAGGCTTTCGACTTGATTTAAGATAACTTTCAAGTGGTCGGAAATTTCAGAATTTCCAGTAGTGAATACTCATTCTCCCTAAGTTAAGACTAAATCCTTAGTTACTTAGGTACTTACTGTTCAATGTTCTTCACCTGAATTTGACTAATACTCTATTCGTCTCATTTTATGTTTCAAGTTCAGTTAACGAGGCTTGACTAAAGTTATTTACAATTAAATTTTTTTTTTTATAATATTAAGTTTAGTAGTAGTATGCAAAATTTTGATATTTAGAAACTATATTAAAAGTACTATTAAACACAAAAAAAATCAAATTTAAAAATTATAAGAAAATGCTAATAGAAATAAGTAAAGGAAAAAGAGTTGGTTTGACCAATGATTAGTAAGTATGACAGATAAAATGGGACTGAGGGAGTATTTGATAGCGACACTCACGAATATGAGTAATATCAGGCCTTGTACATAGCATCGCATACATCCCAATAGCTGAAACATATGATATTTTACTCATGCGATTCCTCTCTTCACTTTTGCTAGAGACGGATTCCATGCTTGAAAAGTAGTAAACCTTTATTAGAATCTAACATATTGAACCTCTTCAATATTTTTTCTATGTACATTCTTTGAGATAAGCCTATTAATCTTTTTGATCTATCTCTATAGATTCGAATTCCAAGAATATATGTTGGTTCTCTCAAATCTTTCATAGAGAATGTCTTAGACAATCAAACTTTTACTGAAGTCATCATGCTCACGTCATTTCCCATTATAGTATGTCATCATGCTCACGTCATTTCAAATCTACGTATAATAAATGTAATAGCACTCCCACTCACCATTTTATACACACACAACAGTTCATCCATATTTTCAATAAAGCCAAACGATCGATTTGACTGCCTCGTCAAAACAAATGTTCCACATTCTAGAAGCTTGCATGAGACCATATAAATGGACTTATTAAGCTTGTACAGTTTATGGGTTTCCCCATTTGATGTAAAATCTTTAGGTTGTTCACTTGTTCCAAATAAACTTCTTCTTGAAGAAATTCATTTATGAAAGTCATTTTTACATCAATTTGCATTATCTCATAGTGTGCATCAATAGCTAACAAATTTCAGATGAATTTCAACATGATAATTGGTGAAAAGGCTTCCTCATAGTCAATACCTTGTCTTTGACAATAACCTTTAGCCACTAGTCTTACCTTAAAACTTAAAAGTCCCTACTTTACCATCCGAACTTATTGTTGTTCTCGAAAGAGCAAAAAGTCTATAAGGGGTGCATGGGGGGTTGAATAATTTTTTTTCAAAATCGTAACTTAAAAAATTTTTAGAAACAATTTCGACAAATTAATGAAAAAGATATAAGTTTTTCAAACAGAGCGTGCTACCATTTGGTCAGCTAGTAACAGGCAGCAGAAGTCTTAAAAGTTGTAGCGCATTTTGTTTTGGAACAATCTAATCAAAACAGCTAAAAGCAATGTGCAAGCATGTGTGGCATCGATTCAATTAGCAGAAGAACAAAGTAAAGGTGCTGAAAAATAAAGTGCAAAATTTTAAAGAGATAGAGACAAAGATTTTTATAGTGGTTCGGACAAAGCAAACTCCACTCTTCTCCTTAACGTCTAAGGAGGTTTCACTAGTATTTTTATGCACAAAATACAAGTGAGACTATGTAGTGTGTCCACAAAGCACTACTAGTCAAGGATGATGCTCCCATAATCCGGATGTCCTCTCCTGCCGATCTTCAACACTTGGGTTCCACTCTAAGGGTCAGGCACAAAATCGCTTTGAGTAAAGAACCTCCAACACCAAACACAAAGTAAGGGATTTTCGTTTGTTTTCACAAATGAATGGACATGAAACGTGATGTCCACTAAAAAGCTCTAAGTTGTTTCCGGATATGTCTATGAAGCTCCTTCTCTATCTCACACTTGAAGAATTCTGCCTCAAATAATTTCTGTCAACCAAGCCAATCAATCAATCATATTTTCGCTTCATTTCTCAAAGCCTAGAGTCCTCTATTTATTGCATAGAGTTGAGGATAAACTTGAAAATCTTCTAAATATTCGAATCTAACCGTTGCATCCTGTTGTGCTATGTGTCCAATTCCGCAACAACACTCCAACGTGCTGTAGTGTACTATTTCTCTTCTTCCTTAACCACTTTTGTCCTTTTCCTCAAATTCAGCGTGAATTTGAAAAGGAACGTGCAACACTTATCCTATCTTCACCAAAAGGCTGGAAAAACGCCAAGTTTCATCTTCTCATTATTCTTCATATTTTTGGAATACTTGATTTTCCTTTGATGAAGTTCATTAGGTCAATTTCCAAAAACAACTTCAGGACTCAACTGATAACAGTATACTAAAGAGTTAATTCCAGCAATGGTCCTCCGACTATATTGATTTTTCAAAATTAATCCCCGACTTTTAATTTGGACACTTTACGTCCTTTGACTTTCAATTTATTTCCAATTGAGGTCCTTTCGTCAGATTACGGTAAAGTGGACTTTAAATGAAAGGGTAAAGTAATTATTTCATCTGCCTAATGTATAATTCTTCATATTTCTTCCTTGTATACGCGACTTCGGACATCAGATTCACTTAATTGGTTAATCCCTAACAGAATTTTGCTCTTCGAATGGATTTAGCGATTAAGCAATTAAGTAAATCTGATGTCCGAAGTCACGCATACAAGAGAGAAATACAAAGAATTATACATTAGGTAGATTAAATGACGTAAAGTGGAAAGAAATTAAAAATCAAGAGACGTAAAGTGTCCAAATTAAAAGTGAAGGACTAATTTTGGAAAATCAATATAGTCGGATGACCATTGTTGGAATTAACTCGTATACTAAATGCTCTGTAGGTAGACTCTGCTGGTCCACTTTTACCTTCTTCAATCTTGACTTCTACTGATATTCAGTCTTTTGAGTCCACTGATTTACTATAACAGCTCCTTTGGCAAGAATTCAGTTGATACCTAGCAACTAATAAGCTTGAACAGACTCAAGCTAATCCAACAGAAATACTATAATTTTACCTTATGAAAGAAAAACAATATTGTGGGTGTCTAAAGTTTTAATACATTTCGTAAGATCAACATTTAAATTACAATGATTCCTAATACAGTAATACATTACCATCAGGTGTTCTGAATAGATTCTAAATAAGAAAAATTTTTCACACATAAAGATGAGAATTTTCAAAATCCTTCAAAATTTAAAATTAATGGTGTTAAAATGAATTGAATAAATATAGTAATACAATTGTAATTTTATAGAAGTTTGAATAACAAAGTTAACAACCCAACAGGATAGCTCAAGTGGCAAATGAGCTCTCTTTGTGAGGGAGGATTATGGGATAACTCGGATTTGATTCCCACAAGTAAGGATTCCCTTTGGACAAGCTCTCGTGCCTCTCGGAGCGAACACCTCGTGGTTTGCACAAAAAAAAAAAAAAAAAAAAAAAAAAAACAAAGTTAACAAGCTAACAGTATGTTGATTATAAAGGAAAATCTTAAAATACACTTTGGTAAAAGTACTACATTTTAATTCTATCTGTGCACCATTTTTTTTTTTTTTTTAAAGTGCATAATGTTTAGGTTAATGCACCTTTAGTGTTTGTAGAGTCTACTTTTAGAATATTTGAGTTGAACTTTTATGATCATATTGTGCACATTTAGTTATCATATTATGCAGTTTTATAATTTTTTTTTTTTTTTTTGCAGTTTTATAATTTTAATTGTGCACTTTTAAATATCATATGCTATCCCTTCAATATATATATATATATATATATATATATATATATATATATATATATATATATATATATATAACACATGCTATACTTTTTGTGCACTTTAAGAATTTCTATTTTGAGTTAATAATCAAAATGGTCCTCGACTATAGTGATTTTTCTCAATTTTGTCCTAAACGACTTTGGTGACTTAATATAGTCCCAGAGTTCTATGTTTTTACTCAATTTAGTCCCAAATTTTTGTGTTTTTGCTCAATTTAGTCCCCCATTTGTTATTTCGTCCATTTGTTGTTAATAAATAGACAATTCAGTAATTTTAATATTGGCATCTCTTTACTCATACACATGTGAAGTGCGAAATCCATCTTTTTTTACGAATTACTCCCAAAATCACTCTTAAACTTGCGAATATAAAATTTGATTCGTAGGTCTGAGATTAATTCTGGGTGTAATTTGTGCAAGAAAGAAGGATTTCTCACTTTGCATGTTGAAAGTAAAGAGAGGTCAATATTGATATTATTGAATTGTCCCTTTATTTAACACCAATTTGATCGAATAACAAACGGAGGACTAAATTGAGCGAAACATAAAAGTCTGGGATAATATTAGGTTACCAAAATCATTTAAGTCAAAATTAAAAAAAAAAAAAAAACCACTACAGTCGATGACAATTTTAAGTATTAACTCTTTCTATTTTGTACTTTACTTCAAATACTCTAGACTTTCATAATTAGGTACATTGTACATTTGTATTGATGCACATTATTATTATTATTATTATTATTATTATTATTATTATTATTATTATTATTATTATTATTATTATTATTATTATTATTATTATTATTATTATTGTTATTGTTATTGTTATTGTTATTGTTATTGTTATTGTTATTGTTATTGTTATTGTTATTGTTATTGTTATTGTTATTGTTATTGTTATTGTTATTGTTATTGTTATTGTTATTGTTATTGTTATTGTTATTGTTATTGTTATTGTTATTGTTATTGTTATTGTTATTGTTATTGTTATTGTTATTGTTATTGTTATTGTTATTGTTATTGTTATTGTTATTGTTATTGTTATTGTTATTGTTATTGTTATTGTTATTGTTATTGTTATTGTTATTGTTATTGTTATTGTTATTGTTATTGTTATTGTTATTGTTATTGTTATTGTTATTGTTATTGTTATTGTTATTGTTATTGTTATTGTTATTGTTATTGTTATTGTTATTGTTATTGTTATTGTTATTGTTATTGTTATTGTTATTGTTATTGTTATTGTTATTGTTATTGTTATTGTTATTGTTATTGTTATTGTTATTGTTATTTTTTTTTTTTTTTTTTTTTTTTTTTTTTTTGTTATTGTTATTATTATTATTATTATTATTATTATTATTATTATTATTAGGGTTCATGTATGTCATTGCTTGGCTATTCCTTTGATTCAAGTCATTTTGTTGTATTTGGTGAGATTTGACATGTTTTGAACTTGAATTTGAGCTTGGTGTTGAAAATCCCCAACGAGATTATTTGGTGTACAGGTATGTACCCGCGTGCGGAACGGCGGGCAGTGGCCTACCCGCCGCCCCACCCGCGGGGTATAAGGTGGCTTGTGGGTATGTACCCGCAGGCAGAACCACGGGTGGGGGTCCACCCGCGGGGAACAATATGGTGTTGTTTGGGGATTTGTTCCCCGTGATTCTTTTGACTCGGTATTTGGTCTTTTGACTTCCCGATGTTCTTTTGTGGAACTATTTGAGCGTCTTCTTGATGTTTCGTATGTCTAGAAATATATGGTAGGAATCCATGTAGGTTTTGGTGTCTTGAATCGTGCTAAGTGTTCAACATTGTGTTTCGTTGAACCATGATGAGTCTGGTGTGTTCTTCGGAACTACGTTTGGTTTACCCGTTTGATAAGCATGCTAGTTCGGTGTTTAAATGCTAGCGTGTGTGTTGTTTGTATCTTCCTATTGTTGATGATGACTTGTGTTATTCGTCGTTGTTGTTGGACTGTGATCCATTTCTTGATTGAGTATGGTTTCATATCTTCGTTGTGATCTGTTGATTGATTCCTGTTGAGGTGTGATGTGTGTGGCTGTACCTGGATTGCACGATTTCAGTTTTTGGGGCCTTAATCACCAAGGTACGGCAGTGGTCCTCGTGGGGCCATGACTCAATTATGGAGTTTGTGACCTTTGTGTAAGGTTCACGTATTTCTTGGGTGGCATGTGTTGCCGTGTGTGTGATCGGTACCCTCGTGTACTATGAAATCGGTGGTTCTGTTGGAGGGACTGTTGGAGGGGGAACGACGGTTCCCGGGGGAATAAGGTTGGACTTGGTGTACAGGGGTCTTGGAGGTAAAGAATGGAACTAGATATAAGGTTGGGGGTAACCATAAGTGATGAGTGATGTCACGAAGGCTTGTGTAGCCGTGGTTGTGTATTTCTCTATTTGTGACATGTGTTGTCACAAAGGCAATGTGTTGCCAATGGTTGTGTCCTTTCTCTTGAATCATGCATGTCGGGTGTTAATCTACTGTGTGATGGTAGATTATGCCTTGAGCCGTTCTTGTGGGTTGTTCTTACTTCTTGTGGTCTTGGGATGTGTTCCCGTATTCTTGTTATGAGTGCATTGAATCTTGTGTTGACTTCTGCTCTTGGTTTTGAACTTTTATATATATATATATATATATATATATATATATATATATATATATATATATTCTGTTTCGCAAATGATTTTACATACGTATAACCTATCTATGTATGATATTTCACATGTATTGGTGGGTTACCAGCATTATTCGCTGACCGGGCGTCGTCCCATCTTTTATGTGTCTATTTCAGATGATGTGTAGACGTGAGCGCGATCTAGAACCTGCTAGTGTAGTTCCCTTTGTTTGTGTTGTTATGGCCTGTGTGCCAAGGATAGACTTTAGTGCTTTGGTTATGTATGGATTTTAGATTGTGAATTATGCAGATGTTTAGCCTGTGCGTTCACCTCTGGGTGAGCGTGGCATAGCACCCTTTTCATTTCCAGTTTATATAATCTTTGTTAGTCTTCCGCTGTGTTTGATGTTTTGGTAAGTTATCTGCATGTTTAAGGCTTAATTCAGTATGGAAATTAGGGGGTGTTACAAAGTGCACCTAACGTTATAACTAGGTACACATATAGTTATAAGTAGTTGCACCTAGGTGCATGAATGTTAACAAGGTAAAATTATATGCATTTGTAAGAGATTTTACCTGCACTTTTTACTTGCAAAGGTGCACCAGCTACTTGCTCTTATAACATATTTACATGCACTAACGAAAATTCCACCGCATCGTTTTTTTTTAAAATTACATCTGATTCATTCATCTGGACTCGTGGATGACGCAGAAAGATTTCTTGTACACAAGAAAAACTTATTTGCACCCCCCTACATGTGAGAGAAATCCTCTATATTATACAATTCAACCTTCTTTTAAAAAGCTCTTGTATATATAGTGGTGCAAACCCACGTCCCAAACCAATGTGTGGCAAGTGCTTTTTACAAAACCTTTCCACCACCATTTCCAACTCAAATGAGTCTATTTTGATAATCAATTTCTCATTCACCCATTATCTGTTTTGAGCGTATAAAAATTCCAACATGTTTATTATTATCTTTATGCACTTTCACAATTTAAATTATGCTTTGCTTGTTTGTAGTTTATATTGAGCGCTATTTATCTTCTATATATATATATATATATATATATATATATATATATATATATATTTTAAGATAAAAAACACCTTGCCACTGCCTTTCCTTCCTCATCATCATCTTCTTAGAAAATGTCTCTTTTTGCATACCTATAAACCTTCCCAATAAAGAATGATAATACAAGACAATCCATGACAAGTAGGATAACTGATTAAGGGTTGAACCCCTTCACTTCAACATGCTAAGCCAAATTTCTCATTTGAGAAAGTTTCACTTTTGATCTTTTGACTATTGCGTCCCATTCATATTTAACCTCTAATTATCAAACTTTTCAAAATTGGTAAATGGTGTAAGAATATTTCTCACAACTCTAAAATAAAAATTTCTCAAAAATTCACATCATGATAATACAGTTAATCCAAGGCATGCGAAATACATTTTTCTTAAAATAGATTTTCTTCATGTCGAGGGTGCTAGGAACGTTGAAGCATTAGTTTCTGAAGATACCATGGATTACAAGAGTAAATTCGAGCACTCAAATATACTACTTTCGACAAACTTAAACAAAGGGAACATAAAAATATAATAAAAGGTTACTACATAATTTTTTTGGGAGTTGAGAGTACTCGAAGTACTGGAAGGACCATCCACATTCAACGACTTATGTCGATTCGAAGTGGATCATCGACTGGTTAGTAGTAATGGAATTCAAAATTTGAATTTCATACCCCCCAACTTAATATAAAATAACACATGTGGGTAAAACAGTTACATATTAAATTCTCAACTTAAAAAATGGAGTTAAATATTTTAACTCCTGAAATTTACAAGAATTTAATCACCCTTAGTTAATTTCGACAAATAAAAAAACGAAGGAGGTATGTTGTACACTACACAAACATTCAACGAGACCTATCCACATGTATACATAGAATAGTTCGAAGTAATTAGCACTAAATAGCATTCGAAACTTTAATAGTGTAACCCCCACAATTTGAAATATTCTCAACTTCTTCGTCTCCGAAATATTCTCAACTTGAAAATTAAACATGTCGGTGCACACGAGTTCAAACTTTCAAAGCTTAGTTTGAGAGCTCGATTTGAAACTCATTTTAGGAGCTCGTCTTCTCAATTCAAGCTCCTTTGTTTCATCGTCATCCATCCAACTAATCCCCACAGTCCCTGCATACAGAATCAATGAATAAATAAAATAAAATAAGTACAAAAATTAACTTACCGCATCCATTAGTTCTCGTATCTCTATATCGTTGATTGTCTGAGAGGAATTTATTTCTGAAGAAAATAGAAAATTTATTAATGAGGAATTTATGCAATGAAGATGCCGTTAAGGGGGATAATAAATTTTTAACGGTGGAGAGTAATTAAAAAATATATGACTTCTTAATAAAATTTATAATTATATAACTTCAAGGATTAAAAGTGACAAAGTGAACGGACTAAGTTTGTTCAAATCAATTGACAGGACCAAATTTACAAGAGTAAAACAAATTCAGAGGCAAAAAGCATTGTTTTTTTTTTTTTATATATATGCCACTCAAGGCTTTCGTTTGGGAGAGGGGTGTGATTGGGCGATTAAACTATCGTATCTATATAATAGTTCGAATTTTGTAATCAATAAGTTGAGATGGCCGAGTTGGTCTAAGGCGCCAGATTAAGGTTCTGGTCCGAAAGGGCGTGGGTTCAAATCCCACTCTCAACAAAATGCTATTTTAAACTTTTTTCCCCGGCTACGTTCCTGTAATACAGATCGAATGTCGAAAAAGAAATTTGTTTGGTCATCTCACTCTCCAGTCTCCATATTATTGTTTTATACATATTCCCAACTTCATTCCTGTAGTAATTTTGTAAAATAAATTTGTTAGGTCCATGAATAATATATACTACTATGCCATGTAATAATTTTGTAAAATAAATTTGTTTCGTCCATGAATAATATATATTACGAGTTAATTCCATTTTTGGTCATAGATTAGTTGAGGGATAAACTTAACTCATCCTCCCATTAAATGTGATGACCAATACCACTCATTAAACAAATAAATGGGGGCAAACATTATGTCCTTAGAATTATGGGTGATAGTCCACTTTTAGTTATTTTTTATTAGAACATCCTCATTTAGTCCAAGTATTATTGTGGCATGACCATTTTTTACTCATCATTCAACAAAATCGTTGAAATGTCGTTAAAACAAAGACATTTCAATCTTTTTTTATACATAGTAGGTTGGACCGCTATATTTTTTTTATTTATTTTTTTGAAAAAAACCCATAATTATTGAAGACCGGAATGCCATTGTATTTAACGATATTTAAAATGTTTTGTTGATAAAGGACCAAAAATGATCATGTCACAATAATACTAGGACCAAAAGTAGATGTTCTAATAAAAAATGAGTTAAAGTGGATTGCCACCTATAAATCTAGGACAAAAAATGGAATTAATTCTACATGTTACTGTGTCATTTAAAATATAATGGAGAAGAGAAAGCATGTATCAACTAGTAATATTTTAACTTTTTCTTGGATGATGGTTTTATTTGACTAGACTCATTGTGGAATTGGGTTGTTAATTTGTCGGCGATAAAATTGGTAACGAATGTAAATATTAATAAAATAGTCAAATACGATGATGGGTCGCAAGTCCCATTTCGATTTGTAATGAAAAATATTAAAAACTACGCACAATGAACAAGCGTGAGATACTAGTCAATGCCCAATAGAGGGTTTATTACAATTTTAGACAAATTAGGCAAGTTGTCTCAAAAAAAAAAAGAGAAAGTAGACAATGGACTAGGGAAGTCAAGTCTCCGTTAATTAAAGTGATAATAATGTTTGAAGGGAATCCAAAACTCCTGATTTATAGTATTTTTTGGAGTTGAAAATAGTGAGAGATGAGTGAACACCAATCTCTAGGAATTTCATACCACACATTCATCGCGCCAGGCATTGTTCGATATCCGATCACCCACCTTTCCATTCACGTGACCCCTAAGCCTAATTGCCTGTCGGCAATAACTGACATTCAATTGCACCAACTGGCCACACCTTGCCATCCCCCATCACACTCTTAGCCAAACACGTGGGCACTGACTGGCATCTTTATCGTCAAAAGATGGGCAGAAAGGTGTCCCTACTGTTTGCCCCTCCTTTCTTCCCCCTTACACCCTCATTTTTTCCATTATTTGCCAAACAACACCCCACTTATCCTATCAAACCTCTCTTCCTAGTCTTTACGCCATGGGATCATATACTTTATGTCTTGCCGCCCTTTAGCTCCAAACTTTCTCCTTTTCCCTTTACACCATTTCTTAATTCTTTGAGCTGCTGATATGAATATTTTTGTAATATAGTTTGATGAGCCAAATGTATCTTAGATCCCCATAATTTTTATTCATTGTAATATAAGCATCATAGTACAAATAGTCAAGTCAAAGATAAAGCCAAGAGATAAAGTCTACTACATGTTGGGATTTATTGAAGAATAAAATTAATTTTGAAGATTAATTTTGTTCATACAAGTATTCGCCCTGGAGATTAGTTGATAATCATTGTTTTCACAATAGTTAATTGAATGAGCTAATGGTGTAATGGTAAAATATTTTGCATTTGTTGTTACATTTAGGATCAAATCTCCTTGAAGATTTTTTTTTTCTTTTTTTTTTTTTGAAAAGCAAAATCTGAAGGAATTTATTTAGCTTAAGTCTTGGTTAAAGAAGCAAAGATACTAGACAAGCAAGAAGTGATCAAATTGTTCCAAGCAAGAAGATGGAACAAGCACAAAGTGATGAAATAGTTCTAAGCAAGAAGGCGGAACAAGCAAGATGTTATACAAGCAAGGTGTGGCTAAATCGAGACAAGCAAACGTGGCTGATTTACTACAAGCTATTTTTGAGAAATCAAGCAAGAGAAGGAGATACCAAGAAAGGGGGAATGCTAAAAAAAAAAAAAAAAAAGAAAGGGGGAATGCTAAATAATTTATTGAAGCAAAAAGTGTTATAATATACTTAGACTTGTCTGCACATGTCACAAAAATCCAAGAGACTGAGGATATGATCAGAACGGTAAAAATTTATATTATCCATCTGACAAGGAGAAGTTGAGAAACAAAGAGTTATGGAGAAAATCTTATCTTCAGAAACAACTTGAAAATCAAGTCAGAAGATTATTTTGCCTTGTCAGAAGACGTTGGTGATCAAAGAAGAAGAAGATATTATTTTTTAGAAACAACTTGAAAATCAAGTTTGATAAAAAAATATTATCTTGTCAGATATAAGTTGACAATCAATCAAAAATGAAGATCTCAAATTGTCAACAATATCAGGCTACAAGATTCAAAATTCGAATATCAAATTATCCCGCTCCAACAGATTCATTTGATTATCTATATAAAAGGCATGGATACTTGAAAAAAAAAAGAACACACGAGACAAGAGATACTGACGAATAACTAGCAAGAGAAATATGCAAGTGTAGAAATATCTTTGAGTCAAAATACTCATTGAAATATTCAAAAGAGACTTAGTCTGAATAGTCTAAAAAAGAGTTGGAGAGAAAAACAATTACCGTCATTTGTAATTGTGAGAGTATAACTGTGTGCAAAATACTCTAGAGAGTGTAGCTGTGTGCAAGACACTCATGATTGCTAAGTGTAGCTGTGCGCAAGACACTTGGCTGGCGTAGGAGTATAGTTGTGTGCGATATACTCGTGGTGGAGTGTAGTTGTGTGCGATATACTCGGGGTTGGGTATAGCTGTGTGCAAAACACTCAAAGAAGTGCCTATGTAGCACTTATACACTATTGTAACTATGTGGAAAAATAGTGAATTACTCCTAGACGTGAGAGGAGTAAAGTGGACTAGGAAGATTATGTCACTTCCGAACCACTATAAATTCTCTCTCTCATATACTTGCTGCACTTACATAACTTGCTTTGCATGATTATTATTTGACTAACCCAATTACTATTCATTGCACAACTTTATCTGATTGGGTTTGTTGATTTTCACGTGTGCATGTAACTCAAACTTTCCATGCATCATCTCTAAGCTATATTGAGAAATCCTAACGTGATACATCTCTTGATTTACTCTGCACGTGAACTTATAATTAATCTCATTTAGTCTTATAACATATTGAGTGAATCATCTCCTACAACTATTTAAAAATAAGTTCTTCGCCTGCTCATAACATTTGATATATTCTAAACTCAATCTAAGTGATAAATCTCTCTACTTGTGCATAACACTTTACATATATTATTCCGTTGTGCATCCAAGTTGAATATCTTGTTATTTACTTGTTACTTGCGATTGAAATTACCAAAGTGTTATTTATTGTGAAAAAGTTTAAGAAGTCTATCCACCCCCCCCCCCCCCCCCCCCCCCCCTACTGTTCGCCCCTTCTTTCTTTCCCCTTACACCCTCTTTTTCCCATTATTTTCCAAACAACACCCCACTTATCCTATCTAACCCATCTTCCTAGTCTTTACGCATTAGGATCATATACTTTATGTCTTACCGCCCTTTAGCCCCAAACTTTCCCCTTTTCACTTTACATCATTCCTTAAGTCTTTGAGTTGCCAACCCCTTAATTTTGCTCCTTAGATCAATTCACACCATAACTCTCTTCCCTCTTTACATAGATTCCTAAAACCATGCACACGAGTTCTAAATCATGATCTAAACCTAATTAACTCCTAGGTCTTGACTCCCTATGCTCAGTTAGCTCTGTACTCCGTGCCCATTCTTCATCATGAGCTCATCAATTCTTCTAGATGGCTAGAACTCTAGAGGAAGTAGTAAACACTAACACTACCACATCACAATATAACAGTTTGTTTGAGCACTCAAATATAGTACTTTCAGTGAATTTGAACAAAGGAAACGTGAAAATTTAGTAGAAGGTTGGCAGAGAATAGTATGAGCATGAAAAAAAAAATAGTACGTAAAACATTCTGTTCAACCACAAGTATATATAGGAGAGAGTTGGATGTAATTAGCACTAATGGAATTCAAAATTTGAATTCTATAAGTTATAACTCCCACTTTAATTTGAAATAACACCTAAGGTTACAACAATTGTATGCACGGGAATATATACAAGTGCAATGTAATGTGATACAAATGATTCTTAAATAAGGCCAGACTAGACACATGAATATATACAATTCTATGCACATAAAGATGGATAATAATTCTCATGTTTATCAAAACTATATATTGTCGGCACTTTGAAAGTCCTTTGTCTTGGGAAGAAGGCCTGATTTGATGAGTGCATCTAGATACGCTATAATTCCCTGCCACTAAAAAACAAATATTTTTCAAGCATGAGTAATAAATCATTCAAACTATATATTCAACTCAACCAGATAGTGAATTTACATGGCTTTTATACTTTCCTGTAGTTATATTTAATTTCTAACATAACTTTTCTTTGTTAATATTTCATTTAGTTGCTTATAGCATGTAATCAATTTCCATTCCAGCAGTATACTCCCCAAAACAAAAATTTACATAACAAAGAAATGATAAATAAAATTCTAAACTTTAGTTATACCTTCAAATGTTGGTATGCCCCTTGAGATCATTAACTAAGTTGTCAAAACTTGATGAATACCCATGAAGACCTCTACAATGCTAAATCTAAGCTAATTCATGGAAAAATCTCCATATTTAGAAGTATCCAACTTCTGAGGAATGCCTGCAAGGGATGCGACAATTTTAATTCTCTTTGAAATGTTTTCTATATTCTTTTATTATGAACACTTGAAGAATACAAAAAGATCTTCAACTACTTCAATTCCTTGACACAAAAATAGATAATAATAAAAACAAAAATTCGCTTTGCAAAATTCTATATGATCCTGTTAGAACAAAACATTTCTTGGGATAACAAAGGGAAAGTAAGTATTCTCACTATGACAAACATCTTAAAAAAAAAAAAAAAATCAAAGTTTCATATGTTAAACATTACCTCCACAAGTTCTAACAAAATGTCAAAAGAGAATCCAAATTAAGCTAGTATGTTAAACTCATAAATTTAAGTTTTATAAAGACAAATAAAATTTACTAAGTCTATGAAAAAATTTCTGGAGAAAACCACCATAAAAATTTAGATATCAAGTATTCCATCCATAGCAATATGTACCTTTTTGTAGATCAAGTTGCCAATCTTGATGATACCATATATATTGTAACTCAAATTCATAATTTTAATTTCCTAAGAGAAAGAACACCACAATTGTGATCAAACAAAAATTAAGAAATAAAACTTAAAGCAAACCACATAAAAATATCAGAATACCATCGAAAGGAACTTTGTGTAAACGACAAAAAATTGAGTAGTGCATGTAATGGTTAAAGTCCCTTCGTGCCTTCATTGTTCATGGTAACTGTGATCCCATTTGTGCCTTCAATAGTTGATGGAGATTTAGTGCATTTTTTCACTTGACTAGGTGCCAATTTATAAACTGAAAAGGGAAAAAAATAATTAAGCTAAAACAATGGTTTGCAATTTTTATGATGCTAAATCATTCATTTTTAAGTAACATACTTTCACAAATAAGAGCTTCATCTTCATCATTTGATATTATAAAATCATCCACCTCTCTTTCTGTTTCAACCACTGTGGGTTGCACAATAGTAGCTTGTACAATATTTGATTCAACACCTACTCTATGCAAGGATGTAGAAATATCACCAAATACTTCGATTTACATGTCATTACTAACTACAATCTCATTATCTTTATAAACTGCATCATTATCTATCTCATTTTCCTAAAAAATATGCCTATGTTGGAACTGTTGGACAACTCGCCAACTTAATCCTAACTTTGGATCATTCAAGTAAAAAACTTGTTTTGCTTGGAATGCTAAAACATATGGATCATTTTTATACCAAAAGTTTGAAATTTTAATGCTAGTGCAACTTCCGTCATGTTGAATGTAGGACTTTTTTCCAATATCAAACCAATCACACTTGAAAGAACAATACAATGATCTTTTATGTATTCCAACTCAATTACATCATTTAGTACTTCATAAAAATCAATCAACTCATCTACATGGTTTCCTTGCACAACAATTCCACTATTTTGGGTTTTATGACAGCTATCTCGACTAGCAATCTTCTCTTGTTGGTTACAAAAGCCATAATTCAAGATCTAGCAATCTTTTCTTATTGTACAGTATGTCATTATCACAGTGATCCTTAATTTTCTTCAGCATTTTCAAGTTTGACGATTAACGACCAAAAAAGTTTTATGTAGAGAAAGCATTCTTATGTAATTATCATTTATCAAAACAATAGGTATACTTAAAGTTATATATGCATACTTTATAGAGGATTTGAGGTATTCTACGATCTTAGCATCATTAGTTTATATTAATTGCTAACTAAGTTCTTTATTGATTTTATCCCCTCCTACTTTTTAGTTCTTACCACTCAAAAAGAGTTAAAGAAAAAATTTCACATCATAAAAAAATACAAAGAAAATTCAAGAATCATCACGCAACTAATAAACCCCCCATTCTCCCTTCTGCTCGGGTGGTCCTAATTTTCTACTTGCACTTGTCTTATTTGGTACCTGCATGAATCTCTCCCCCTAAGGAACTCTCTTCTACATTAGGCGCAAATAGTACATGCACCTAACAGTGTATAACTTCAATCAATATATAACAATAATTATTGGATATACTTATTATAAGTTTTCCATTGACTACATCAATGATAAAAGAAGGGAGAATGCATGAAAATAAAGTGGTACAACTAAGAAAAGGAGAAAAATGAAGCATTACAAATGAGTACAATAGTAAATTAACAACTGTTTAATGTTAACTTCAAGATGAGTAGTTAAGTCACAGTCCAATAATGTGATTATAAATATTCTTTTACTTACAATTCAATACTCCAAAAACAAGCCTCATTGGGCTAGAGTGCTAAAAGGTTGCACTCAGAAGACACCTATCAATCCTATCATAAAATGATAAAACAGGTGCATGAAAATTGTTCCTTGAAGAGAAAACTAGCACAGTTCATTTTCATATTGGATAATATACGCAGTATTGGTACACAAGAAACTAGAAGCACATTGTTATTTCATATTTCCCCATATTGATAGGTTACTTGGAAGATTTTTCTTTAAAGAAGAAGTTGATGACATTTAGAGAGTGAATGGAAACAAACATAGTTTTCAGATAGGGACTATCATGGTTTAATGTAAAAATCAGGCAGAAAACTCATTTCAAAACCTAGCCACTACAACTAGTATTTTGAATACAAGGATCAACACCTTATCCATCAAGCCCACCCTTCACCTATCCTCACTCTCTCTGATGAGAAATTAGCACAATATATCACTTTGAACTTGACAGAAACTAACCTTTAGGAAAAGAGAAGACAATGGATTCTTGTAATTATTTCAAGATGGGAAAATCAAGTTGAGTTATATGGTGGTTCAACTATTCCCAATGGAATATTTTAAATATTGATTCGTTGATAAAAATCTCTCTAATATTGAATTATCGAAGCTACACCTCAAGTAAATTCTTATATAGTATCTAAATAATAAATACTCGACTAATTGTAAGCAGTAAATCACATCCAACCTCACAATCAATCCAACAAACAACATAAAAAACCAAACTAATGCTATAACTCAAGCCATCTACAAAAATATGCCAAAACAAACACCCAGATTTATCACAGTAAAAACTAGATGCCTCCTCCAGAACCTGCAGCAAACAGTAGCAAATTGCTGCTTCTTAAGCCTCTTTAGAGGCCTCATTCCCCATTAATAAGTTGAAACCATCATCAAAACCCAAAAACAACACCTCAATATCCATCATCAATCAAAACCAACAACCAATCCACACTCAAGCTTGCTGCATATATACAGAGATTGCAGCTAGTTGTATCCTACAGCCACCCAAAAACTGCAACAACTAATCCTAGCAACATCATCCCCTAATCTCACATCAAAACCAACATCCAACCTCCCCTCAAAACCACTTGCAAAAACCCAAATCCCACCCCCAAATCTGCTACATCCTGCAGCCAAAACCGCAGGATGCATCACTACCCTAGATTAATATGTTTATTTCTAAACCCCTCACATATGTATAAATAATTCATAATAAATTTAAATATATATATTGTTAGATCTATATAGTCTAACTATATTGAACAATAATATACGAGAGATCTGACCTTGATAAGTGCATATTTGTTCATATTTATACCCCATATTTAGCCTTGTTTTGCTTACGAAGTGTCACAATGTTGTTTAAAATGATCTTTATTTTGCTCATTTGATTCATTATGCACAATTCATTATCTTTGAGTAGAAATGAAGGATTTTAGATCATGTTGGATGCATTTGGAGTCAAGGGGAGCCAAGGTGAAGCTAAGGAGATGGATGCAACACTTCCAAAGGAGCCAAAGAGTGATGTTTTCAATGGTGTTGATCATATGGACAAATTAAACCAAGGCAAAAGTGAAACAAGTGTCAACAAGCTGAAATTCTCGCATGGATTGGCCACTGTTTTGTTTTCGGGCCATATCTCGGTCTACAAATATCCAAATTATGTTATTCTTGTCCCATTTGAAAGAAGACTCAAAGATCTACAACTCATATTCAGACATCGAAGCCTAAAAAGGAAGAAACAGGGGTCGAAATTATCCTTGAAGTTGAAGTTCCAAACTTACAATTCAAAACTGACCACTGTTTGGTTTTTGGACCATATCTCAGCCTAGGAATGTCCAAATGAAGTGATTCTTGCGTCATTAGAAAGAAGACTCGAAGGGATACAACTTTCATGAAGATCATAGTTCCAAATTCTGACGTTTTGAAGGCCAAAAGACACGGACAAGTACACGTCCGTGTCTATGGCCGTGTATTTTCTGTGCAATTCCAGTGTTCACTGCTGTTTTTGGACACGGCCAGGGACATGGCCATGTCCCTGGCAGTGTCACCTGCGCTCTGTTTTATATATGCACGAATTTTGGTCATTTCTACTTGGTTTTGACTCTTGTTAGAACCCTAGACACTCTCTTTCATTCTCCTTCATATTTTTAGGTTAGATTAGGCTTAGATTTATATTTCTTAACACTTTTGAAGCTTGTAATCTTGGATTTGAAGCTTGGATTCCAACATTTGAAGATTGTTCTTCCATTTTCAATACATAAGTTCTTACTTCCTTTTATCTCTTTCTTTTGCAAGATTTATGTTTAATGTTTGTGTTCTTGTGTTCTTTATGCTATTTAATCATGAGTAGTTAGTTTATAGACTTGAGTTAGGGTTGTATTATCTATCTTGATGCTTGATTTGTGATTATTGCAAAAAAGGGGAAGAACTCCAACCTAGGGTTCATGTGTTTGTGAAGGTTTTGTATTTATATCTTGTTAATGTTTGATGTACACATTCATTAGCTTGTTTTTGGAGGATTCCTTGCCTCAACGAGAGTTGGGTGATGAATCCAAGCCACCCCTTGCATAGACCCGATTTCTTCCTACGAAAATAGGGGAAATTGGGGGATTAGATGCTTTGTGTGCTTGATGGACTTGGAATTGATTCACCACGAAAGTGGGGCAATTCCTTGTTCTAATCCTTGTTTATTAATCACGAGAATGGTTCGTAGACTAGGATACCTACGTGCATTCCCGCTTGATTCCTTGGTTACTTGTTCTCCCTAATCCCTTAGGTTGTTAAAGCATCTAGATGATAATGCACCCTAGCTTGAGTCCTATTTCTTTATTTTGTGTTTATATTTGTGTATATGTGTTAGTCTTATCATTTCCTTAAACTTGTAGTTTGCTTAGCTTCTTGTTGATTGCCTAGTGCTAGTGCCTAGTTTCTTGTGATTGCGTATTGCGTGCCATATCCCCCAATCCCCTGAGGACGACATAACACACCCGAGCTCACATCTTATTTTTGCTACTACATCAGACCTCGTATAAGAGCGGAAGCGTAGCCGTGTTGATCTCCAGTCATGGTTGATATTCTTGTTGTGTTGCCTCAACAGTAGACCGTTAGCCGTTATTTGTCTCATACCTGACTCAGAACCCTATATGGTGCATTGGTGTCTACTGAGCAGTACGAGTACCGTAACTGAATGTGATATCATCAATCATCCTGTATCCCATCAATCCATGATTATATTAGGCACAGAGTCTGGTTGACTAACAACTTCTAGTTATTTAGTCCAATCAGACCACTTAATAAGCCTAGTCAACTTGCACCACTTAATTAAGGCCCTAATATATAATATATAATATATATTATTATATATTATTAGGGAAAATCTTACATTCTCCCACTTGGTGCAAGTACTAGCACAACCTTCATCAAAGAACAAAACACACGAATCATAGTGATATGTCCTCTATTTAATCTCAGTAGTATCCATTATGGTCACATGCATTTTAATTCTCCAACTCAGGTCCTTTATGTTCAAACCCTATGTTTATTCTTGGTACCTTAAGGGATGTTTCTCAAAATACATTATGTGCACAACTGAAGGAGAAACATATCCAAATTGTACAAAGAGTACACTGTATGATCTCTAAAACCTTAGAAGCATGCCTTAAGTAGAGATCTCTTAATGTTAGCATAATGTTAACTATATTCTATGACTTCTTTATAAGTTAACTTTTAGTACTATCTCTAACAGCTAAGGGCTTGGAGTTGACACGTCTGTCACTCCCACTCATCAAAAATAACCAAAAGATAGTCAAGTCAAAGAAGTATTCCAATAACTTAGACAATAAACCAAACGTCTAAGTCCATAAATTTAGAATCTTAATCATACACCATAACTTTCCAAATAACTTCAATGTCGTCCATTTTAAATGAACTGAACATAATGAGTCTTACTTATATGTCCCACAAAATTGTTTTGAGCCTTACAAACCAAAATGGCCCAGGATCAATTTTGAAGAAACTAAAGACTCTATTAACCACTGAAGAATTTATTAAATGACAGTGCACCACAAGTTAAATGCTTTTGTTCTAATAAATTCCTTAATATTGTTACAACATTTTCATAAATATGTTGCACAACCAAATGTTCAGTAATTTGAACTTATGAATTTATATGAACAAATGCAAGATTAATACTTGTGGAATCTTTTGGACTTATTGTTTAACATACAACCCAATTTGGAATGTATGAAGACAATAATTAAATCCATAACCTTTAGTGGAGCATCTTAATGATCTTTTTCTAAATGATCACTCCCACTAATTAAAATATTCTTCAGCGAAATTAATAAATGAACTTAATAACATGCATACTCATAATTGATTTGACTAACTAACAAATGAAGATATAATTCCCCACCATTAGTTGGACATACTAAATAATCAATTTTTGATTCCAATTAATGTCCAACTAAATAATGAAGATATAATTCCCCACCATAGTTGGACATACTAAAAAAAACAAAATACACCTTCCAAAACCAAGTTAGAATTTGGCTCAAAAGATACATTTTATCATTATTGGAATTCAAGAGGTATGTCAAATCACGTAACTTACTACAGTTAGTCTGAAGATCCAAGCAAGATTTGTGGATTAATTAATAAAAGTGGCTAAATTTTGGGAAGTAACTGAAAACATGTTTTGCCAATGCAAATCATGAAACTTAGGATTATAATTGAGCTAAATTTATAAATTCTAAGAATTGTGATAAAATTATTATCTAATGGGTTAAGGGATTTATTGACATAAAACTTGCCTATGGGCTAAAGTTTTAATTCTATTAAATCCAATTAAGAAACCCTTATGATAATATTTTTCACAATTACTAAAGAGGCAGAAGAATCTAGTGACATAAAACTTGCCTGTGGGCTATTAGATCCAACTGAAAAATTTTATTTATGATGAAACAATTATCAAATGAGTTGAAGACTCAAATGACATAAAACTTGCATGTAGGCTAAAGTTTTACTCAATAAGATTTATTACAACCATTATGATAAAACCTTAAGAAATCATGTTCCTTTCCTTAATCCCTGTGGGCAAATTAAGAAATATGATCTAAAGTTTACATCATAAAACTAAACTTCATGATAGAATTGGAAATTATTTACAAATAACCATAAAGTAAATAAATTGATTTATTTCTATCATCACTGATAAAACTACTAAACTACATTCCGATACATAATTGCATGTGGGCTAAATTATGACCGTAGTCCAGTATTTCATCCTGATTAATTATACAAATATAACGAAATTGTCTGTGGGCTAAATTCCATCATATTACATACAATTAATCACAAATGATATGTCAAAAACTTTATGTGATCAAAATAAACCGCTTAATATATAATTTTAACAGATTAAGGATGATGTGGCTACTCCCGAACCAAATTAAAATTATAAGATCACTAGACAATTATCTATTCCTTGCCTAACCTATATAATTTTAACTGATTAAGGATGCTGTGGCTACTCCCTAACCAAGTATCAGTTAGGAACGCGGTGAGGTCGTGAGTTCCTTTGTGATTGCTTATATGTTTTGTGCTTTATCAATGTGTTTAAAGTGCTTGTTTATATCCTTTGAAAGTGAAACAGAGAAGTTTTCAATGAGAAGTTAAAAGTGAGAAGTTGAAAGAGAAAAACCAAGAGTTCCAATGTTGAAAGTGAAAAGCTAGAAGTTGAGACTTTGAAAGCTAAAGTTTGAAAGTGGAAGTTTTGTAAAAGTTGCTTGTGTGAAAAGTATAAGAGCTTATACTTGATTCTTGTTTATGTGTCTTACTTGTTGTAAGCCTTGCTTAAAGAATAGAGAAGTTAAAAGTAGTTAATTCCTGAGTATCTTGTTGTGCTCATTGTGCCAAACTTCCATTCCAAATCCCTTGTTGTTAATGGCATGATAATTCTTGAAATTCTATCATCGAGTTTGAGCTTATGCTTCTAGAAATTTTCTCGTAGCTTGATATTGATCCCTAAGTCATTATGACTACTTTTAGTTTGCTTTCAATATCTATCGAAGCTATCTAATGTCTAGAGTTGAGAATGAGAAGTTGTTTTGTTTGAGTTGAGCCTTGAATCCTTGCTAATGTCTATTCTTGACATTCCACGATTTATTGTTGAATCTGTATCTAGAATGCTTATAAATTCCTTCTAAGTATTCTTGTAAGCTTCCGTTGACTTGCAATGCTAGTATAATTGAATCTTGAAGCTAGTAAAATCTTGTTGAAAGCCTTATTCTTGGGATCTCATTGTATTGAATTAAGCTTATATCCCTTGAAATCCATATTGTTGGAATCTATTGAGACGTTGAGCCAAGATCTATTCGTTGTTGTTATGCCGTTGGAATCCATATTTGTTGAGTAATTCCTATGAGCTTGTATCTATTGAGTATTCTTGAAAGTGTTTTGTTATTAAAGAGCTATTTTATTGACCATGTGTTCTTTTGTACACTCGGATCAAGTTGCTATAGTATTGAGATCGTCCAGTGTAGCATTCTTTCTTTGTTATTGAGCTATTGAGCAATTGAACTATTGAGCTATTGATTCTAGATCATCTCTCTTTTATACCTTCATTTGGAATCCACTAGTGTTGATTCTATTGTTTTGAGATTAAATCCTTATTACATCTTTTATTTGGAACCCCATTAGTATTGAGTTATCTCATTGAGATTATTCTTTGTGGTGTCCTTCTCTTGGAATTCGATCCATAAGTTTTGTTTCACAAGACCTTGTTGAATCTTCGAAAATCTTGGAATTGATAATCAGGACTTTGGTTATAACCAGTAGTACCCTCAAGTTTCAACGTTAGAAACCTTTTCCTTTCTTCCTTGGTGAAGTCAAATTCCTTCAAATCAAGTGCATACCTATCTGGTGAAATCAAGTTTGTTAGTTCAGCAGTTGCCTCGTTTAGCCTTGTTGCTACCTTTGTAAAGTTGAAGAATTAAAAGTTGAAAGTTAAGTTGTTAATGTGATAAGTATAAGAGTTATGCTTATATCATGTTGGTGTGCTTTGCTTGTGTGATCTTTGCTTTTGAGAAAAGAAAGTTAGAAGTAGTTATATCTTTTGTTGCGTAAAAGTGAAGTAGTAGCGTGCTTATCTAGCCAACCGAAGAACGTGATGAAGAAGGTTACTCCACGTGCGGCTTGGAGCCAGTTGTAGCAGTCCTTGCTTGAAAAGAGAGGCACCCTCACACGTGCAGCATCATCTGCATGACTTAAGCAAACCCCAAAAGCTGGAGAGAATCTTCGTACAACTGGAGATAAATATGAAGGAAAAGAAGCAACGAGAGCTTAAAGACGAAGGTTTAAAGGTTCTCAATCGTGAAGAAGAGACAAGTGTGAATGCTGATGCAACCAGAAGGAAGACAAATGTAAATGTTTATGCAGTAAGAAGAAGTCGAAGCCACCCAAGTAGATGCTTTTGAGAGCAATGGTGAAGAGAATTTCAAATATTAAACCCGAAGGTTAAAAGTAAAACTTGAAGCACCGAGAAATTGGACTTAAGGATGGATTGAATAAACGTGAAGATGATTCCTTCTATCTTTGAAGAAATAGTAAACGGATGAGACAAGAGTTGTGAACTCCGAAAGAAATGAAGCCTAAGATGATTGACAATGCCTTTTGGCTTGTGAGATATATGAAGATGAGAATAAAATATGTAAGGAGGTTTGTGATCTTATGAAGATTGAGAAATTTAGAATTGAATTAAGTAAGAAATGATAAGTTGTGGGAGAACAGAAAGAAAAAAAACTTAGTGTTGAGATTGAAGAAGTGGTAAGAACGATAAGAATAAGAGGAGTAACAAAGAAACTTTGGGTTAGTGAGTTCTAGTAGTTAGATTGAGCTTAGCGCCTTAGTTATTTGGGTGCCTGTTTGGAATTCAGAGATTCCATTTCTTCTTAGTATTCCAAGAGAACTTCTAAGCCAATTCGTGAAATTCTTACCATCTTTTCGAAAGCTTCTGTTTGAGAAAATTCGTCCGTTCCTTCTAAGTTCCGGGACGAAACTTCCTTTAAGGGGGATAGAGTGTAACAACCCAAAATTTAATTTCATAAATCCAAATTTTAAGAAATTCTGAAATAGCCATTTTCCACCCTGTAAAAATTTTTGCGATGAAATTGGTGTTGAATAAATTATTTTGAGCCACTTTTAAGAAAATTCAACATCGGGATTTATTTTAAATTTAAAATCCCAAGTTTTCAGGTACTTTGCGTACCAAGATTTAAACTGAGAAACCAATCTGAGTGAGGCCGGGAGAAATCTGAACCAAGTGGTTGTTTGGAAATCTTTTTGGAAAAATACATTTTGACCCCAAGTTATTCAAAAATCATCTTTCTAGACTATGGTTCATGATGCAAGGTGAACCCTACAATTTTACTTTACATTTTTACCCCCAAACCCCAAGTATAAGAAGTAGCTTTTTCCTTGAACACTATTCATTCAATAGAAATCAGCAGCACCATCTCTCTCTCTCTCTCCCTGATATATTTTCCTCCTCCATCTTTGAAGCTTCATCTTCCAAAAACCTAGGTCCAAGATTTGTAAGCTACCTCCTCTCTTCTTCCATTCCATTCTCTAGTTTAAGTTGATAAGATGATGTATTTATGTGGGTTTGTTTGTGTGCTTGTGAGTGGAAATGGTGAAGTTGTTGCTATGTTTTGGTTTGGAGAAGGAAGATGAAGGGTGAAGAAGAAGAGTTTAGACATGGTTTTGGCTAGATCAAGGATGCTCAAGGTATAACCCATGGATTCCCAAATCTAACATTTTGCCGTAAGATATGTGTTTTAGTTGTTCAAATGTGTTTTGGGTGCCTAAAATGATGAAATGTAAGTTGTTTGTTGTTGAATTGATCTGTATTGTTAAGAGACGGGAAACAGAGAGTTGCAGAACCCAGTTCTGGGAGATTCACGGACCATGGGACGGATCTAGGCAAGATCCGCCACCATGGCCCGCTGGTGTCACGGACTATAAGGAGGATCTTGAAAAGATTTGTCACTATGGTCCGTGGTAGGCTACTGGTTCGAGCGTTAGTCAAAAATCAAGAGGTCCCAGGGTCGATTCTTGCGCCTAGCATTGATGCTTAGTTTTAGACTTTAGTGTTTAATTGTTTTGGAAAATTTGTTTAAGATGGGATTCAAAACCCCTAATCCTTTTTCTAATAATCCAAGCCTCTTCCACTTAAACTATTCCAACCTTTGAGAAATTATCTTGGAATATATATTATATTACTTAGGCTTGAAGGATTATTCATATATAAAAGTATTTTCCTAAGAAAATCATAAATATGTTGAGAAGGATTTTGATCTACCAAAAGCTATGATTTGCCAAGAAAGCTCTATTTCAAGAATTATATATATGAGTATATATGTTTTGGGGAATGTTATACTTGAATTTGAGAATATATACATATATAACTATGTATGAGATATATATTTGATCACAAAGATATTTGGATCTTATTCTATTATTTTCCTAAAAATACTTAGTTAGTAACATCGTATATTTTGAGAAATACTATGTATCCCTAGAAAGATTTTACCAAGAACTTTTGATCTACAAAGTATATAACCCCATGATTTCTCAATCTCTTTTTCACTCTGTGAAGTCATTGTTATAAAGATAAGAATGTGTAGAAAGGCTAAAGTTTTGTGTTTGAGTTCTCCGTTGGTGTTTGCTCGTGTAGTGGCCGGGCCCTTGTGGCTCAGCCACGTGTCGTTTCGAACCGAGTGTTACAGGCCCTTGTGGCTCGGCTCTTCGGGATCGTCTCGACGCACGTTTTGGCTTTGATTTCGTTGACTTTGGATTAAAAACGAGTATGTTATGAAGGAATTTGTGAAGAATTGCTACACAGTGTATATTTGCTAGTTTACTGTGTATGAAGAATTATTTGATTATTGTGATCTGATGATATTTTATTGAGTAAAGAAGCATGATCATTTGAGAATATGATTTATTATGAATGTATGATTAAATTGCGTTATTTGATCAATGAGAATAGAAGCATTTTTGTTGAGTGAATTATATAGAAATTGCTATGTCGCAAACCGAGCATGATGATATATTCTTGAATACTTCATGTTAGTTTATACATGATTTAGAAGCATGTTATAGAGCATTTTGACATTTCACATGAGTCATATTTCAAAAATGCATAAGGGGCCAACGTGAGCCCAAGAATACTTTCAAAAACCATAAGCATGTGGTATATCATTCTTTGATGCATTGAGGAGTAGTAGAATTGTTGCATGTATGAGAGATATATTTATGTATTATCTACATCGGTGAGGTTTTGGAGGATACCGTTTGGACTATGTTCCTCTCGGGAGATATTTATGGACATTGCGGTCCCAGTATATGTAACACGGCGTATTCTCACGTTACGAGGTTGGAAACTTCCCGCCAGGCTTGGAATCCTGGTTAGGGGGTGTGCACACTAATAGTTCGATACATGATTCCACAGAGTTTGAACCACGAGATTGGTTCCGTAGACGGTAGGAGATATTGGGTCGGGATTAAGCCGTTCCCGATGGGGTAATTCACACTTCTGTGAAACCCTAAGCCGTCTACAAGTATAAGAGAAAGAAAGAGAGTCAACAGAGACTCAAGAAAGAGAGTCAATAAGCACTCGAGAGAAAGAAAGAAAGTCAAGAGAGACTCGAGAATGTAACAAATTAGATAGACCTCCACAGAATGTACTCTAATTTATAAAGAGAGTGTATGTGTATATTATTGCACTAGATTGCATATGAGTATGAGTATATCGTTGCACTAGATTGCACATGAGTATGAGTATATTGTTGCACTAGATTGCATAAGAGTATGATTATATTGTTGCACGAGATTGCATATGAGTATGAGTGTATTGTTGCACTAGATTGCATAAGAGTATGATTATATTGTTGCACCAGATTGCATATGAGTATGAGTATATTGTTGCACTAGATTGCATAAGAGTATGATTATATTGTTGCACTAGATTGCATATGAGTATATTGTTGCACTAGATTGCATAAGAGTATGATTATATAATTGCACGAGATTGCACATGAGTATGAGTATATTGTTGCACTAGATTGCATAAGAAGTATGATCATAATGTTATACGTGATTGCATGCGAATAGAGCATCGTAAGAGATTGTATAACAAGAAGTTTGACTTAAGATATTCCTTTGAGCATAATTATTGTGTTGTATTAGAAGCTCTACTTATCAAGTTATGTGATAAGAATGTGAAAGCATGTAAACACATGTTATATGGTCTTTTAACATGATCCAATCCGTAAGCATGAGTTGCTTGTTATGTTATCTGAGAAGTTTATAAGCTGTTGAATCTATGTGAACAGTCTTGTACATACATAAGCATACCAGCTGATATTATAGGGTGCAAGCATCTAGAAAGAGTATGATAATCTAAAGATGATTTGAGATTAGTTTATTGCTATAAAGATATCAAATGTTTTCAAAGTATATGCTAGAATGCTTTACAGGGTTGAGTGTGGTTATACTTAGCTTCTTGCTAACGGGTGCTTTCCTATTTGTCTATGTGTTGCTTGCAAAAACCCCTTTCAGATGGGCCCAGCAGTGTGAAGATGTCGAGTTAGATTAGTCTCGTAGATAGAGATGTCTAAACTCTAGTACCATTGATGCTATGTATGGATTGTAGTTTTATCGACTTTATGTTTGAGGATTGATGTAGACTATGTTGGGGTGACGTTTTTCCCCTTACATTTCCAGTATTTATTTTAGTACCCAGACTTAATCTTATTTCTAGTTTTACCCTTTTAGCCTGTGCAATCACCAAAGAGTGGTGGTTGTGGCGGTGACACTCCCACTATTTATCTTTTAGTTTTCCGCTGCTTAGTTACGTTAATGACTGTTTAGAGATGTAATTCAGAGTTAGAAAAGTGGGGTGTTACAGGCACGGAATGAGATATCAGCAGTGGTTCTGGCAGCTCATCATTGGGCACGGGATTCGAAGCAATGGTTGGGGTGCTGTGGCTTAGAACATATTCGGCCCACGGTGCATAATGAGAGATAGATAGATCCTGCAAAGAAGTTTTAGTAGCAAAAGAAAAAACTTCTTCATCAAATCAGACATGCATGCATGTGTAAATCTTATTAGTCTGTAAGTCCATACATCTATACCCCCTAAAGGACTCAGGCATAGAGTCCTAATAGTGCAAACCCACATCCCAAACCAATATGGGACAAGTGCTTTTTACAAAACCTTTCCACCTTCATTTCCAACTCAAATGGGTCTACTTTGAGAATCAATTTCTCATTCACCCATTATCCGTTTTGAGCGTACAATTTATCATTTTTTTCGTCTCACTACGAAGAGTAGTGCGAATCCACTTTGACCTGACCCAAATTGGAAGTGGACCTCATATATATTTGTACCATAAAAGAGCTACTTAAATGTTATTTTAAGCTAAAAATTCCAACATGTTTATTATTATCTTTATGCACTTTCACAATTTAAATTATGCTTTGCTTGTTTGTAGTTTATATTGAACGCTATGTATCATGTATATATTTTTCAAGATCAAAGACACCTTGCCACTGCCTTTCCTTCCTCATCATCATCTTCTTAGAAAAAAGTCTCTTTTTGCCAAATTTCTCATTTGAAAAAGTTTCACTTTTGCTCTTTTGACTAGTGCATCCCGTTCATATTTAGCCTCTAACTATCAAACTTTTCAAAATTGGTAAATGGTGTAAGAATATTTCTCACAACTCTAAAATAAAAATTCCTCAAAAATTCACATCATGATAATACAGTTAATCCAAGGCATGCGAAATACATTTTTCTTAAAATAGATTTTCTTCATCTCGAGGATGCTAGGAACGTTGAAGCATTAGTTTCTGAAGATACCATGGATTACAAGAGTAAATTCGAGCACTCAAATATACTACTTTCGACAAACTTAAACAAAGGGAACATAAAAATATAGTAAAAAGTTACTACATAATTTTTTTGGGAGTTGAGAGTACTCGAAGTACTAGAAGGACCATCCACATTCAACGACTTATGTCGATTCGAAGTGGATCATCGACTGGTTAGTACTAATGGAATTCAAAATTTGAATTTCATACCCCCCAACTTAATATAAAATAACACATGTGGGTAAAACAGTTACATATTAAATTCTCAACTTAAAAAATGGAGTTAAATATTTTAACTCCTGAAATTTACAAGAATTTAATCACCCTTAGTTAATTTCGACAAATAAAAAAACGAAGGATGTATGTTGTACACTACACAAACATTCAACGAGACCTATCCACATGTATACATAGAATAGTTCGAAGTAATTAGCACTAAATAGCATTCGAAACTTTAATACTGTAACCCCCACAATTTGAAATATTCTCAACTTCTTCGTCTCCGAAATATTCTCAACTTGAAAATTAAACATGTCGGTGCACACGAGTTCAAACTTTCAAAGCTTAGTTTGAGAGCTCGATTTGAAACTCATTTTAAGAGCTCGTCTTCTCAATTCAAGCTCCTTTGTTTCATCGTCATCCATCCAACTAATCCCCACAGTCCCTGCATACAGAATCAATGAATAAATAAAATAAAATAAGTACAAAAATTAACTTACCGCATCCATTAGTTCTCGTATCTCTATATCGTTGATTGTCTGAGAGGAATTTATTTCTGAAGAAAATAGAAAATGAACAAATTGCACTTTTGGTCCTGTGAGTATTAGGGTACTGACAATTTGAGTACGTGACTTTCAAAACTCCCAATTTAAACCTTTAACTATGCAATTTTTGGCAGATTTGATCCTCCGAGCCAAATTGCCGGCCAATTTTAGCCGGAAAAAGATTTAATGCTTCGAATTAATTTATGATGAGGGTAAAAACGTCATTGCGAGTGTATTTATTTCTTTACTCAGTCAACCACCGTTACACTTAACAGTACGGACAACTCCGTCCACGACCGTCTATATATATGCACGAAGCTTCGCTCCTTAGCCATTTGTTCTTTCGACTGCAGTGGCTATGGTTGGTTTTCATTCCTCAAATTCTCCGAATTTTCATAGTACTTACAAACACTAAAACACTCGCACAGGAAATCCGAAGCTCCTCCTGCGAGGATAGAGATTCAGTGTTCTTCTGCAAATACTATAGTACAGTCTATAGGTATTTGCTCACTTTTTTGTTCTGTTTTTGAATTTTTCTTTCGCATGTTTGAAAAAGATAATCGAAAGGGGAACCGAAATTCAAAGTTGTGATTCGCGTGGGTTGTCATTTTCTTGGTCGAATATTACGGGACTTTTCGAGATTGGGTTAGACTTCGCATGCCGCATAGGTCGGTCAAGGGGTAGAATTTTGCAGAGTTTGAATATTGATTTTTTTCTTCATTGTCGCTATCGCAAGCCGGAAAGATCATGCAGATATGGAATGGTGTTTGTTGAATCTTAGATGGTCTGCAATCCACAACGAATTGCATCGATCTCTTCTTGGAAGTTAATAGTTTCAAATCTTGTTTGTTATCTGATTTGTGCTATGTATGATTGCGCTTATTATTAATTTATAGGGTTTAGGGTTGTAATTCTGAATTATATATTTCTCACAGGTGAAGAAAGACAAAAGATATATGTTTGAACTGTGACAAACTTCGTAGCATGGACTCCCATCAATTTTTTGGATATGGTATACCTGGAGCAGATTTTGCATGCTCTTCGTATCCCGATATTGCTTCAATACCTACTAGGCATATTGGATCCTTAAAATTTGACTCGAGAACTTCTCCGAATTCGCCTTTTGCAACTCACTTCGATCCCCAGACCCCGACCTCTCTAAGCGACAGCCAGGAGCAACAGAGCTCCACTGATAATCTTTCGGGGGTCAGTGCTTCGAGCAAATGGTGTTGCAAGTGGTGCCATAGCAGATGCGTGCAGAAACGAAGACCGAATTCACATTATCGACTTTCACATCCCCCAATTTGCAAGTGGTGTTGTTGACTAACTGACCGGAAGGTGTTTTCCCCCCAAATACATTCACTCAATGACGTTTTTACCCTCATCAGAAATTATTTGAAGCATTAAATCTTTTTCCGACCAAAATGGGCCGGCAATTTGACCCGAAGGACCAAATCTGCCAAAAATTACATAGTTAAAAGTTTAAATTGGGAGTTTTGAAAGTCACGTACTCAAATTGTCAGTACCCTAATACTCACAGGACCAAAAGTGCAATTTGTTCATAGAAAATTTATTAATGAGGAATTTATGCAATGAAGATGCCGTTAAGGGGGATAATAAATTTTTAACGGTGGAGAGTAATTAAAAAATATATGACTTCTTAATAAAATTTATAATTATATAACTTCAAGGATTAAAAGTGACAAAGTGAACGGACTAAGTTTGTTCAAATCAATTGACAGGACCAAATTTACAAGAGTAAAACAAATTCAGAGGCAAAAAGCATTGTTTTTTTTTTATATATATATGCCACTCAAGGCTTTCGTTTGGGAGAGGGGTGTGATTGGGCGATTAAACTATCGTATCTATATAATAGTTCGAATTTTGTAATCAATAAGTTGAGATGGCCGAGTTGGTCTAAGGCGCCAGATTAAGGTTCTGGTCCGAAAGGGCGTGGGTTCAAATCCCACTCTCAACAAAATGCTATTTTAAACTTTTTTCCCCGGCTACGTTCCTGTAATACAGATCGAATGTCGAAAAAGAAATTTGTTTGGTCATCTCACTCTCCAGTCTCCATATTATTGTTTTATACATATTCCCAACTTCATTCCTGTAGTAATTTTGTAAAATAAATTTGTTAGGTCCATGAATAATATATACTACTATGCCATGTAATAATTTTGTAAAATAAATTTGTTTCGTCCATGAATAATATATATTACGAGTTAATTCCATTTTTGGTCATAGATTAGTTGAGGGATAAACTTAACTCATCCTCCCATTAAATGTGATGACCAATACCACTCATTAAACAAATAAATGGGGGCAAACATTATGTCCTTAGAATTATGGGTGATAGTCCACTTTTAGTTATTTTTTATTAGAACATCCTCATTTAGTCCAAGTATTATTGTGGCATGACCATTTTTTACTCATCATTCAACAAAATCGTTGAAATGTCGTTAAAACAAAGACATTTCAATCTTTTTTTATACATAGTAGGTTGGACCGCTATATTTTTTTTATTTATTTTTTTGAAAAAAAACCCATAATTATTGAAGACCGGAATGCCATTGTATTTAACGATATTTAAAATGTTTTGTTGATAAAGGACCAAAAATGATCATGTCACAATAATACTAGGACCAAAAGTAGATGTTCTAATAAAAAATGAGTTAAAGTGGATTGCCACCTATAAATCTAGGACAAAAAATGGAATTAATTCTACATGTTACTGTGTCATTTAAAATATAATGGAGAAGAGAAAGCATGTATCAACTAGTAATATTTTAACTTTTTCTTGGATGATGGTTTTATTTGACTAGACTCATTGTGGAATTGGGTTGTTAATTTGTCGGCGATAAAATTGGTAACGAATGTAAATATTAATAAAATAGTCAAATACGATGATGGGTCGCAAGTCCCATTTCGATTTGTAATGAAAAATATTAAAAACTACGCACAATGAACAAGCGTGAGATACTAGTCAATGCCCAATAGAGGGTTTATTACAATTTTAGATAAATTAGGCAAGTTGTCTCAAAAAAAAAAAAAAGAGAAAGTAGACAATGGACTAGGGAAGTCAAGTCTCCGTTAATTAAAGTGATAATAATGTTTGAAGGGAATCCAAAACTCCTGATTTATAGTATTTTTTGGAGCTGAAAATAGTGAGAGATGAGTGAACACCAATCTCTAGGAATTTCATACCACACATTCATTGCGCCAGGCATTGTTCGATATCCGATCACCCACCTTTCCATTCACGTGACCCCTAAGCCTAATTGCCTGTCGGCAATAACTGACATTCAATTGCACCAACTGGCCACACCTTGCCATCCCCCATCACACTCTTAGCCAAACACGTGGGCACTGACTGGCATCTTTATCGTCAAAAGATGGGCAGAAAGGTGTCCCTACTGTTTGCCCCTCCTTTCTTCCCCCTTACACCCTCATTTTTTCCATTATTTGCCAAACAGCACCCCACTTATCCTATCAAACTCCTCTTCCTAGTCTTTACGCCATGGGATCATATACTTTATGTCTTGCCGCCCTTTAGCTCCAAACTTTCTCCTTTTCCCTTTACACCATTTCTTAATTCTTTGAGCTGCTGATATGAATATTTTTGTAACATAGTTTGATGAGCCAAATGTATTTTAGATCCCCATAATTTTTATTCATTGTAATATAAGCATCATAGTACAAATAGTCAAGTCAAAGATAAAGTCAAGAGATAAAGTCTACTACATGCTGGGATTTATTGAAGAATAAAATTAATTTTGGTCCTACAATTAAGTATTCGCCCTGGAGATTAGTTGATAATCATTGTTTTCACAATAGTTAATTGAATGAGCTAATGGTGTAATGGTAAAAGATTTTGCATTTGTTGTTACATTTAGGATCAAATCCCTTTTAAGTTTTTTTTTTTTTTTGAAAAGCAAAATCTGAAGGAATATATTATATATATATATATATATATATATATATATATATAGAGAGAGAGAGAGAGAGAGAGAGAGAGAGAGAGAGGAGAGTTGGATGTAATTAGCACTAATGGAATTCAAAATTTGAATTCCGTAAGTTATAACTCTCATTTTAATTTAAAATAACACCAAGGTTACAACAATTATAGTTGGTCTTGTGCCTTCTAGTCTTACTTTTGATCATAAAATATTAATTAATTTAATTAGTCTTCAACTTTTTTTGTAGTGGCAAGACTTAAAAAGAAGAAATCCACTCTCCAAGTTCAACCGATAGTGCTTGATTTTGAAGACATGATCGTCTTAGCAAGGGTGTCCTCTTCAATGGAAATGGTGTTTGGTCGGGGAATGACTTATTTATTGCTTACAGTTCTGGACAGAGGGGTTGAAAATTAGGTTGCGTAAATAGCATAAGGGAGGAGAAGAGGGAAGAAATTGGGTAAATATATTAAGTGGTATGTAAAATTTCAAAAATGTCCATGGTCTAAACGGTGTTTAACGGGATTATATGATAGAAGGACTAAATTAACTAATGTAAAAAAGATTAAAGGATCGAATATGTTCGAATTGGAAACCAGGGACTATAATTCAAATACGCTAATAATTGAGGAATCAAAAATGTGATTTCTCTTTAAAATAATGTATTTTATGAGTTTGAATAATGTATAATGTATTTTGTGTGTTAGAATAATAAAATTTCTACAGTAAAATAATATATTTTATGAGTTAGAATAATGTATTTTATGTGATTTTGGATCGTGGTCCACTTAGCTGTCCACGCAATATTGATTGCTTAATGTATTGTGTATGATTAATTCATTAGTTTGTGGTCTTTTGGGTCCTTTTAGCCTTAAGCCTTTTGGGCTCATTTTGGTCTACACTTTGTTAGTTTGGTTGGCATTAGGTCGTGGTTAGTGGTGGGCTAAGGCTATAGCCTCAATGCATTGTATGCAGTCGTTATATCGTGTATCGTGGTGTATGTGCACCGCAATCAAAATGGCGCCGTTTCTTTAAGTAAAGAAACGGCGCGCCGTTAGTTTTAACGGAGCGTGCATTTTTTTGTATATTAATTACCAACTGACACTACAGTATATCTAAATCGACACTGCTTCACGTATTATTTTTTTATTATCAAATGAAATTGTAATTATATCAAAATGATACTGTAGTTGTGGTGAAATGAAACTGCTATGTATATAAAATGAAACTGAATAACATTTCACATATTTGAGTGTATATTGTACAATGAAGCTGTAATTATATCAAAATGATCATATAGTTGTATTTTAATAAAACTATAGTGCATATAAAATAAAAATAAATAACATTTTCACATATTTGAGTCTATAAAATATCGAATGAAACTGTAGTTATATTGAAATGAAATTGTAGTTGTGTTGAACTGAAACTGCAGTATATACAAAATGAAATTGAATAACAGAGTTACTTTTTGCGGAAGGGTGCGGAACGGCAGAAAACGGATGCCGTTTCTTTTCATTAAACAAAAGGATGTCGTTTTGATGCACGGTGCACGATATAATTTGCCCATTGTATGAGAGTGTATATGGTCTCGGTAAATTATATGGTGCACCAGGGCGCACAATGCATTGTGCGCCTTGATCCAAAACGACGTCGTTTTGTACCTTTTTTTTTTTTTTTTTTTTTTGAAAATTCCGCTTTCTGTGTCTTCTGTCAACTTCTTAACAAAAATATCTCATGTTTCGAATGTACATAATTGTATAATAGAATGTACATAATTGTATAACATAATAGTATTATAAAAAAGAGTATGTGTATTATGATAATACACATACTCTTTTTTGGAAAGATAATACACATAATCTAACATAGAATTAGGTTCTGGTGCGGTTAGAGTGCTCAGGTGCGGTTGTGCGGTTTAATCTGGGCCATTCATCTCGCTTTAATCAACGTCTAGGATTACCAAAATTTTTTAAAAAAATGCAGTGGCAATTTTGTAATTTTTGAATCTAGGTCAAAATTAGTGTGAGCGGTTCTGTGATTAATGTGCGTGAGTTTTGTATATAAGATGCGTGAGTCTTGTGCATAAGGTGCGTGAGTTTTGTGCTTAATGTGCATGGGGTTGTGCTTAATGTGAGTAGTTGGTAAAACTTAAAGTGTGGGCTTTTGTGTTTAAGGTGCGTGAGATTTGTTCTTAATGTGAGTGGAGTTTGTGCTTAATTTTCGTATGGTTTGTGTTTAATGTGTGTGAGATTAGTAATTAATGTCAGTAATTGTTGAAACTTAAAGTCTATGAGTTAATACTTAAAGTGTGTGGGTTTTGTGCTTAATGTGCGTGAGATTGTGCTTAATGTGAGTGAGTTTTGTACTTAATGTGCGTGAGTTTTGTACTTAATGTGCGTGAATTTGTGTTTAATGTCAGTAGTTGTTGAAACTTAAGGTCTGTGAGTTAGTACTTAAAAGTGCGTGGCTTTCTTCCAGACACACCTTTTTTTTTTTTTTTTTTTTTTTTTTATAATTTTCATTGATTTGAGCCGTTGATCTAGATTTGATCAACGACTCAAATCTAACCGCACAACCGCACGGGAAGCTATACCCGCACATGAACCCTTTCCATCTAACATAATACATATAAACTTTTAACTCTTAAAAAAAAAATCTCATGTTTCGAATGTACATAAATGTATAATAGAATGTACATAAATGTATAATAGAATGTACATAAATGTATAATAGAATGTACATAATTGTATAACAGAATACACATATACTCTGTCGCGTCAACTCCACATACAACTTAATAAAACGATGTCGTTTTGGGCTGGGCGAGGCGCACAATATAACGATTGTATGGTCTCAAGACTAATTTTGGATCTTTGTACGTTCTTTTATTAATTGAATGACAGTATAAATTTAAAAATAAAAAAATAGTATATGTTCAATGTTCAAAGAAAAATATTTACAAATATATATATATATATATATATATATATATATATATATATATAACAATAAAAGGGTACTAACACATATGAAAAGGGGAAAAATACCACTTTTAAAAACTTAAATACCACATTTCATATCCTTAAGTTTTTAAAAGTGGTATTTTTTCCCTTTTCATATGTGTTAGTGCCCTTTTATTGTTATATATATATATATATATATATATATATATATATATAAGGAAGGGCTCAAGTGCGGTAGGGGCTTTCCGTGCGGTTGTGCGGTTGAACTCACATTAAACATTAACTGACATACTTTAAATACACAACACACGCACATTAAGCACAGAAACAAAACACTTTCAGAACACAAACTCACGTACGTTAAGTACAAAACTTAAGCATGTTAAGTGCAAGTCGCGCGCACCTTAAGAACAGAACTCAGACATCTTTTAAGTTTCAACAATTACTCACATTAAGCACAAACCCACGCACATTAAGCACAAAACTCACGCACCGTAAGCACAAAATTCATGCACTTAAGCACAAAACTCACTCACTTAAGTTTTCAACAACAACTCACATTAAGCATAAACCTACGCACATTAAGCACAAACCTCACACACATTAAGCACAAGACTCACACACTTGAAGTACAAAATTGACGCACGTTACAACTACACAACCGCACGGGAAACACTTAAATGCACTGAAACTTAATATATATATATATATATATATATATATATATATATATATATATATATATATATTCACATGTTTTCTCACATTTAGCATCCTTAATTTTATAAAATTGGTCATTTTTCCTTTGTCATGTATCGTATTCCCTTTTACTGCTTCCATATACTGACTCTCACTAATCTCTTTTTTTTTTTCTTCAACTTGAACAAAAACTCTATTTTAAAATTTTGTGTATGTTACATCCTTTTGCACAATTTGCTTATGATCTCGATAAAGCTAGACCGTCGGGGAAGTTGACTGAGCAGTTCTATCAATTAGAAATTTATTATTTGTTGCAGGACCCCTTTAGAGTTTTTAAATCAATCATAAAAAATAATCGTGTAATCCTCATTAAGCTTTAAGTAATCTAAGCCTGCGTTTGGCATATGTATTGTCTGGTTGAGGCAAAAATCTACCAAACAAGAGTTTTCTCTTTTGATTATGACTATGAACAACTCCATTCCTAACCCGTTAAGCTAACCTACCAAATTGCCAATACAATACAAAATCCACGACGTACGCATTAATTTGGTTTTTATTTATATAGAAATGACCCAATTTCAAGATTTTATAATATATTATTTTCCATTCAAGAATTATTTTATTTATTATTAAATTAAAAAAATAGATATTGTTAAAACAGTAAGGTTAGGTATCACTCCTAAAAACTATCCTCTCAATTTCTCCTCGTGATGTAATAGCATCTAACTGGATTATTTAGTATTTAATTAAAAGTGTGTGGGGTTAGCCATTTCATGGGAATTATTTCTCAAATTGGAGTAGCAAAGTTTATAGAAGATATGCAAAGTCAAAGTTAAATTTATTAGGACTCTACTAGTAGTATTAGACTAGATCTCTATTATATTAATAGTATTAGACTAGATCTCTATTTCATGTCTTTATATACTTTGTATCCGCTACTCTTGATTAATACACAGAAAATATATTCTCATCAGGTATCAGCTAGGTTTTTCTCTCATGGACGGCTATGTTCTTGGTATCAGCTAGGTTTTTCTCTCATCTTAGTGTTAATGACGGCTATGTTCTTGGTTCTTCTGAACGGACCGTTACCGAGATTCCTACGATGCCTGCGAGTGGTAGCCTGTCATCGGCTCATCACTTCGTTTCTTTAAAGTTGACCTCCTGAAATTATCTATTCTGGCGAACTCAGATGCTTCCGTTTCTTGAAGGCCAAGGGCTTCTAGGGTTTGTTGATGGTACAACACCCTTTCCGACAGCATCGCCGGCCCTAACGTCGACCGTGGACAGCGCCCCGGCGGCGGTTTCCGATCTCCCCACCCGGCAGCTCACTTGGCGTCGGCAAGACAAGGCCATCCTCTCCATGCCCATCTCCTCTTTGTCCGAGGAGACTCTTCGTTTCGCCGTCGGCAAGGGCACCTCTCGGCAACTTTGGCAGGTAATCGAACAAACCCTAGGTTCGTCTACCCGCTCTCGTGCACTCCGACTACTCGGCGAACTTCAGGGGCTCCGTCAAGGTGATTCCTCAATATCTGATTACCTTGGTCGTGCCCAGATGTTGATTGATGAATTGGCCCTCGCCGGTCGTCATGTTGAGTTGGATGATCAGAATTTATATGTGTTTCGCGGTTTACGCCCGGAGTTCCGTCCGTTGGTGGCAACCCTAGCCCGTGGTGCGCCTAGGGGTGTGCAAACTTCGGATAATTTTCGGTTAACCGACCGAACCGACAAAGTTCGGTTAACCGTTTTCGAACCGAACTTTTTCGGTTCGGTTAATGGTTAAAGGAATTTTAAAATTTTGGTTAACGGTTAATTCGGTTCGAAAGGTCGGTTAACCGAATTAACCGAACGGTTAACCGAAGTTTTTAATATATATATATATATATATATATATATATATATATATATATATATATATATATATATATATATATATATATATATATATATATATATATATATATATATATATATCAATAATAATATAAATATAAATACTAATTTGAAAGTATGGATGTTTGGAGTTTATAATTCATGTTATTTATATTTTGTTATGAATGCATTATGATATGTATTTTATTTTAATTGGATTTATTATTTTAAGAGTTATTTTTAGAATTTTAAATTTTAGCTTTAAAAAGTTCGGTTAATCGGTTAACCGAAAAAAATTTCGGTTCGGTGAATTCGGTAGAGCAAACTTCGGTTCGGTTAATGGTTAAAGGAAAAAAAACTTCGGTTAATTCGGTTCGGTTAAAACGGTTCGATTAATCGAACGGTTAATCGATTGAACACCCCTAGGTGCGCCTGTTCCCTTCCCGGAGGTTGCGGATTTTCTTGTTTCGAAGGAGTGGATCTGTTCGGACAACGGTGCGGCTCTCAGTGCACCAGCAGCCTTGGCCGTAAGCCATGGTGGTCACGGCGGTCGCGGTGGTAGCCTGCAAAACCGAGGTGGTGGCGGCCGCGGCAGAGGGCGCGGCGGTCGTGGCCGGGGGGCGGTCCAACTCGGGCCCTAGGTGTCAAATTTGTAACAAGTAAAGGCATATAGCTACGACGTGTTGGCCTCGCTTCACTCCTGATCCGGACCCTCAGGCAAATGTCGCCGTTTCTGGTGTTGATGGTTCTATAGACGACTCTCATCAGTGGTTCCTTGACACTGGTGCCACAAATCATGCTACCCCTGATCACACATTATTGACGTCCTCTACTACATATGACGGTCCGGAGGCACTTCGGGTCGGCAATGGTACAGGTTTGCCTATTGTTACTGTTGGTTCTACTTCGTTAGGGACTAATTCTAGGTCGTTTCGTATGTCTGATGTCTTGCATGTTCCTAGTTTATCTTCTTCGTAATTATCTGTTCAGCGTTTTGCTAAAGAAAATAATGTCTTTTTTTGAGTTTCACCCTTCGTGTTTCTTTGTGAAGGACATTCAAACTAGGAACACTCTTTTTAAGGGACATGTGTCCGGGGGTTTATATGCCTGACCTGCCTCGCGTCCGGCTCCCGCTGCTTTCATTGCTACACGGTCCTCTTTCGTTTGGCATATGCGGCTTGGGCATCCACACTCTCGAGTCCTGCGTCAAGTTTTAGCCTCTTCTAGTCTTAGTTCATTTAATTCCAGTGATCTGCCCAATATTTGTTCCTCTTGTCAATTAGGCAAGTCGTCTCGTTTTCCTTTATCGCGTGTTGAATGTACTAGTTCGCATCCTTTAGAATTAATATATTCAGATATTTGGGGCCCTGCGCCGATACTTTCTGCAAATGGCTTTAAATATTTTGAATTATTTGTTGATGATTACACTCGTTACGTGTGGTATTATCCTATGCGAGCTAAGTCTGACTTATATGCAATATTTGATAAGTTTCGGTCACTTGTTGAACGTTCCTTCTCTCATAAAATTCTGTCTTTTCAGTCTGATTTAGGGGGAGAATACAAAAAGCTTGGTTCGACTCTTGCGTCATTGGGTATTCGTCATAGGCAGTCCTGTGCGTATACTCATGAACAAAACGGCAGAGTAGAACGCAAACATCGCCATGTTGTCGAAACAGGACTGGCGCTAATGGCCCAATCCTCTATTCTATCTCGTTTATGGGATTATGCCTTCGAAACTGCTGTGTATCTTATCAATAAAATGCCCACTCGTGTCTTGTCTAATAAGTCCCCTCACTACCTCTTGCATCGGTCTTCGCCCTCTTACTCATACTTACGGGTTTTTGGGTGTCTGTGTTTTCCTAATCTGCGGCCCTATAATCGCAACAAACTGCAGTTTTCAGTCGTCTCCTTGTGTCTTTCTGGGATATCCTCCGTCTTTTCATGGCTATCGTTGTTTAGACACTAACACTAACAAGGATTTTATCTGTCGCCATGTGCGATTCGATGAGACTGTCTTTCCTTTTGTTGCTTCTGTTGATTCACAGGTACCCGCACCACGCCCGGAGCCATGGGGTGTTGCGCCGGTTGTGCCTCCTGGTGAGCCGAGTGCTGTCTTGGCCTTTGATCCTCCTGTCGTGCCCATAACCAGACCCGAGCCACACCGCCAGCAGTCCGTTTCTGCCGAGCCGTCCGTGACCGAGTCTGAGCGGACAGTCACGGACCAGCCACCTGCTCGGCCGAGGGGCCGACCCCGTGGTCGATCCCGTCACGCGCCCTCGCCCGTTCGGTTTCATACGATGAATATGCGGAGCTCGGGACCGCATGACCATGTTGCTCTATCTACTGACGTCACTACTAAGCCTACATGTTTTACTCAAGCGGTCAAATTTCCCGAATGGCGGGATGCAATGGATTTGGATTTTAATGCCTTGGTGCACAACAATACATGGCGGCTTGTTCCTTTTAAATCAGGTATGAATGTGGTTGGCTGTAAGTGGGTGTTTAGAACCAAGAGGAAAGCTGATGGTTCGATTGAGCGTTACAAGGCTCGTTTGGTTGCCAAGGGATTCAATCAGGTTGCTGGTGAGGATTTCTTTGAGACCTTTAGTCCCGTGGTTAAACCGACTACGGTACGTCTTCTTTTATCCTTAGCTATTTCTCGTGGATGGACCATTCGACAGTTGGACATACACAATGCTTTCCTAAATGGCAATCTCGCTGAGACGGTTTATATGCGCCAGCCCCCTGGATATGAAGACAAAACGATGCCCGGGCACGTTTGTCTCCTTCAACGTTCTTTATATGGGCTTAAGCAAGCTCCCCGTGCTTGGTTCACTCGTTTGCATGATTTTTTGGTTTCTGTTGGTTTCTCACCTTCCAAGACGGATGTCTCTTTATTTATATATTCACATGGCAATACTCGTCTATATTTTCTGGTTTATGTGGATGATATTTTGGTTATGGGTTCTGATTCGGCTCATGTGACTGCTCTTATTGACAAGTTGGCTCTTGAGTTTAAAGTTCGTGATATGGGTGTGCCCTCGTTTTTTCTGGGTATTGAGATCGTTCCGTTGTCTGATGGCATGCTTCTGTCTCAATAACGGTACATGAAGGATATTCTAAAATGAGCAGGTATGGTTGATTGCAGGCCCGTGACCACTCCGGTTTCAACCACGAAGGCCGAGACTGATGTCGTAGTACCATACGCTGATCCCGCTCAGTATCGCAGCTTTGCAGGTGCTCTGTAATATCTTACGGTAACTCGACCTGATCTTTCTTATGTAGTCAATCGTTTGTGTCAGCACATGCACTCTCCCTCTACTGCGGATTAGGCGGCTCTCAAGAGGGTGTTACGGTATGTAAATGGGACATTAAATCTCGGTCTTAAGATTGCTTCTTCTCCTTCTCTGGATATTCATGCATATTCTGATTCGGATTGGGCTGGCAATCCTGATGATCGCAAATCTACTAGTGGTTTTGCTGTGTTTTTTGGGACCAATCTTGTCTCATGGGTTTGTCGAAAACAGCGTACTGTGGCTCATTCATCAACTGAGGCTGAATACAAAGGACTGGCTAATATCTTTGCAGAGCTTACTTGGCTCGTCTATTTGATGAAGGAAATCGGGTTTGCGCTACCTTCTGTGCCCAAACTCTGGTGTGACAATCTGGGAGCTACTTATCTGTGTGCTAATCCGGTGTTTCATACTCGCACCAAGCACATTGAGATCGATTACCACTTTGTTCGTGATAAAGTCACAAAGAAGGAATTACAAGTCAATTTTATTTCTACCAAAGATCAGATAGAGGATATTTTTACTAAGTCTCTTTCGTCTGTGCGTTTTAATTTACTCCGTTGCAAGCTCAATGTTTTGGCTGACCAACCTTGTGCTTGAGAGGGAGTATTAGGACTCTATTAGTAGTATTAGACTAGATCTCTATTATATTAGTAGTATTAGACTATATCTCTATTTCATGTCTTTATATACTTTGTACCCGCTGCTCTTTATTAATACACAGAAAATATATTCTCATCAAACTCAAAAGAGTAGAAGAGATGAAAGCAATCAAAGCATGGTTAGAAGCTCATGGTTCGAATCCTACAACGCAACCAACATATTTTTGGAGTAGCAAATGTGGTAGAAAGGTTGCTCTAAGTCAAGTCAACAAGTAGAAGTAGAATAGTTGAATGGAAGTATGGTGATCTCATGTTCGAATCCTACAACCAACATATTTTTGGAGTTGTAAAGGTGGTAGAAAGGTTTCTCCAAGTGAAAGTCAACTAAATAAGAAGTAGAAAGGTTGAGTAGAAGTAGAAGAGTTGGATGCAAGTATGGAAGTCTCGTATTCAAATCCAACAAAAAACAAATATTTAGTAGCAAAGGAAGTAGAAGACTTTGAGTGGCAGAAGAGTTGGCAGCAAAGGAAGTAGAAAGGTCGAGTACCAAAGTTGGTGGAAAGTAGGAACAAATCAAGGAAAATCAAGATGATTATTTGGAATTCCACCCAACTATTCATCAATATAGTAGTATGAATCCAAGAATAATTGATAGATGAATCAATCTAAGAAGGTCTTGAAACTCTTGGAGAAATATCCGAACAAAAGAAGAAGGTAGTAGAAGAAGAGAAAGTAGAATAGGAAGAAGGTAGTAGAAGAAGAGAAAGTAGAATAGGAGATAGAAGAGTTGGTAGAAGAGGAAGTAGAACACTTGGTAGAAGACTTCAAGAAAAAGAAGATGCAACCACACAACCTCCAAGCCATTTTCGAACATCTCAAACACCAATCAAGAAGGACAATCTTTTATCATGAAAGACATTCTAATTCTTTCAAAATCGAGGAAAACAAATCAAGGAAGAAAGAAATGACACACAAGGTAATTGGACACCTTGTAGTAAAGGAACAAATTGTTGATAACCAGACTCAAGGCATGGCTAAGGCAAAACAAATTATGACATACCAAGTAGTACACTTTGAAGCAAAAAATGTAGCAAGACAAACAAACTCACTTGGTAGCAAAGAAGTCACATGAAGGATTAAAACTGAGAGAAGATATCAAAGTGGAGTTTAAGCTCAAAATCAAACACACAAGAAGACCAATCACATCCAAACAACAAGAAGTGACAAGCCTTGAAGATCAACAAGAAGATTTCAAGAATCAAACCCATCAAGATATAAAGTGATCAACAATGAAGAAAAATGCAAGAGGTAAAAGAACATTTGTATTTTCTTGAAAGAAGATTCTCTAGGTGTAGATAGAGGGAAGAGTAACAAGAGGTTCTTGTGAAAACCCTGGGGAGTGTAGCTTTGTGCAAAACACTCGTTGCCTCGTTTGCGTAGAAGTGTAGCTTTGTGTGAGACATTTCGCATTGTAGAAGTGCTGAGTTGACGAACTAGCACTTGATTGTTTCACTATTGTATCTGCTTGATCGAAGATTGTGAATTCCTCATAGAGATAGGAATAGAATGGAGTAGAAGGATTACACCACCTTTGAATCACTATAAAAATCTCTCTCTCATTTACTTACTACTTTCACGTATACTCTGCTTTGCATGCACAATATATCTCTTGACATCAATTTTACATACATTTCTAACGTATTGCATGTGGTGATCACATCTCAAGTTCTTCAGTATTGAGCTTAACACTTTACGTACATTTATTCCGATGTGCACTCTAAGTTAGATTTTCATTAATCTACATTACTTGGAGTTATTTTTCATAAAGTGTTCTAATTTTTATTTTTGCGAGAAAAGTTTATTAAGTATGAATAGATGAATATTTGGTGTAAATTCATATTCTTTAGTTGGTTCATACTCTTTAGATTGTTTTATGCATTCGATCACATTAAGTGCATAATATTAAGTTTGATTATGCAATTAGGGTTTGTGAGATTTTAATTTACAAATGATAGCATATCCTTTTGGTTTGATATTGTTTGAATTTGTAAATTCAGTTATTTCTCATAAAGATCTTGCAGAATAGACACTACACCAGAGCCTTTGAAAGCTAGCCGTTGGAACTACACCGACTTATCAGGAATAGTTGGCAGAGCAGTTACATTGTCTAAGGTTATTTTACAAGAAAGCCCTTACCTGACTGAAATACTTCAAGGGTAAGAAAGTAATTCGTACTACATGGAATATCTTAGGAATTACTTGTCTTCCAAGATTCAGAGTATTATATACTGGTTAGAGAGAAAATTCAAGAAGAATTGAAGAGTTTACAAAGCTACATTTACAATCCAAGAAACTCTCTCTACGATTTGAAACAAAATACTCTGAAATATCATCTTCTCAAGACATTGTTGATGATCTAAGTTTAAGAAGATACTTGAGAAGAATGATCTACAAAGCTTTATCTTTAAACCATATTTTATACAACTGTGGTGAAGTGGTGGGTGAGTCAACGAGACGGATTCGCTCGTTGAGACTCCATTCGATCTTGATAGATTTGACAGACAACGATAATGCGGATCTCCAAAAAGGGATTTTTTTTACTGCTGATTGCACGGATTTTTATCCTTGACAATCCTCTATAGCTTCTTAAGATTGGGTATTTACCGTGTGAGGTATATCGCACATTGGGTTGAGAATGTGTTCTCTTACCGTCTGTTTGAATTGCTGATGAGATAGTGGATTAGATTCACTGATGGTGGTTTCCCAGACCTAGATACGATTGTATCGAACTAGGTAAACAATACTCTGTGTCCTTTACTTTCTATTTGATTTACATTCCGCACTTAGTCGTATCGTTGTTGTAATAACTATTCGAACAAATAAATTTAGAGTTTGCGATAAGCCAATCTATCAAACAGATAAGTCAGTAAGATAACTAGGCCGGATTATTGAATATCACATATACACAAAATCACACTTGCAATACAACATCTACATTCACCAACCTTCAATTTGCAGCAAGAAAATCTCTCACACATTCTAATATTCGATATTGTGAAAGGCTAAAAAACACAAGCATCTGATTTGGACAGTCAGGAAGTTTGATCAAAGCCATCAAATACTCTTCATTTGATAATCCATCAATTTGAATTAACTCTTTCTCTAACTGTTGCACTTTTTCTTGAAGAGTTAATTCAATTCCAATGCTCTTGCTTATTTTATCACCAACCATTACCAACGTTTCACTCAACATCATTGCAACATTGTGAAATTTTTGTGCGGGATGTCGTTGATGGAATCAAAAGTTACAAAAAAATCACTAATGTCTGGAGACTAGATTATGTTGATAAGGCCATTGAAGAATGAAAAAAAGAAGAAGATCACATCCTATACAACCTAGATAACCAGGTCATCAACGTCGTAGATTAGACATTGAATCCCATGACAATCAGCAAGGTCAAAGTTTACACAAAAACGACCAAGTAGCTGTGGGACACCAATAATGAGCAAATTTGTGAGAATAAACTCAATGTTGTAGTTCAACGGTTTGAAAATTATGAGATGCTAACTGGAGAATCTATTGAATAAATGGAGATCAAATTTATTAAAATTTTAGGTGAGTTGTATGTTTTGCAAAAGGAATACACGCACCCATAGAGATACTTAAATATAATAATTAAATTTTTAATTTTTAAAATAAATTTATTAGTTTAGAACTAAAAATAGTAAAAAGTTAACAAGAGTTAGTGAAATGTTTAGAATTCACTATATACTAGTACTTATTTTACTACTATATATATATATATATATATATATATATATATATATATATATATATATATATAGAGAGAGAGAGAGAGAGAGAGAGAGAGAGAGAGAGAGAGAGAATTAATATATCTATAATCTACATATATTAATTATAAAACTAATAAGAGCCAATAATGTTAGGCCCTTAACTAGAACAAAAAAATGTCGGTATAATTATTTCTTAAAATGAATTGTTCATATTATTTTGATTTTAATATTTTTTTAATGAACTTATTTTTCTTATTTACCCTCTATTATATTATTCACTTCCCTTAAATAACGCTAAATTTCATTAGTATAAACTTTATTAACAGAATATTCGGTTAATTATTTATTATTCTTAACTTACTCATTAATTTCTATAAGAAAGGTCTTAGGTTCGAACCCCATCCTAATTAAAGTTGACGTAATTGTTAAACATATACTATGAATATGTTAAAATGTATTTAAAAAATATAATAAAAAATTTTCTTGCATTAAAAAAAAAAACAAATTTATGTTAAGTTTTTTTTTTCTTTTATTTTTTAATTAATCTTCTTTTGATTATTTAGAACAAAACTTAATATTTCAATTATATGATTTTGTATTATTTGAATGATTTAGGTCATTATGTTATTAATATTTTTTGTATGTATTTTTATTATATATGGTACAATTGTACATTACTTTACAAATATTATACTACTATTTTTTTATTTGACACAATTGTTCTTATATCATTGTCAAACCAGCGCGACCAGAATTTTATCAATGCATGAAAACTTCTAAAGAAAGTTGCAAGTTAATTTTTACTATATCATTATAACAATATTTATTGTAACCATATATTTTGAATTATTTATTATCATCCTATCCTCTATTGATAACAATTGATGAGTTGTCATTGACAAACTCTCAAAACAATTTGTCTCAACAGCGAATGAAAATGTAAAAAAAAAAAAAAAAAAAAAAAAAAAAAAAAAAAAAAAAAAGTGATTTCATTATTGTGGATGAAAAATATGTACGCCACTTTATTACTCTTATTAAATTAAATAAATTAGTAGCTACAACAAAAATAATACATATGCATTAAATTAATTTAGAATTGGATGTCTATAATGTCTTTATTTAAAAAAAAAAAAAAAAAACTATTCATTATAAAAAAATTTAAAAGAGATATAATTTCATTAGTTATATTATCTTTATTTTCTACAATTCAAAGATTCCTTACTTTCAATTTTATTAATTTATTTTGTTCACTACATTCTCCATTGTCTTCTTTTTACACTACTAACTAATAAAAAAATAAAGGAAAAAAAAGGAGGACATGTACGGAAGATGAAGACAATGACAATGCTACCCAAAAAAAGAATTAGAGAAATTTAAACCAAAAGTAATATTTATTTAGACTATCGCTTTAAGACTAAGTTTTTTTTTTTTGAAAACCAGGTAAAATCAGATTGCATTAGCCATAACCGGCTCCAAAAAAGACGGAGGACCATCCCTCCAAACTGAACATACATCAGGTGCATTTTCATGCTTAGCCAATGTATGAGCCGCTTTATTAGCGTCTCATCTAACATGCGTAACTAAAGTACCAGGCATAGAAGAAATTAAACGAATACATGAATCCAAAACAAAACCAATATAAGAACGAAAACAATGTGCATTACTAAGGCTTGTAACCAGAACCGCGCTATCCGTGAATAGTGTGACCGCCGTGTAACCATTATTCTTAAGCCAAGATAGTGCCTCACTCACCGCCATCGCCTCCGCCATTAGGGGATCATACGGGCATACCATAGGACCATTTGCCACTGCAACGTAACTCCCATCCTCCTCCATCACCAAGAAGCCGTAGGTAGCATTCTGATGATTATTATGAAAAGCCGCATCCACATAGCAAGCCAAACCATTCTGCATTTGGTTTGCATGCAACCCGGACTGACGCTGCACTTGTGGGGACCTGGGACCAGTGCCATAAACCTTCCACGCTGCCCAACTAGAAGAGAGCCGGCAACACAAAGCTGTTGGAGTTGGCAGATACCCATTCCAAACTGCCGAATTCCTGGCTGACCAAATACCATGCAACACACCACAAATTCTCCCTCTAACATCACAATCCAGTGCCGATGCGCCACCCAGCCACAACTCTGCCCAAAACAGAAAATTGTTACCATTAAATGGGGGAATTGGCAACTGCAAACGATTCCAAACAAGAGAGCCATATGTACACGAAACAAGCACATGCATGACATTTTCCTCTACTAAACCACAAACCGGGCATACATTAACTAGATCCACCCTCTTTTTTATCAAATTATCAAGAGTTGGCAAAATGTTAGAAAGGGTAATCCACATAAAATTCTTCCAATTGGGTGGGATTTTCAACTTCCATACGCTACTCCAAACTTGCGAGTTAGGTGCCATAGCATCCCCTAGCCGCCTATAGCCACATCTTACCGAATAATTCCCCGAAATATCTCCTTCCCAGTACCACAAATCGTCATAAGTGTCATTCAATGGCAGTTTGTTAATCAAGGAGGCATCTCGTGCATTAAAAATCTGCTGTATCAAATTACTATTCCATGCCCCCGTAGCATCATCCACCAAATCAGCAACAACCATACCCTGATTGGGAGCCGGTTGCTCAGTAGACACGTAAGGATCCTGTGAATCAGGCAACCATGGATGTGCCCAAATCTGTGTGGTCCGTCCATTGCCAATCCTTCGCCTGCACCCCGATCTGACAAGTCCCTGACTAGCCATTACACTTCTCCAAACATAACTCGGATTTCCCCCTAGTGCCGCATCAAAAAAAGTGGTAGAAGGATAGTACCTTGCTTTTAAAACTCAAGCCATAAGAGTATTTGGAGCCGTGAGGAGGCGCCAACCCTGCTTGGCAAGCAAAGCCACGTTAAACTCATGTAACCGTTTAAAGCCTAGACCACCAAACTTCTTAGGCGTACACATTCTGTCCCAAGCCAACCAATGAATGCTAACATCCCTATCACTCCGCCCCCACCAATATCTGTTCATTAATCTCTCAAGGGAAGCACACAACATTTTGGGGATTAAAAAGATGCTCATAGTATAAGTTGGCATAGCCTGCGCCACACTCTTCAATAGAACCTCCTTACCAGCTCTGGACAGGAGCCGCTTGTTCCACGTCCCAAACCTTTGCTTTAACTTTTGCTCAATATACGCAAAAACCAACTTCTTATTCCTGCCAATCACAGAAGGGAGTCCCAGATACTTACCAAAATCATCAGCCTGAGAAACCCCCAAGGCCCCAGCAACGAGATCCTCCATATCAACCAATGTATTACGGCTGAAAGAAATACTTGACTTATTAAAATTGACCGCCTGTCCAAAATATGCCTCATATACTCCAAGACACCTCTTAACCTCCAAAGCTTCCTGCAAATTAGCCTTAAAGAAGAGAAGGCTATCATCCGCAAAAAACAAATGTGAGATAGCTGGGCTTGGCCACCCTACAACCATGAATTAACCCCTTGGCCTGAGAATCCTGCAGCAATAAAGATAACCCCTCTGCCCAGATAATAAAAAGGTAAGGAGACAAGGGATCACCTTGCCTAAGACCCCTCGTGGGGACAATTTCCTCAAAGGGCCTACCATTTACCAGAACCTTATACCGCACAGAACGGACGCACAACATAACCAGCTGCACCCACCTATCCTCAAACCCCAACCTCCTCAACATCTGTTCCACAAACGGCCACTCCATCCTGTCATACGCCTTGGCCATATCCAGCTTTAGGGCAGCCCAGCCTACCTGTCCCAATTGCTTCCTCCTTAGGTAGTGTCCCACCTCCGAAGCTATCATAATATTATCTTAAATTAATCTGCCCGGGAGGAAGGCACTCTGAGACTCAGATATTATCCCCTCCAAAAGTGGTTTCATGCGGTTAGCAATCATTTTAGCCATGACCTTATAAAGCACATTACATAGTGCTATTGGCCTCAGATCAGAGACAGACACAGGGGCACACTTCTTAGGGATCAAAACAATATTCGCATCATTTAAATTGGGGGAAAAATAAGACTGGGAAAGACAATTAAGCACAAAATCTGTCACATTCTTACCTACCACACTCCAGAATGACTGGTAGAAGCCGGGGTTCATTCCATCCGGGCCCGGAGACTAGCGTTATTATAAAGTTGCAAACATTTATTTTAGTGACAATTATAATCAATCTCTCATATATTATCTTGCATTTATATACTTTAAATTACCAATTTAAATAAAAAAAAATTCAACATTTTTTTTACCTATGCATGAACATTCCCTATATAATATTGCATTGATATATTTAAAAATAATAATTGGGCATTATTCCATTTGCGTAAAGCGCATAAAAAAACTAGTATTTTTATAAGTAGTTTTATATGTTAACAACCCATTAACATTAGATAATCAATTTTGATTTTTCTTGTCGTTATAGTGGTATGAGAATATTAACCGTATTACGCCTTTGTAATACTAGTATCTACAATTTATGTATTAATAATTTTGAAGTTGATTTATAAATTATGGAAAATAGACTAGTAACTACAATTTATGTATTAATAATTTAGAAGTTGATTTATAAATTATGGAAAATAGACGCTAAGTGCCTTACGTTTGTTTTACTCATAATATATCATGTGCTGGCATTCAAAAAAATTGTCATTAAGAGCATCCACAATGGTTGGGGAGAATTGGGGGATAATGTAAGAGTGATTAGGAGAGAGAATGTGAGAAGGGGAGAAAAAAAAACAAAAAAAAAAAAACCAAAAAAAAAGAAAAAAAAAAAAGAAAAACAAAAAAAAATTTTAAAAAGCAGAAGGGTCAGGCGCGCCTGACGCGCAGCCGGGCGCGTGCCCGGCTGTGGACTTGTTGTGCGCGTTGATCACCTTTCTCTCTTTTTTTTTCTTGGTTTTCGCAATATTTCTACCATTGCAGATGAATTCTCCTTGAATTAATTCTCCCCTACATTAGCTTTGCTCCCCACTGAGAAGAATGCATTCTGAAATCTCCTCATATTATTCACAAGTGTGGATGCTCTAAGCACCTAGACTTTTCTTACTACCTACATACATCATGTTGTTATAATACTAAACCCTAAAATATATTTATAAAGTTGGGAAAAAGAGGCCGGGTTGAAAGTATTCTAAAAAACATTATTTCTTATTTTGAAAAAGTATATGTAAGTTTGATCAAACTATCATAATTGTTTGAATATCACATCAGTAGCTTCAATTTTTTTTTAGTTTATTCCCATGTTTAGTTTGTTTTCATTTACTAAGTCATTAGGAGTTTAATATTTGATCACAGCTGGAAATTATTGAATTTTCGACCACCTAAAAGTGATCTTAAATCAAGTCGAAAGCAAAAAGTGGTCGGAAATAGCAACAAAGGTTTTTCCGGATACCAAAAGTGGTTGGAACAAGGCTTTCTACTTGATTTAAGATCACTTTCAGGTGGTCGGAAATTCCATAATTTCCAGTAATGGGATTGTCATGTTAGTGCCTTAGTGGCTTGATATTAGCTAGTTAGTGGGTTAGTGGCTATCTTTTGTTTGTCAGCTTCTTCTGTGTATTTAAGCATTATTTCACTAGTTAATAAAATGCATCTTTTCTCTAAAATAACCAAAAAATTAGTATCAAAGCTTCCTTTCTTAAAGGATCTGTGAGTGAACCAAGGGAAACCCACCATAAAAACCTTACCTTCCTTTATTCGATCCATAAAATAGATTCAGAAACACCTTTTACACCACTAGCGCCGCTAGTGTTTAAGGGTGAAAATTATCAAATATGGGCAGCTAGAATGGAAGCCCACCTAGAGACATGATCTCTGGGATGCTGTTAAAGAGGACTATGAAGTTTGTTAGAGAAGTTAGGTTCTGGTTGAGAGGATTACTCCCAACCTTGGGTTTGAAATTTAAAATAAGTGGCTTAGTTCCTTCCTTAGCTTGTATATATAGTTCCCTTTCTCTTCTGTACATTGAACACAGTAATACACATACATAGTTTACTACCAGTACTTGTCTAACATGGTATCAGAGCTACGGCGACGGTGAGGGAGTGGGTAGTGCTTGGAGGAGGACAGCGACCTTTCGCCAAGGTTTCGCGAAGCCACCGGAGCCATCACGCGCCACCGCAACAGTTGGCTCGCCGACTCACGTGCCGACGCGTGAGAGAGATTCTGGCGACCATTTGCGATGGCGAACGCACCGGGAAACTCGTCGTGAGAAGGACGTTCGACCTGAGTATTTTGTGAGAGGTTTTGTTCAAGTTTTGTTGAGGGGTTCTCCAAGTTTGTGTCGAGTCTGCGTAGGTTTATCCCAAGGTCTGTTTTTTGTTTTTTGTTTTTTTTTTTTAAATGGCGAAAGCAAGGGATATTGCTTGTAATATTGTATCTACCCCATCCAAATTAGTTGATGTAGTGCTTGCACCAGATGGGTCTAATTTTGGAGAGTGGAGATTTCTGATTGAAATTAATTTAGGGGGTATGGGTAAAGATAAACATTTGAGTATAACATGTCCAATCGAGCAAACTGAGGCTCAAGAGTGGAACATGGATGATAAAGCTTTATTATCCCGCATAATAAATTGTACTAATAGAAAAATAATTCTATCTATGCAACACTGTAAAACCGTGAAGGAGGTTTGGGACTTGGTGAATAAATGGTTTAGTGGAACAAACAACCTGAGGAAATTGTATCAATTGTCTCAAGATGTTCATCGTCCCTCCCAAAATGGATGGGACATCCGGGATTATTTTTATGATTTCAAGAATGTGAGTGAGGCATTATGTACTGCTATGCTGATCACGAATGATGTGTAGAAAATCAAAAATCAGCGTGATCAGTTGCATGTGTTTAGCTGGATCTCTGGGTTGGATAAAGAGTATGATGTCCTGAAATCTCAGTCGCTCGGGAATAAAGAGTTAGAATCAATAGACCAAGTTTTCACAATGGTCCAAAATGCGTCAAGTACAGGTAGTGGAGTCTCAGAGAGACATGTTTTCATGACGCTGGGAGATAATGGAGGTGCAGGTTCCGGTAATCACGGGGGTCGATTCCCAGGACTTGGTGGCTTTGGTAGAGGACGTGGAGGTGGTCGAGGAGGTCCGAAGGTTTGCTATAATTGTGGAGAACCCGGTCATCTACGCAACCAATGTCCAAAACATCTCTGACCAAAGAACTTTGCTAACTCTGCCTCCAAACCAGAAGGTAATGCTGTTGTGATGACAGATGAGGAGTTAGCTATGTTCAAGCAGTTGAAGGTACCTGCCTCACAACCTCTAAACAGTTAGGAAACATTACCATCTTCCTTAGCCACATTTGTCCAAACAGGTAATCCTACTGCTTGTGTCTCCTCCTCGTCCCGACAGTGGGTTATTGATTCTGCAGCTAGTGATCATATGTCAGGTAATCTAAATGTTTTTTCTAAGTATTCTTCCTTTCCGTCTGGTACTACAGTTACTCTGGCGGATGGTTCATCCGCTTTAGTTTCAGGTAGAGGTAGTGTTAGTGTCACTCTATCCATGTCTCACTCTCGCGTGTTATACCTCTCGAAGTTTCTGTTCAACTTATTGTCGATAAGTCAAATAACCTGAAATCTAAACGGTTGTGTCGTGTTCCTTCCAGGTTATTGCTTGTTTTAGGATCTTTAGACAAAGGCGATTATTGGTAGAGGAAATGAAGCTGGTGGGTTGTATTTGCTGGAACAATTCACTCCTAATCCTGAAGATGCTCATTGGGAAGTATGTCTCCTTTCCAATTACATTATTGGTATGGCCACCCACCTTTATCTATTTTGAAGAAGTTATGTTCGAATTTAGAATCTTTGTCTATCTCGCAATGTGAATCTTGCGAGTTTGCTAAGCATTACCGGGTACCATATCCTCCTAGAGTCAATAAAAGGATAGAGTCTTTATTTTAATTGGTTCATTCAGATATATAGAGACCATGTCAGGTACCATCCAAGTTCAAGTACTTTGTAACCTCTGTAGAAAGTGCTTGGCAAGAATTAATATATTCCTAGTCTCAAATGTATTCTTGCCATCTGAGCACAATGTGTTTTTCTAGTCTCAGGTGCACAAGGTGACACCTGAGGTGTTTTTCTAGTCTCAACACAAGGTGCTCAAAAAAGAAAGGTGCTTTTCTAGTCTCAGGTGCACAAGGTGACATCTGAAGCACATGGTGCTTTAATGTCATCTGAGCACAAGGTATTATATTATTCAGGTGCACAAGATAACATTATATTCAGGTGACATTATACATATTCAGGTGTTTTTCTATCTTTTGTGCCTTATTCTTCTAATCCTTTTTAGACCAGCGCTACGGTGAGACGAGATGGCGAGACTTGGCGGCGTAGCAATAACCGTCGAGTTGTGGCTACGACGGCGAGCAGACGAGACAGTAACTCCGTCCGGCGACGGTGCAGCAACAAATCCGGTGAGGTTGGGGCCTTCACCGGTGGTTTTTGGTTCTAGCGAAGTAGAGAGGGCAACAGGTCGGCGAACCCTCCTCCGGTAAATAGCAGTTGTAGCTGTAGATGGCGTGATGTAGAATTTGCACCCGTAAGTCCTCCCTTCCAGATTGACCACAAATATCCTTCTCATCTCTCTCTCTCTCTCTCTCTCTCTCTCTCTCTCTCTCTCTCTCTCTCTCTCTCTCTCTCTCTCTCTCTCTCTCCATCCCTACAACTACTTGGTGCACAACCTCAATAACCCTACTCAAGTTAAACAGAGTACAATTGAATTGAATAAAAGCCTTGAGGAGCAGCGACCAATGCCTAGAGTGCTCACAACACCGAACGAGCTCTTTGCCATGTAACTGCATTTTCCGTTTCTAGACCGGAGAGAATTTTCTCGATGGTTTTCACAACACCGAACGAGTTCTTCCTTCACCGGCCTAGAGGTAGAAACGGCTATCAGACTTGAAACTCCGGCTTCAATTGCAAATCGATCAGTTTCTTCACTGATTAAATAGCAAAACTCTCATAGAATAAGCCTTGCTTTTCTGCGATCTTAAGCTGTGAGTCGCTGTCCAATGCGATAGATTCTACAACTCTGGCGAATTGAATCTTCGAGCTCAAGCTCCCTTTCTAAAGAAGCGGAACAAATCGCGATAGATAATCGGTATCACTCTTCAAAATCAACCTATTCAAGTGCTCTTTAACACAATTCTCCGATAAAATCAGGTCCAAATTTGCAATAATCTATTCACAAAAATCGATTTCGTCGGAATTCTTTAGAGCTGCGACAATACCAGAAACTGCCTCACTGGAATTAGCAAAAAAAATTCGATTCTCCGCCTCTCTAGTCTAAAATGGATTAAAAGAATAAGACAGGAAAAAAAAAAAAAAAAAAAAAGCCCTTCTAATAGAGAAATCTTAGGATTAGAAGAATATGACATAAAAAGATAGATAGACTCTTCTAATTCACAGTCAACAAACGGCTTCATTGACGGAGGATTAAAAGTGTCCAACGACTAATAAGCGTGGCTATAAATTGATAATTTTTATTAGAGTTCTACTACATGTACTCCCAAATCTTACTCCATCAAATTTACTCCCTTATGTGGCGGGCTCTGATAGGTTATTTTCTTCATGTGGGCCCCTGTAAAAGTGTCTACATCAATATTTTAAGTGTGGGAGTACAAGTAGGGAGTATGGAATGGGAATACATGTAGTATTTTCCTTTTTATTATGAAGGATAAAAGGTGGCAATGCCCCAATAAATTTAAGACCAAAAGTGACATTAACTCGATAATTTAGTAACTAATCAATTGATGGCACATCATGAGAGATGAATTTAAAGAGAAAAATATGAGGACTATGCATTAATCATTGCTATACGTGTACTCTATTGTTATTTCCCAATCATCCCTATGTACTCTATTTTTTAATTTTTTTTTGGTAGGGCCCTATGTACTCTATTGTTATTTCCCAATCATCCCTACAACAATGGAAATTATTATGTGGACTCCTAAGTTCTACTCTCAAATTTTACTTTCATTCTCAAATTCTTAATGTAGGCATTTTTCTAGGGATTTACATGATAAAAATAACCTATTATTATTTATCACGTCATAGAATAAAAGTGAGAGAATATAATTTAAGAATGCATATAGTAAAACACCTATACAATATACGTGTACTCTGTTTTGCTGTTCAGACCAAGCTTTTTTCCCCAATCATCCCTATAATTTTTACAAAGGCTATAATTTTTCTTCTTAGCGTAGCTTTTATTTATAGATTTTTTTTTTTTTTTTAAATAAAGTTGATACCACATTCATTTTTGAGTCATAAGTCATAGGGACATGGAAAGCTATGAAATATTGGATATTGTTGATTCTTAATTATGAGTTCTTATTAAGAAAAGAAAAGGTATTCCTTTTCTTATTTTCTTATATTTTATTTTTAATTTTAATATATTTATTGTGGATGTACTGTTAATTTAAATTTAGTTGTTTATGCTAATTTTAACATTATGTAATTTTGATTAAACTTTTAAAAATTGCAATTAAACTCATCAATATGTTATTTTTATGAATTGAAACCCAAAAAAAAAAAGGTCATTGACCTACAATAACATGTCATTAGGGTAATGGGGAAACTAAGGCTACTTCCGACAATTAGAATTGGCAATCTTTCAGTCGTTGGTCGCCTTTAAAGAAGGCAACCAGCTGGTCACCTTCTCTGATGAAGCTAGTCACCAAGTGAAGCGTCGTTGGAGCAAGCCAAAATTTCACTGAAACCCATTGATATGTTATTATAGGTCAATGGCCAATTTATGCAGCAATTATATCGTGGACCATGATCCATAGAGCTTTGTGGACCATATGGTCCAAAAACAGCATCGTTTCTTTAAGTAATTACAAAATGAATTTACAGTGTTTTTTGTGTGTTAATTACAAAATGAAACTACAATGTATCTTAAATGAAATTGTCTCACATATTGTTTTATATTATCAAATGAAACTGTAATTGAATTGAATCAAACTGTAGCTGTGTTGAAATGAAACTACAGTGTATATACAATGAAACTGAATAACAATTTCACATATTTGAGTGTATATTGTCCAATGAAACTGTAGTTATATCAAAATGATATTATATTTGTGATGTAATGAAACTATAGTGTATATAAAATAAAACTGAATAACAGTTTCACATATTTGAGTGTATAATGTCGAATGAAACTATAGTTATATCGAAATGAAAATGTAGTTATGTTGAAATAAAACTGCACTATATATAAAATGAATTTGTAGTGTATATTGTCTAATGAAACTGTAGTTATATCGAAATGATACCGTAGTTCTGTTGTAATGAAACTATAGTGTAAATAAAATGAAACTGAATAACAATTTCACATATTTGAGTGTATAATGTCGAATGAAATTGTAGTTATATCGAAATGAAACTATAGTTGTGTTGAAATGAAACTGCAGTGTATATAAAATGAAACTGAATATGTTATACAAACAGATCTACATTATGCGGAACGGCGCTGAACAGGTGCCGTTTTAGACCATGGTCCACGGTATAATTTGCCCAATTTATGGGCTTCAATGTATAGAAATAATATGTTGATGGCTTAATTGTAAATTTTAAAAGTTTAGGAGCCTAATTGATTACTCATATATATAAAGTTTAGGAGCTGACCATTTTCCTTTAATTAGTTCATTTTTTTGGTTTTTATAATTTTATTAATATTAAAAAGTTTTGATAATATTTTTATGGGAAAATGTCACTTTTTCTCCCTGAATTATTGACTTATATCAATTTTTTCCTTGAGTTATTCATGTATCCACATTTGCCCCTCAATTATTTTAAAAGCGGCGGTTTTTCCTCCTTTGATGTTAAATGGACAATTTTACCCTTAAAGTAATTATTTCATTTATTTTTCTTCTCTAACAAATTATTACTTATATGTAGGGATGACTATGGTTCGATTTGAATTGAACCGGACACCATAGCAATCGGACTGAAATAGTAGGGACAGTTCTTGTTACGATTCAGAACTGGAAAAAATTAAAATAAAATAAAATAATTATTGAATTTAGACTATTTTAAAATAAAAAATAAAATTTACAAAAATAAATAAATTTTGATCCAGCGATTCAAACCAAAACTAGAATTAGAATAAATGTGAATCTGAACGGAATAGATTTATCATTTACAAACGGTGTTTACAAATTTGTTTGGTTCCGGTTAGCCTTTATTCTGATTCCATTTTCGATTTGAACCGCTGGTTCAAAATTTATTTATTTATTTATTTTTAAAATTTTATTTTCTATTTTTAAAATAGTCTAAAATCAACATTTATTTATTTTTTTTTTCCGGTTCTGAATCGTAACAAGGGTCGTCCCTACTATTTCAATTCGATTGCTATAGTGTCCGATTCAATTCAAATCAAACCATGGTCATCCTTACATATAAGCAGTAATTTGTTGGATAAGAAAAATAAATGAAATAATTATTTTAAGGGTTAAAATGTCTATTTAACATCAAAATGAGAAAAACGTCACTTTTAAAATAATTGAGGGGACAAATGTGGATACATGAATAACTCAAGAGGAAAAAAAGTCGTATAAGTCTATATTTCAGGGGAGAAAAGTGTTATTTTACTTATTTTTATTTAATATGCTAATTTAAATATTCTGTAATTTTAATCACTATATTCAATATAGTATAACTATAATTTTTTTTAGTTATTCATAGCTATTTTCTCAAAGTGAAGCACAAATATAGTCAACATTGCCGCCAACAAGGCTTGAACCCATGAGCTCGTAATTGGGAGAATTACTTCATGTTACTAGACCACAAGGTCATTAGCCAATATACTATAACTTTGATATTCTACTTATGTAATACGGAGTATTTTGCAAAATTTATATTTAGTAGTATATTTATTTTAATAATATTTGAACTTATTTTTTGTTTATTTAAAAAAATTATATTTATTTTGATATTTTTATATTATGTTTAAAATTTTAATTAATTGTTTTGCCAATTTTAATATTTTGTAATATTTATTTTTGACAATCTATAACGTTGATGCTTGTTTATTTTAATAAGGAATAAAGGTCAAATAGGCTATCGAGCTGCACAAGATAATGCAATTAGGTCACTGAACCTAAAAAATCAACAATCGGGTCCCTAAACTAACCAATTTCAAACAAATCTTCCTATTTGTAGGTTTCCAACAGGTTAACAAGTCATCCTCCCAAATTAATTATTTTTTAAAAAATAAAATTTAAAAATTAATTATTTAAGTATTTAAAAAAAAATAGAAACGGCCGGAGACGAAGAAACTTCTTCGTCTCCGGCCAGTTTCTTCGTCTCCATTGCCGGAGATGAAGAAACTCTTCGTCTCCACGGCCGGAGACGAAGAGTTTCTTCGTCTCCCGCCATGGGGACGAAGAAACCTTCTTCGTCCCCATGGCTGGAGACGAAGAAACTCTTCGTCTCCGGCCGTGGAGACGAAGAAGTTTCTTCGTTTTCGACAATTTTTTTTTTTAATAATTAATTTTTAAATTTTATTTTTTAAAAAATAATTAATTTGGTTGTTGACCTGTTAGAAACCTTCAAATTGAATGAATTGTTAGGAATTGTTTAGTTTAGGGACTCAATTGTTGGTTTTTTGGGTTCAGTGGCCTAATTGTATTATTAGGTGCAGTTCGATGGTCTATTTGACCCTTATTCCTTCTGATAATTTTGATATTATGTTTGCATTTTAATTTCATTGTTTCTACTAATTTTAATATTCTTTAATTTTGATATTTTGTCTATTTTAATAATTTTATTTATATTATGTTTAAATTTAAAATAATTTTTTATGATACTTTTAATATTTTGTAATACTGATATTCTATTTATTTTTATAATTCTGTTTATTTTAATATCATGTAATTTTTTTTTTTTTGTTTTGGTAATTATTTTTATTTTTATTTTAATATTATGTAATTTTGATACTTGTTTAAATTTTAATTTAACTGTTGTTAATAACTTTATTATTCTGTAATTTTAATCTATTTATTTTAATATTCCGTACTTTGAAACATTGCTTATTTTAATAATTATGTTTATTTTTATATTCTATTTTTTTTTTTGTTGAAAAAGGCTTGATTCAAGCCCGAGCTCGTGTGCGCCGGCACTTGCGGGCACGAATGTCGTCCAGAAATTGGCAGGCCTTGCGGGCTAAGTTATGCCAAACTTCAGAATCATTTTCCAATATATGCCACTGGATGTGGCCGAAACCAGGCTGGTTTCGGCCTGGCTGCCTAGAAGGTCTCGGCCATGAGGCCGAAACCTGGTAAGCACATGTCTCGGCTTGGCGGGCCGAGACATTAAAGGGCCAATGGCCGAAACTTCCAAGTTTCGGCCTGGCGGTCGAAACTGGAAGTTTCGGCCTACACGAACCTGTGCAGTTTTGTGACCGTTGGGTGTTCAATTCTTCTGTTACGGAATTAATTTTTTGAGTTAATTCCAATTTTTAATTTTGAATTGAAGGCCATGTTAATGGAGCTGTTACAGGAAGATGGAGGGGCGCCCTTAAGTGCCTAATTAAAAGCTATTAAATCCTTCGCCCCTATATAAAGAGGAGTTGGGCAGTAGAGTTTTACACACAGAAAATTGAACACGAAAGTTCATCTTTTCAGCCTCAAAACCTCTCTGCTTCTACTCTTTCTTTTGCTTACTGTGTTCATAGCCTTGTCTTGCTCGCCGGATTCTTTGTTTGAATGCTCAAACATTGAATCATAGCAAGTTTTATCCTGGGAAGCCTAGGCCACAATGCTCCTAGCATCTTTGGGAGGTGGCAAATAAGGTTTTAAGGAAAGAGTGATCACTTGACTCTTGTAAAAACCCAACACCAAACACTAGCCAATTTCTTCATCTATTCTTCCCTCTTTCCAGAAAATAATAATCATTTTTATTTGATTATTATTTGTTTTTCCTACCAACGGTTCCAACAGTCTTAAAAGCTTATATATTTGTTTTCCCGTTGGCGGTCTTCTCCGAATTTCTTTGAAGAAAAATGGAGTATCCCGTACTGCCAATCGATGAGGAGGATAATGTTGTTGCGGACAACAATGGAAGAAACGGCAACAATAATGTGGTTGCGGATAACAGTGGAGGAAACGGCAACAATGTTGCTAATTCCCAAGCTACACCAGTGAACGTTGGTTCACAAGATGGTGGGAGCACTGAGGGATATATTCTCATGTCTCGGGTACCTTCGGTACCGAGTGGTTCGGCTGAAAAGCCGGAGAAGTTCATCGGTGTTGGTTCGAACTTCAAGAGGTGGCAACAGAAAATGTTGTTCTACCTAGCAACTCTCGGCTTGGCGAGGTTCTTGTCCGAGAAGGTTCCCGAGTTGAAGGAACAAGATGCACAATCCGTGATGGCAGTTGGCTATTGGAAGGATTCGGACTTCCTTTGCCGAAACTACATCCTGAATGGATTGTGTGACACGCTATACGATGTATATCGAAAAATAAGCACATCAAAAGCGTTGTGGGAAGCTTTGGATCATAAATACCGAAGTGAGGATGCGGGCTCAAAGAAATTTGTGGTTGACCGATTCCTCAACTTCAAAATGGTTGATTCAAAGACCGTGCTAAGTCAGGTAGAAGATTTGCAACTAATCTTTGATGAGATCCGTGACGAGGGCATGGTGCTAAGTGAAGCCTTCCAAGTGGGATCTGTGATCCATTTGTTGCCTCCAGGTTGGAAGGACTTCAAGAACTACCTTAAGCATAAGCGAAAGGAGATGAATCTAGAGGACCTGATCCAGCGACTCAGGATTGAGGAAGGGAACATGACGAATGATAGGAAAGTTCCTATCGTTGTTGGCGCTAAGGCCAACGTTGTGGAGCACGGTAAGAGCTCCAAGAGGAACCAGAAGAACAAGCGAAAGCTAGGTCCGAAAGGTGGCGTTACCAAGAACAAGTTTCCTGGTGAATGCTACAATTGTGGCAAGCATGGCCACAGAGCATCTGAATGCAAGGCTCCAAGGAAGAAGAACAAGAGTTCTGAAGCCAACGTTGTTGGAGATAGCAATCAAAAGGAGGTCGAGATTAGCCTTTCGGATATGGTGACCGAGGTGAACCTCGTGGGCTCAAACCCTCGTGAATGGTTCATTGAAACCGGTGCAACCAGGCACTTGTGTTGCAACCGAGAGATGTTCAACACTTTTGAGACTGTTGAGGGTGAAAAAATATGGATGGGAAACTCTGCTCAGTCTGCTGTGGAAGGCATGTGCAAGGTGGTTCTGAAGATGACTTCCGGGAAGGAACTGACGTTGAACAACGTGCTGTATGTTCCTGAGCTGAGGAAGAATCTTGTGTCTGGCTCTTTGTTGAACAAGCATGGCTTTCGCATGGTGTTCGATTCAGACAAAGTAGTTTTGTCCAAGTTAGGGATGTTTGTTGGTAAAGGATATGTAACTGATGGGCTGTTTAAGCTCAATGTAATTCCTGTTATCAATAAAAGCAAAGTTAATTCTGTTTACTTGCTTGAGTCTTCCAATTTGTGGCATGGTAGACTAGGTCATGTTAATTTTAATTTTATGCGTAGATTAATTAGCATGGACCATATTCCTAACTTTCAAATTGACACAAATAACAAGTGTGAAATTTGTGTTGAGGCAAAACTAACGAAAGTACCTTTCAAATCGGTTGAAAGGGAAACTGAACCACTTGAATTAATCCATAGTGATTTGTGCGATTTTAGATCGATACAAACGAGAGGTGGTAATAAGTATTTTATCACATTTATCGATGATAGCACACGATACTGCTATGTGTATTTGCTTAAGAGCAAAGATGAAGCCGTTGATAAGTTCATTCTTTATAAGAATGAAGTGGAAAACCAACTTAATCGGAGAATTAAGAAGGTTAGAAGCGATCGAGGTGGTGAGTACGAAGCACCTATAGGTGACTTCTGTGCAAGTGTAGGTATAATACACGAACGTACGGCACCTTACTCACCTCAATCGAACGGTGTTGCTGAACGAAAGAATCGTACATTGAAAGATATGATGAATGCGATGCTTATACGTTCGGGCTTACCTCAAGATGCGTGGGGTGAGGCGATTTTGACAAGTAATTACCTTTTGAATAAGGTACCTCACAAGAAGCTGGATAAGACTCCTTATGAGCTGTGGAACGGTAGGAAACCTTCCTACCAGTACCTGAAAGTGTGGGGGTGTCTTGCCAAAGTGTTGGTGCCAACACCTAAGAAAATAAAGATAGGTCCTAAGACGGTGGACTGTATCTTTATTGGCTATGCACATAATAGTAGTGCTTATCGGTTCTTAGTACACGAGTCCCATAATCCAGATGTACACGAGAACACGATAATAGAATCAAGGAATGCATATTTCTTCGAAAATATATTTCCTTGTAGGTCCAACAAGGGACCAAGTACGTCAAAACGAACGTTTGACGAAACTATGGATAATGATAGTGGGGAATCTGAGAAAGAACCCGAGCTCGAGCCGAGAAGCAGTAAGCGGGCGAGAGTTGGAAAAACATTCAGTCCTGATTTTCTAACTTACTTGTTAGAGTATGATTCGGGTACTCTAACTTGTTTATTAGAAAATGAACCCAATTTTCTATCTTGTTTGATAGAGAATGAGCATCGAACGTATGTAGAAACTGTGACTTCTACAGAAGGACCAATGTGGAAAGAGGCTATAAAAAGTGAAGTGGATTCTATCCTACAAAATCACACTTGGGAACTTGTTAATCTTCCTCCGGGTAGTAAACCCTTAGGATCCAAGTGGGTCTTTAAAAGGAAGATGAAACCGGACGGTTCCATCGAGAAGTATAAGGCTAGGCTTGTAATCAAGGGTTACAGGCAACGCGAGGGCCTCGATTACTTCGACACGTATTCTCCCATGACGAGAATAAACTCCATTAGGATGATACTTGCCATAGCCGCGCTGCGGAACTTGGAAGTTCATCAAATGGATGTGAAAACCGCTTTCCTAAATGTCGAATTAGCTGAGGAAATCTATATGGAACAACCCGAAGGGTTCGTGGTTCCGGGCCAAGAAAGGAAAGTGTGTAAGTTGGTTAAATCGCTATATGGTTTAAAACAAGTGCCTAAGCAGTGGCACGAGAAGTTTGACCATGCGATGTTAACTAACGGGTTTAAATAAACGAAAGTGACAAATGCGTCTACGTTAAGGAAACGATAGACGGCTACGTCATTCTTTGTTTATATGTCGATGATATTCTCATCGTTGGTAGTAATTATCGGATGATCAAGTCTACCAAAAACATGTTAAATGCGAGATTTGACATGAAGGATATGGGTTTGGCTTATTTAATCCTCGGGATTAGAATCATTAGAAGACCTGATGGTCTCGTGTTGAGCCAATCACATTATATTGACAAAATTCTTGAGAAATTTAACAAGGATGATAGTCAAGTGGCTAGGACACCATTTGATACAAATATTCATCTAACCAAGAACCATGGAGAAGGTATTTCACAAGTGGAATATGCTCGGGTTATTGGTAGTTTGATGTATCTTATGAGTTGTACTAGGCCGGATATTGCCTATGCGGTTAGTAAACTCAGTAGATATACGAGTAACCCCGATGCTATGCACTGGAAGGCAATAGTAAAGGTTATGAGATACTTGAGGTATACTCGTGATCTTGGACTGCACTACGGGAGATATCCCGCTGTACTTGAAGGGTATAGCGACGCGAACTGGATATCTGATATTAAGGACTCTAAGTCCACGAGTGGCTACGTGTTTATACTAGCCGGTGCAGCCGTTGCATGGAAATCCTCTAAGCAAACTGTGATAGCTAGATCCACGATGGAATCTGAGCTGATAGCCTTGGACAAAGGTTGTGAAGAGGCTGAATGGCTATGCCATTTTATAGAGGATATTCCTAATTGGGAAAGACCTGTACCTCCAATATGTGTGCATTGCGATAGTCAAGCCACAATCGGGAGAGTACAAAGTCATATGTATAATGGTAAGTCTAGACATGTGCGTCGTAGACATAATACCATTAGACAACTACTCACAACTGGTGTTGTCTCGATTGACTACGTAAAGTCAAAAGACAATATAGCGGATCCGCTGACCAAAGGGTTAGGAAGAGAAGTTGTGGAGAAGTTGACACGAGGAATGGGTCTAATGCCCTTGGACTAAAAAGTTCTATAGTGGATACCCAACCTAGCTGGCACCTAGGTTCAATGGGACAACTAAATTATGGAACGGAGCGCGTCACTGTGGGGGTCTCGGACTCCCTACCACTCCTCGTTAAAACAGTGACTCCCGCAAGAGGCTAGCATGTTAATGCTTTAATGATTCTTGAGTATGCGGGATACTCGAGAAAGAATCACCTATGTTAGAGAGAAGTGAGGGTCGCTTCAAAGGAGAATTGTTGGGCACAGTTCTTTAGAAACTCTCGCAGAACCAGGAACGGTGACCCACGACCAAAACGGGCACACTCATGAGAGCAAGAGCATGGTTGGGAGATTCCTGTGTGAGTTATGCCATCGTCTACACAAACGGCAGTCGGTTCAAAGACATCGCGTTCTACCGTACAGCCAGTAGAGTAAACATGTCTTCACAAGGGAAGGTTCAAACGGTATAGTGACTCCCTACCTACCCTATGTAGGGATCGACCGTTTGAACACAGTTGTTTCCGATTTCAAAATACCCCGAAAATCAATTTTTCATTCATGTGGGGGATTGATGGAAAAAATAGCATAAAATGGCATATTAAGTGGCTATTTTGTGGTACAATTATCAGTGGGGTCCACTTCCGATTTGGGTCGGGTCAAAGTGGATTCGGATTCTTCGTAGTGAGACGAAGAGATCGATATATTGTACGCTCAAAACGGATAATGGGTGAATGAGATATTGATTCTCAAAGTAGACCCATTTGAGTTGGAAAATGAAGGGAAAAAGTGAGCTTTTGTCCCACATTGCTTTGGAATGAAGATTCCCCCCCCCCCCCCCCCCCCCCCCTTTATATACAAGAGCTCTTTTGAAGCTTGTAGAATTGTATAGCATAGAGGCTCTCTCTCTCTCTCGCGCGCGGGGGGGGGGGGGGGGTGTGGTTTGCAAATCAAATTCCAACTAGACGAGTTTGAAAAAGGCTTGATTCAAGCCCGAGCTCGTGTGCGCCGGCACCTGTGGGCACGAATGTCGTCCGAAAAATGGCTGACCTTGCGGGCTAAGTTATGCCAAACTTCGGAATCATTTTCCAACATATGCCACTAGATGTGGCCAAAACCAGGCTGGTTTCGGCCTGGCTGCCTAGAAGGTCTCGGCCATGAGGCCGAAACCTGGTAAGTTTCGGCCTGTGGCCGAAACACATGTCTCGGCCAAGCGGGTCGGGGAGACATTAAAGGGCCCATAGCCGAAACTTCCAAGTTTCAGCGTACACGAACCTGTGCAGTTTTGTGACCGTTGGGTGTTCAATTCTTCTGTTACGGAATTAATTTTTTGAGTTAATTCCAATTTTTAATTTTGAATTGAAGGCCATGTTAATGGTGCTGTTACAGGAAGGTGGAGGGGTGCCCTTAAGTGCCTAATTAAAAGCTATTAAATCCTTCACCCCTATATAAAGAGGAGTTGGGAAGTAGAGCTTTACACACAGAAAATTGAACACGAAAGTTCATCTTTTCAGCCTCAAAACCTCTCTGCTTCTACTCTTTCTTTTGCTTACTGTGTTCATAGCCTTGTCTTGCTCGCCGGATTCTTTGTTTGAATGCTCAAACATTGAATCATAGCAAGTTTTATCCTGGAAAGCCTAGGCCACAACGTTCCTAGCATCTTTGGGAGGTGGCAAATAAGGTTTTAAGGAAAGAGTGATCACTTGACTCTTGTAAAAACCCAACACCAAACACTAGTCAATTTCTTCATCTATTCTTCCCTCTTTCCAGAAAATAATAATCATTCCTAGCATCTTTGGGAGGTGGCAAATAAGATTTTAAGAAAAGAGTGATCACTGTTCATATACTTTCTCAACCTACTGAAACACAAAGAATTTGTTTTTCCTACCAACGGTTCCAACAATCTGTTCATATACTTTCTCAACCTACTGAAACACAAAGAACCATTAACGCCTCCACTGAGGCTCGAACTCACAATATTCCAAATGGAAGTTCAACCCGGATACCATTAGACCATATAGTCTTGGTAAATTTTTGATTCAATTGTTTGTACTCATTTTAATATTATATAAGTTTGATATTTTGTTTATTTAATCTATTAGTTTAATTTAATTATTTATGATAATTATGTTGGTGATAATGAACCAAAATCGATTTAATATCCTAAAAAATAATATTTATATATACACACACAAGTATATAAAATATTATTGGATATTTATCCGAAATATATATATACACACAAATATATATAAAACGGATCCAAGGGTTATATATACATGTATATCTACGAAAAAGATATACCAATATATATCAACCAAATTGAAACTAATAATCCTCAGATTATAAGTCCAATCCAACGAATATATCAAAAGAGGGATAACGGATTTTTGCTTAAAAGCATAATCCAAAACAAGAAAGAAGGAGAAGGAGGAAAGAAAAGTACGAGTTTGGCAAAGTGTCTGTCTTTCCTTAAAACCTTATTTGCCACCTCCCAAAAGTGCTAGGAGTATTGTGGCCTAGGTTTCCCAGGATAAAACGTACAACGGTTCGACGTTTGACAACCCAAACGAGCGAACCCGGCAAACAAGAGCACGGGCAAAACACAGCTTCAAGAAGAGAGTATGAGCAGAGTTTTTGGAGCTGGGAAAATAGAATTTTCTGTGTTGTGTGTGAGTGTAGTCTTGGCACTTAATGCACAAAAAATTCATCTCGTGTGACTCCAATTTTTGGGACGACATTCGTGCCCTCAGGTGCCGGGGCACATGAGCTCAGGCTTGAATCAAGCCCTTTTTATATCATTTCTAGTTGGAATTTGATTTGCACCCCCCCCCCCCCCCCCCCCCCCATTGCGCGCACGCGCGAGAGAACCTCTATGCTACACAATTTTACAAGCTCTAAAAGAGCTCTTGTATAAAAGGGGGGTCAAATCCTCTTTCCAAACCAATGAGGGACAAAGCTCACTTTTCCCTTCATTTTTCCAACTCAATGGGTCTACTTTGAGAATCAATATCTCATTCACCCATTATCCATTTTGAGCGTACAATATATCAATCTCTTCGTCTCACTACGAATAATCCGAATTCACTTTGACCCGACCCAAATCGGAAGTGGACCTCACTAATAATTGTACCACAAAATAGCCACTTAACATGTCATATTATGCCATTTTAATGCTATTTTTCCAACAAATTATACTTTACTTTTTTAATTTTAATCTATTTATTTTAATATTTTATAATTTTGATATTTTGTTTATTTAATTTACTAATTTTAATTGTATTTATTTATTTATTTATTTTAATTTTTTATGTAAGATATATGCATTGAGACATTAAAAAATTGCTTGTATTCTTTAAGAAGAAGATACAAAATATAGAAGGGAAAGAAAATTTGAGAAAAGATACTCACAATTTCTGTTGCGTTTCTTTTTTGTTATTTGTATTCTTACTATGGAGTATTCTAAAATTGTATCAATTAATTATCATATTTAATTTTTAAAATTTATTATTAACAATATTTAAATAAGTTGTATTGTATGATTAGTGAAGGCACATTATATGTTGTGTTTTATTCACCAAAAAAAAAAAATATGTGTTGTGTTTTATTATTTTTACAAATAACAAACTAAGCACATAAATAAAAAAAAAAACAAATAATTGTGCAAATAAAAACAATAATAATGTTAATAAAAAATAATATATATAAGGCAATTTATATTATGGACCAGGGTCCATATAACATTATGGACCATAAATTGAAACAATCAGATACAGAATTTATACTCGTAAAGTACAAAATTTCATAACAGAAGACACAAAAAATCACAACACAAGACACATACACATGTTATTATTTACTTATTTTTCAAATCTGATTTAAGTACATAATTTGTTTTCACACCACAATACACATAAATTATAACATAAGACATAATTACTAATTTGTTTCAAGTACAGAATTCAATATACAGAATTTCACAATACAAGACACAAAAACTAACAATATAAGACACATGCATAGGCACATGCACCAAAGTTTATAGTGCACTATGAATCCTGAAGATTGATTAAAAAAAAAATTGCCTATCGCTAAGTTTAAAATTTAGTTTCTAAATAAGATATTGAAGCTAATCATCCAATTCCATAGCTTTTAAAAATGAAATAATAATAACATCTTTAACAAGGGTTAGTATTTCCATTAAAATTTTAACTTAATTATTGTGTTGATACTTGATAAGATGAAATGATTATCTATAAACACAACACATCCGTTTGTTAACGAAGAAAAAGATTCGCCATGGCCCATAGGCCCCATGCATACTATAAAACCCACATGCATCATTCTTATGGTGTACCTAACCCACACTAACACACACACCCTTGTAATGATTTTTCCTAATCTTAAAAATTAAAAAAAAAAAAAAAAAAAAAAAAAAAAAAAAAAAAGAAAAAGGTTACCGCAAAACAAATTGTTTTGTGTTTATCTCTTTCTCATTCTTCTCCCAAAAGATTGAATCTCCAACCTCAAGAGTCCGGCGAAGCATTATCAAATTCTGGTGCGCACAAGAGATCTATTCATTTTGGGCATACTCTCAATATTGTCGCCACCGAGGTTCAACCCTTGATCTTTTCTCCCAAATACCGCATCCTGAATCATTGAAATAAGCACGTGCAGGTATCTCTTTCTCATTCTTCTCCCAAAAGGTTGAATCCCCAACCCTAAGGCCCCCACATCCATGCCCGACAGAGCATCAGCCAAAATAATTACTCCGTACTTTTTATTTTTATAATTTATTTTTATAATTTTTAAATTTAAATTTAAAGAGATAAAAAAAGCAACCATATAAATTTGACCAAAAATAAAATTATGTGCAAGTTCTAAGTTTTTAGATAAAACATCCTATTAAATTTAAAAGAAAAATAGATAAATTTTTTTTTTTTTTATCAAATCATATTAAACATAACATAAACAATACAGAGTATACTTATGAAAACTATCGACTAATTTTTTTTTTTTAATTTAAAAAAATATACATTTCCTATTAATTTAAAAATTAAAATATATTGAACTTTTTTTTAATTAAATTTTTCAAACACGGGAAACCCGAACAAAATTACTTGTTACTGCATCAATTATACTTGCAATTTTTACTTTGTTGACCGTTCTTATACTCCCTTCCACACCCCAGTTCGACAGAGTATTTGAGAGGATGTAAATTACAGCGACTCACTAACTCAACAGACAGGGTAAAAAAATATATCACGGTGACTCACTAACTCAACATGCAAGACCAAATGTTGGTGCACACAAGGGATCTGCTAACTTTTGACATAATTCGGCACCGCATATATGTGGTCATGTCATTAATTAGGTGTGGCAGTGTGGCCGTATCTGTGACGTTGAATCAGTTTAATCTAACGGCGGTGGCTAATTACTTATAATTTGAGGTTTTAAGCGCGTTTTGGTAAGTGAGGGTGTTATAGTAATTACAGTGGCCATTTATAGCGGCCAGGTTCCAGAATACACCAACAGTGTTGAAAACATGCACCAATAGTGTACTAAAACACACCACAGTGAAACACACCAATGGTGTATTTATTCATATCTAATGGCGTGTTTTTTGGTGATGTGTACATAATTTGTGTATGTTTTTTGTTGTGCATTTCATAACATGGATTGTGTGTATTTCTATAACAATTGGTGCAGCCGCACTGACCACACGGAAAGGCATTGCCGCACCTGAACTTGGCACCAAAGGAAATCTACAAATACACCAGAGTAAGGCTAATAATGCACCAATTACACAAATAAAACACACAACAATGTGATTTTCCCTATTCCGGTGTCCTATGACGAGTTTGCCCTTGCAATTCGCTCGGTAGGAGAACGTGCGCGAAAATACTGGAAGAATCTTGATTAATGTGATTCATTGAATCTATCTAATCTAATGGCCTGTAATTGAACACATGACCACATCTAACAACATGGTTACACTTGAGCTCCCCTATATATATATATATATATATATATATATATATATATATATATATATATATATATATATATATATATATATATATATATATATAATAAAGTTCAAATGCGGCGGGGTCTTCCCGTGTGACGGTGCGGCGGAATTCCAGAATACACCACCAGTGTTAACAATATGCACCAACAGTGTTAGAAAAACACACCACAATGAAATGCAATAAAACATCACAGAATACACAACAGACTCAAAAAAATACACCATATAACTCACCACCCCCAAAGGTGTATTTCTGAACAGTGTATGGTGTTTTTACTCACACCTAATGGTGTGTGTTTGGTGATGCAGGGCTCTGTTTACTCTGTTTTTTGTGGTGTATTTTCCTAACGTTGATGGTGCATATTTGTTGAACTAATGGTGTTGCCGCACCGTAAGACACTGCCGCACCTGAAATCGCATATATATATATATATATATATATATATATATATATATATATATATATATATATATATATATATATATATATATATATATATATATATATATATATATAGGGTTTAGGTGCGGAGAAGGTTTTCGTGTGCTATTGATGCACCTTGAGTACACGTACAAACCACGCACCTTAAATACACAAACAAACCACCTTAAGAACACAAATCACGCACCTTATGTTTCATCAATTATTCGCATTAAGTACAAAACCCAATCACCTTAAACACAAAAAATCAGGCACCTTAAGTTTCAACAAATACTCATATTAAACACACAACCCACACACCTTATGCACAAACCTCACGCACCTTAATTAAGCACAAAACTCATGCATCTTAAGCACAAAAAATGACGCACCTTAAGAAGGAAAATCACTCACCTCAAATTTGACCTAGATGCAAAAGTTACCAAATTACCACCGTATTTTTTTAAAAAAAAATTGGTTATCATGTGCGTTGATTTAAGCAAGATCAATGGCTCAGATTTAACCGCACAATTGCACCTGGGCGTACCAACCACATTTGAACCTATATATATATATATATATATATATATATATATATATATATATATATATATATATATATATATATATATATATATATATATATATATACTCGTGATCAAATAAGACCACCCTTCCTATGAGTCCGTATGGACAGATCAGATCTGGACCATTGAATGTTCGAGATCAATGGTTTAGATTTCGCCAATTATGCATCACGAACTGTGCAAGTGAAGTGTACAGTTGCACAATAATTTTATTTATTTACTTATTTGTATAATTGTATTAAATACATTTAAGTAAATTTAGTAACTTAACCTAAAATATAACCCAACTAAATATGTAATCTTACATCCCTGTCATATTACATTACATTTCATAAGGTAATTCTATTATCAAGATAATTAATCTTATATTTCATGAACTAAACGATCCCTTATATTAATATATTTAATTTAGTCCCAATATTATTAAATTAGTCATTTTAGTTCTTTAATGATTAAAATTTAATTATAATTAACTACAATTCTTATTGGCTACGAAATATATCTCTGTGGCTATAATTTTTGCGTGGCTACCAAGTCCTACTTTGTTATGTCTCTTACTTATAAAATGGGTAACTGTAAGTTTGACTATAAATTTATCAAAAAAGGTTTGTAAGGAGATTTGAACCAAGGATACCGAACTTTTCCTTAAATGATTAATTTATTTATTTGAGTAAGTTTTTTTTTTTTTTTTTAAATACTATTGACTCTATTAGAATGTAGTATCTCTTCATACATACTTTTCTCAACCTACTGAACCACAAAGAGTCAAAGCCCCCACACTAAGGTTCGAACTTGAGACATCTCATTTGTAGAAGGAAGCAAAATATTAACAAAGGTCAACCCATAAGGTTTGAACTCATGACCTCCAACATAACAACACAAATACCAAACACTCAAGCCACTCAAGATATCATCTATAAAAAACAAGATGCTCTATTTACCCATGTGAAGATCGCTGGCATCCAGGTAGTGCGCGGGACACGTGTGTGACCAAATATTGAAGACAAGTCAATGTCGTACATTCATCAACCATCCGGAAGGTCCTCTGCACTATATAAGGCATCACTGCCTCCCTTAAATCATCATCACTTGGTCCTTACAATCATCTCTAGTCAAGTGGTACCATACACCAGGGTTAGATTCCTAGTGGTAGCATTATTATTATCTATTCTTTGCGCCACCGTTTCGGGCTAATATCTCAGACTTTGTACGTACTATTTTGGGCCTAGCGCCTCGAGTAATAATACTACTACTTTACTTCCCCCCACTCTGTACTTCTATACCCGGTTTATGGTAGACCCGGTCCCAACAAAATCATCATTAACGCCATTTGTGGGAACGCTACGAAAATAACGCGTTCTTAGTTTCTAACCGTTTTTACCCTTTCCTTTGTGTAATCAAACCCAAGATACACAAAAATGGGCGAGTCACATAGTGAATATTCCTCGGATCCATAGGAATGCCCTAGCAGGAAAGGTAGGGGCAGTCCAGTTTGCAAAGGTCGGTTCCCTACCCAAGAAACACGAGAGGTCTGACTGGCACTATAGCAGTCAAAGGAAACACAACCGTCGACGAAACCAACCTAGATTACCCAGAGGTCCAATTTAGTGTCCAGCCTTGGGCCGAGGAAATAGTTAGCATCATCAGCGAGTGGGATGCCCATCAGCAGTGGGGGCGTAGCCCGGCTTGGCCCGATAGCCAGCTGTTAACCTGAATGCTCAAACAAATCATCTCCTTATCTAACTCAACACTCTACGAGCTAGGAGAAGGGCACCACCACCAAGGAGGGAGCCCTAGTGTAAGGGGTCCGGGGCTGCAACTAGAGCCAAAATGTGCACACCATACTAGGCATGTAGGGCAAGTAGGCAGCTCACATATCGTATAGGCCGCAATGCAACAGGGCGACATGTACACATCGTCATGTTGGGTTTGCAATGCGTGGAGGTAACCCACATGCACACACCATACCGGGCCTACTGCATATCGTACAGTCGCAAAAGCATCAGAGGCGACCAGTACCAAAATAATCTTGGTCAATGTATTAATATTTAGCTTTTCAGCGGTCATATTTTTATCCTACTTCTCAGTGGTCGACATATTATTATTCCGCTTCTCAACGGTTGGCATATTATTAATCCGCTTCTCAGCGGTAGGCATATTACTATTTTGCTTCTCAGTGGTCGGCATATTATTATTTCGTTTCTCAGTGGTTGACATATTCTTCGCGGTCAACATATTTTATCCCACCCCGTAAAGAAGATGCATTTAATCCCACATCGCAGTGGTAAATATATTTCACTTCTTGGTGGACAACAAACTTACCGGGGAGAAGCGTTTTAGTGAGCACGCATGAAGGGAAGGTGGCAAAAATTAAATCTCTTTCGTTTTCTTGCAGGGTCAAAGCACCAAGCTATTTGAAAGGGATGAGAACTTTCCGACCAAGAGTTGAGAGGGTCAATGCGTGTAGAAGTTCGAGAGTGTCTATACTTTCTTTGCCCGTGGTCTAAGACAACCAAAGAAAGTGTGAGACTTGTGATGACGACATGGGACCGGGGGGGGGGGGGGGGGGTAAGAGAGAGAGGGCATTTTATTGGAAAAGTCTTGGTCCAAGCGGGGGTGTCAGAGAATAGTAGCCCAAGAAGTTGAAGGAGGTGTGGAAGGAAGCAAAATATTAACAAAGGTCAACCAACAAGGTTCAAACATATGACCTCCAACATAATAACACAAGTACCAACCACTCAAGCCACTCATCAAGATATCATGTACAAAAAAGACAGGATGCTCTATTTATTCATGTGAAAATTGTTAAAATCTGGGTAGTGAGAGGACACGTGTGTGTCCAATATTGAAAACAAGCTGATGCCGTACATTTGTCAATCATTTGAAAGGTCTCTACACTATATAAGGCACACTTACCTCTCCTTAAATCATAATCCATTGGGCCTTACAATCATCTCTAGTCAAATAGTATTAGTTAACTTTTAACTCATACACCAATATTCAATTCTTAGCAACAACATTCGTACCCCATTTTGTACCAAAACCATCAACGACAAATCAAATATTTTTTATCAAAATAAAATAGTTACAGATTAAAATTTGGGAAAATGACACTTTTTCCCCCTGAGTTATATACCTATAGTATTTTTTTCCCCTAAGTTATTGAAGTGGCTGTTTTTCCCCCTGAAATGTTAAATGAACATATTTACCCTTAAATTAAATATTTAATTTATTTTTTTCTCCAACAAATTATGACTATAATTTGGTTCAAACTAAACAAACACTATAGCAACCAAACCGAAATATTCCAATTACAATTTAGAATCGAAATTCGATATTTAGAGTTTATTAAAATCGTGAACCGGAACGGACGGTTCATGTTCCGAAAAAAAATAAAATACATTTATTGTTGAACTAGTTTTTTACGCGCATTGCGCGATTGGGATAATGCCCAATATTTTTTTTTTTTTTTTAAATAAGTACTTTAAAGTATATTAAGGCAAGATTATATTGAAATTGTTCATGCATAGATAATTGAAGGTTGAATTTGCGTATTTAAATAGGTAATCCTTCTCGCAAAGGTTGAGTCCCCAACCCCAAGGGCCCCCCACACTCCGACCCGACAGAGCATTGTGGGAAGTTGTAAATCACGGTGACTCAATGGTTCAGCAGACAGGACCAAATGCCGGTGCGAACAAGGAATCTACCCACTTTGGACATAATTCCCGCACTGCCGCCGCCGAGGTTCAAACCTTGGTCTCTTCTCTCAAATACTGCCCACTAAACCATTGAGCTAAGCTCGTGCGGGTTAAATAGGTAATTCTAAGTTTACAAATGCAAGATAATATAGTCAAGATTGATTATAATTGTCAATAAAATAATTATATAGGTATGGTTGAAACCAAATACGGGACATAAGGGAGAACAAATAAAAATTAGGGCATAAAATATTAAATATATACTAATATTGTTTGAGGAGATTTCGACATTAGGATTTGTGGTTAAGTTCTATTAAGACTTTAATATTAGAATTAGATTAATGGTGTAATTATAATTCTATATTAGACGTTAATATTAGAATTAGACTAACGGTGAATTAACGGTATTTAACGGAAAAGTTAAATGGATAATCATATAATTAAGGATAAATTAGAAAAACATTAAAAAAAATTAAAACCTGAATAATTTGAACCATTCATTTGATTTAATAATTTGACGGTCATTTTTTTTACCCAATGTTAATAATTAAATAAATTCATTGGTCAAATCCGCTAATATAATCCACTAACTACTGATTGTCAAACAAGGACATTGCAAGATAGTTCTCACTTCAATTTGTTGTGTGATTTGAATACTCTCTTTGTCACAAAATCTCTCAAGTAGTTAATATGGTTGACTTTAATTAATTATATATTTTTTCTTTAATTTTTTCATGGTATTAATAAAATACTTGGTAAATAAATATATAGCATTATTTTGTATTATAACTTTGATATTTAATTAGAAAAATAGTGCACAAAAAAGATAATAGACAATGTAGTGAATATAATCAATTGATGAATTTGAATGTAAAAATTTTTACATTTGAGAAAAATAAAGACAATATAACTAATGAAAATATTTCTCTTAATTAATTTATTGATAATGAATAATTTTTTTTCACTGAATTAAGACATTGTAAGGACAATGTAGCGAATATAATCAATTAATAAATTTGAATATAAAGAATTTTTATATTGTAAAAAAATAAAGACAATATAACTAATACAATTATTTCTCTTATTTAATTTATTGATAATGAATAATTTTTTTTTTAATAAAGGCATTGTGGACACATAATTCTAAATTAAAGAAATGCATATCTATAATTTTTTGTTGTAGCTACTAAATTATTATTTATATACCAGGATTATGTGGTCTAATGGTATTCGGGTTGGACTTCCATTTGGAATGTTATAAGTTCGAGCCTCAGTGGAAGCGTTATTAGCTTTCTGTGTTTCAGTAGGTTGAGAAAGTATACGAACAGATACTACAATGTAATAGAGCTAGTAGCATTCAAAAAAAAATTATTATTTATATAATTTAATAAGAGTAAAATAGAAATTATTATTTCTATAATTTAATAAGAGTAAAATAGAGTACTAATTATGCCAACTTTGATTGGGATGAGGTTTGAACCTAAGACCTTTTTTTTTTTTTTTATTGAAATCAATGAGTAAGTTAACGGTGAACTAACGGCAATTCTTAAAATTTTAACGGAATTAGTAACGGTGTGTGGGTATTTTAGGAAATTTTAGTGTAAAATTTAAATCTTATCGATCTTTTAATCAATCTGAGCCATTCATTTGATTAAAATCTATGACCGCCATTTTTTCTACCCATTATAGGCCTAACTCTCTTGGGCTCTTATTAGTATAGTAGATTTAGACTATTTTAAAATAAAAAATAAAATTTTAAAATAAAGACGGTTCAAAACCGTAAATCAGATCCGGAACCGCCGGTTCACGGTTCAAGATTCAATTTTTTGATACATAATTTTAATAAATTGACATTTAAATATTGGGTTCTAGATCTGAATTATAACCGTAAACTATTAATTCGATTGTTTTAGTATCCAGTTCAATTCAAATCAAACCGTGGTCATCCCTACGTATACGCAATAATTTGTTGGAGTAGTAAAATAAATAAAATGCTTACTTTAAGGGTATAAATGTCAATTTAATATATCAGGGGGGAAAAAGCACCACTTTTATAATAATTGAGGGGGCTAATGTGCTTACCTAAATAATTGAGGGGGAAAAAGTGCTATAAGTATATAACTCAGAGGTAAAAAGTGCCATTTTCCCTTAAAATTTATTTGTAAAAATGAGTTACTTAGGCTGAACAGTGAACGTTTTTCAAAAAAAAAAGGCTGAACAGTGAACGCCCTACGCTTCCTCCCTCTTTATTTTATGCATCCTGTCTTAAGAAATCCTTTTATTTTTTACGAAGAAATTTATTTAATTACGTCGCGTTTAATTGGTTGTACCTTATTTACACAAAAATTAATTTTATATTTTATAATGAAGAAATTATATTTTTGTTCCTTCAGTTATACCCGTAATATAAATTTAGTTCTGTATATGTATCACCATCTTTATCTTTTAAGTTATGCATAAAGTGGCATGCTTATTTCTTGAAAGATCAAATCTGTCACTTTATTAAGTAACATATTGGTGGTAGAAATAATTTATAAAAGACTAAAATTACAATTTTACACATAACATTGCGATTAAACATGATCACATATATAACTTAGCCTATGTGATTCATGTTCGGTTGAATTACTATAATTTACATCCTTCCAAATACTCTATCGAATCGGGGTGTAGAGGGCCCTTAAGGTTGAGGTTCAACCTTTTGGAAGAATGATCACATATATAACTTAACAATTAAGTTTATAACACTAATTGAATGACTAAATGCAATTTTCCCTTTATATTAATATATTTATTTATTAATGAATTAAAACCACTTTAATAATCTTTTTAGGTTAAGATTTGTGAACTGATCAATCAATCAACAAAAGAAAAAGCTGAAAAGGACAAAAAAACCCAAAAGCAGAAGGTGATCTTCAGACTCCTTTTGCTCTGCTTTATTAATTCACTCATTCACTCACTCCCTTCATTGACACTGCCCGTTTTTAGGCCACCCCACCATGTGATCCTTCCCACTTTCTCTCTCTACCTATACATACACATATATGCGCGCGCCTCAACACCAGAGGATCTCTGTGCTTCACCACTGCCCCTCTCTGAGATCTTCTCGCATGTATATATGTGCTGTTGTGCTTATTTATTTAAGCATTCAGCTTTCCAAAAGAACAAAGTGATGACAGCGCATTTTGGGGTTCTTTTAGTGATACAGTGAGATTTGCGGAGACGGAGATGGTGAAGGGTTGTTCAATCTTTATCCTCCTTTTTGCCCTCTCCATTTGCCTGGGGTTAACTCCAGCTGATTCTTTGCACCCCAGAGCTCCCTTGAGGGTCATTGTCGGTAATTATTACAGTTCTTGAAATTTAATGTGTTGGTTGACTGATTTCTCAATCTGGGTATTTGATCGTTTTTAGTTCTTTTTGTTGTGTATGAGCTTTTCTTGTGAAAAAAATTAGTTCTTGGCGGTGGTGGTTGTCGCTTTCGGAATGGGGCATTTGGTGATCATGAGAAACTGGAAAAAGTCTCTTGAGTTTTGATAGCCAAATAAGGAACTTAAAGATTTGGTCTTTTCTCGTTTTAACTAAAATTAATGGTTTGTACTTTAGTGGTAATACACTAATACCCTGATAAGTGATAAACTGATAATTTTCTTTCAACAATTGTGTAATTTAGGAATTACCTTGAAATGGATTCTTTTTTTTTTTTTTTAATCTCAGTATTTTCTAGATACAACTATTAATTGTGGATGTTTAGGTGATCTGTTTTCGTATAACAACTTTGAAACTACTTTCTTGTTTTATATGCTTTTTTAGTATTAATGTCTGGTTGGAGGACAATAGTTTATTTTCATTTTCATGTATTTTGTCAATGGTAGAGGATCTTGCTGTCCTTTGACAATTTGTGAAGTGATAAACCCATAAATTCCCAGATTTTAAAAATTTCTTAATATTATTTTTTTCTCTGATTATGTGGACAAGACCTAGGAAAGGAAACACTGGGATCTTGGAAGGATGGAGTGCTTCAAGATACCACTGAAGTGTTAGGTTCAGGCAATGAGGGGCTCAATGGTACACTTGTTTTGGGTGGAAACAGGACAAGGAGGCCAGACATTCTTTCTGGATTTCACAAATACAGAGGTGGATGGGATATTGCCAATAAACACTACTGGGCTGTAAGAATCTACTCCTTTTTTCATGTTATTGTTTTCAATTATTGATATGTTGGATTCGAGGTTTTGTGAGCTATGGTGCCCTTAATGTTTGTTTTGAAAGGAATACATGATGTCCTTCCTGCAAATCAATATAGATTACTTCCTTATGTTCTGGATTGTCCCTTTAGTTTCTTTTTGGGTGACGAGGGAAACCTGCAGCCTAAACCCCGTCTTATGACCCTAGCCGGCAAAGGACTACAAGAAGGTAAACCAGCCTAGGTTGCCTATAGCTGACTGGCTCAAACCAAGAAGGTTGAGATTCGAATTCGTGACATTGTGGTTAGAAGTTTGTATCCTTAGCCATTTTGGCCGGGGTTATCCCCTTTTCCCTTTAGTTTTATTTTTGTTTTTGCGTGCCTAGTTGCTTACCGTATTCCTTTGCCTTCCTTAAACAGAAAAACAATTATAGAGTCACTTAATGGTTTCAAAATACCGAAGAACTTATTAGTGAAGTAACTGTGCTTTGTAATTGCAATACCCATCTTATATAGTTGGTATGTTGGATAAGTAAACCTATCTGAACTGTGTGGCATGAATTGTGGGAGGTAAACTTGTCCGTTACTAAATGTATTACTTTGATTACTTGTTTGTACATATCTTTCGCTATAATTGACTAGAATTTACTACTCCCTCTGTCTTTTTTTACCTGTCATTGGTCAAATCAACTTTTTCTTCTTTGTTTATTTCTTTAGTAATTTTTAATTATTTTTAAATTTGATTTCTTGTGTTTAATAGTACTTTTGATGTAGTTTCTAAATATATAAATTTTATATACTAATACTAAACTTAATATTATGAAAAATTGAATTAAAATAACTTCAGCCAAGCCTCGTTAACCAAACCAGACACATAAAATGGGACAGAGAGAGTATAACAATAAGTGTTTATCATGATGTATGTAGATGCCACGTGTTACAGCAGTATAAATATTTTGGCTTTTGTGGCATTGTTGTGCTCAGTCTTTTGGTTATTTTGGCTTTTGAACTGAAACCGGTGACCGAAGTGTATTTTACTCATTGTTGCGTTCAGTCTGTTGGTTTTACAGGTGCTGCTGGGTTCATTTTTGCTGTGCTATGGTTTATTGCTTTTGGCTTTGCCCTGGTGGTGCACCATTTCTGCGGGTGGAAGATAAATATCAAGGATGAGGAAACACATTTTTCACAAAAAATTTGCCTAATCGTTCTCATTGTTTTCACTTGTGCTGCAGCGTAAGAATACGACTCTATACTTGCTATATATTCCCCCTTGACTAAACCCCCCCGATACCTGATTTCATATGTATACAGGATTGGATGTATTCTTCTTTCTGTTGGACAAGATGAATTTCACGCTGAAGCTTTAGATACATTGAAATATGTTGTGAACCAGTCCGACTACACTGTGCAAACGTTGAGAAATGTGTCGGAGTACCTTACACTTGCAAAAACTGTTAACGTGGCCCAGATTTACCTCCCTTCAGATGTCAAAGATGATATTGATCGTTTGAACGTGGACTTGATTAATGCAGCTGATACACTAGAGGAGAAAACAGACGAAAGCTCAGGAAAAATAAGAAGAGTCTTCAATATTATGTATGCTATCATAAACTTGACTAAAAACTCAATTAATTTATTTTTGATATTTGATAAGCAAACAAAACTTAACGAATTCGTTTATTTGTAGGCGGTCAGCACTGATCACGGTTGCAACAGTGATGCTTATCATCTCTATTCTTGGGCTTTGTATGTGATAAAAGCCTTTTCGTTATGATTAAAAACTTCCAATTCTCACGCTGATCCCATTCTTAGTTTCTTATTGATGTTTATCATGTTGTCTTGCAGGCTTATCTATCCTTGGCCATCAACATGCAATTCACATGTATATATGCTCCCCTCCGTTAGTTTTCAATTTGTTTTTGGTCAGACTATGAGGTGTCCTGAGCAGATCCTAATTGTAGGAGACACCTTTAAGCCCATACCATACTCAGACTAATCCCCATTCGCAACGGGCCGGCCCAATTAAGGGGCAAAGTGCTGGCCAGATTAGTTTTTCCATACGAGAGTGACCTCTCTTAAGGGATGAGAGTGCACGGTCACTCACGCCAACCAAGCTGGTTTCCGTTAGTTTTCGGTTGATGATTACTTGCTGTTTCTCCTTCATCCCCTTCAAAATCCCCGTGCGACTTCCAATAGAAATCTCTTAGATCATTCATTGGATTAGTTTTCCTTCGTCACCTTTAGAAATATCTCTTTTATATATACTTCACTGGTTTTAGGCAATATGGGGAAGAGAGGCTCTGTAAGCTGGTTCAAAGTTGCACTTTTAGTTTTCACGGTTTTTAGATGCTACAATCCTTTCAATTTTCTAACTGTTTTTGCTAATGCAGATTCATAATCAGTGGATGGTTGCTAGTGGTGTTGACCTTCGTTCTTTGTGGAGTTTTTGTCGTCGTTGACAAGTAAGATTTTGAAATTTCCATTTTTTTTTTTTTTTTTTTTGTTGCAAGGGGCCTTGATGCATACTCTAATTCAGAATAGCTATCATATGACCCACACGGGCTTAGTTCACTGGTTCAGTAGCAGTATTTGGGGAAAGAATAGCTATCATATGCATGCATTAGTGCGTGGTTAACATAGTATTCATTAAACTAAGGTTCTTTTCATTACACTAGTATTCATGGAGAATCTTTTTTAATTCCCCCAACATATCTCATTATCGGTTTTCTTTATGTTTTGGAAAGATTTTTCTGTGTTTTAGAATTAATTATGATAAATATTCTATTCTAGTGCAATTTCCGACACCTGTATGGCCATGGAAGAATGGGTCGACAATCCTCACGCTGAAACTGCACTCAGCAACATCCTTCCTTGCGTTGACCAACGAACCACAAACCGGACACTGATCAAGAGCAAACAAGTTGTCGTTGACATTGCAAATGTTGTCAACGGATTTATCGACACCTATGCCAATTCCAATCCTACTGATCCAGTCAATTCTAATTATTACAACCAATCTGGACCTTTGATGCCTCATCTCTGTTATCCTTACGACTCCCAGCTGCAAGATTTGTCGTGTCCATCAGAACAGGTTTCAGTGGCAAATGCCTCGTTGGTAAGTGGTCATTTTAGCTTCCTTCACTAGTAAAGTCAGAATACTCTACTTCAAAGGGAAAGAAACGATTGCAAACTTCATTATATTTTTTGTTGCCAATTGTGACTTACAATCAACAAAAAAGGGGCTGGAAACCGGAATGTAAATAGCTATTATCTTCTCCAACTTCTAGGGAGAACAGTTAGGATCAAGCGTTTACTACTACATCATAAGCTATAGCTCGGGCCAGCCCGGCCCATACGGGACAGATCGGGATTTCTCCGACCTAACCCGTCCAAAACACGGGTTAAACGGGCCCAACCCGTCGGGTTGGACCTGTATTGACAGCTCTAGCTCACAACGAAGGCGTAACTTTATTTTCTTGTATACCGTCACATTTTCGAGAGTTAGGGTTCTGGACTTGAACCTTCACCGGTCTTCGCCCAACAATCCCCTAACCACCAATTGCTGGACTTGGCCCGTCACCGGCCTCTGCCCAACAAGAACCGAGTGTTTTTACTGGACAAACTACTTTCTGAATATATAATATTTCCATGTTTTCTCTCATTTATATCTCAGGTTTGGCAGCAATACATCTGCAATGTGTCTGCATTTGGTTTCTGCAGCAGCATTGGGAGGGTGACCCCCGATATGTATGGACATTTGTTGGTTGCATTAAACGTTAGCTATGCTCTCGAGCATTACACCCTGCCACTGCTCGACCTTCGGAACTGCAATTTCGTACGTGATACATTTCGAAACATCACCTCCGATTATTGCCCTCCATTGGAACACTATCTCCGGGTCGTGAATGCAGGATTGGCTTTGATCTCCGTGGGAGTCATGCTTAGCCTCGCGCTTTGGGTGATATACACAAACCGCCCCCGAAGGGAGGAAGTTCTTGCAAAGCTTACTTCGAGATTGAAAAGCAGCTGCCATGGTAAGAGAAGTTCGAATAGTAGTAATCTCGATTTATCATCACGAGGCACAACTCCGAGAAACACTGTTTATACAATATAGTAATTCATTAGATTTTTAGGATACACAAAATAGAATTTCACAGCATGGAATTGTTTGACATCCTGCAAGCCAAGCTCAAGATGGGGCAAAGCACCACTTTAGAGTTGAGGGCTTTATATATAGTAGTCATTATGTTGTCTTCAGTCATTGTATATACAGTACTGAGTACTCCATACTATATATAATATAAACTTATTCTTGATCTACATGGTTACCTTAAGCAAAACAAGATCTCAGGTTTTTTTTTTTTTTTTTTTTTTTTTTTTTTTTTTTTTTTTTTTTTTAAATGTTGGACTGGAACCTAGTTTTACATGTGAAATGTGGCTTCTTATTTCTCTAAATTATGGTCTTGACAATTTGTTTGAAGATGAACACATTTTAGTATATGTAGGATGGCAATGTGAGGAAGGCTGTGAGTTTATTAACAGTAGTTCAATCATACAAATTACTCAGCGATGGTATATATAAAAGCATCCTAACTAATATAATTTTTTCAAATTTTTAAGTGCCAAGTAGAAGAGGAGGAAGGAAAAAAAAAATGAATTTATAAGTAAAAAAATAAAATAATTGTTAACACATGCACGACTGGGCGCTTCTGGGGCGCCTCACACGCACCCGTGGAAACAAAAAACCTGCTCCTACAAAGATTTTAAACATTCTCTCTCCTCCTCTCTCTGCCACAAAAAAATCACCAAAAACCATCTAATAGGGATGCTCTAACATACATGTAGACTACTACAACCAAGGACGAGGTTATATTATATGTGGAGGGCCCCTGCCTCCCTCCCCCCAAAAAAAATATTTGCCCCTCCTAGCTTAGTACCATTGAGCCTCCCAACAATTTTTTTTTTTTTTTTTTGAAACCCCCAACAAATATTATGTCTTCCACTCTTCCAGAACAAGCTTTTAGGTTTCTCACTTCTGATTTTCATCTTCTTCAATATTCTGTTCTTCTATTCAACAATTAAGATTTTTAAAGAGTCTTTAAAAGTCGTATGGTATTCGATTAAGACTTTTAAAGAGTCTTTAAAAGTCATGTGGTATTCAAAAAGTTATGAACTTTTGTAGATTTTTTAATTTTAAGACTTTTGTAGACTTTTCCTTCTCAAATATAAATAGTTGAAATCCAACCATCAACCCCAAGATTTCAAAATTTTCTTTCTAATAACTTTGAATGTTTTCTCTCTCTATTTAAACTCTATTTGTTGTCCCTATTTAAACTTTCTAAACATATCTAAATTCAATAAAATTATTTTTTCATCATTATCCTATATTTTTCTCATACCTAAACTCTACCAATTTTTCTCTCTCCTACACTTTACAATCGAAATAATATTATTTTTACTTCATTATTGCTTGTTTATATTAATTTTTATTTTTTCTATGAATTTTTTATCCCTAACTTTCTCTAATTCTCCCTAAATACATGAACAAAGCAATAATGAAGTAAAAATAATATTATTTCGAACTGTTGTTGTTCACAGTAGCACCTTGTTGTTGTTCACAGTCTCAAATTGCTATTGCAAAACAATATTTATTTGCGTGATGCCTAGCAATAAAAGTATAATTTTTTATATACTCCCTCTGTCCCGAAAAGGCTGTCTGGTTTACTTTTGGCACAAATTTTTAGATGGTTAAACAAAGCTCACTCTTTTTCCACTTATGCCCTTTTACTTACTGACAAATTGGCTACAGTACATTTCTTCCTCATTCTTCATCTATGTGCAGACATTTATTCATCTTTCTTCAACAAACCCACTTCTTCATCTTTTTCTAACAAATCAACCATACCTTCTGTATCTATTATTCTTCTTTTAGTTCTTTATACACCAGTAATTATACAAAAATAAATAAACTTAAGAAGGGGAAGATAAAAAACGAAAAAAAAAAAAAAAAAAAAAAAAGACAAAAACTAGTGGTGTTTACAAATAGATGGAGTTATAAAAATCTGAAACTTCATGAAAGTGATTGTAGATTAGGGTGGCAGCGCCAATTTAAGAGATGGTGAAGATTGCTACGCTATTGAAAGAGGATAATGTTTTTGTGGAGTCATACTAGCCCAACCTCTTCGCAAAACAATGTGAGAAAGAGGAAAATATAGGATCTCATCATGATCTGAACATGGGCGCTAGTGGCGGCGGCGGCGGAGTTGCTGTTACTGTTCCTGCTGCCGGCGGTATTGCTACCCCGTAGCTGCTTCTCCGGCTACTAAGAAAAAGAACGAAGAACCAAAGGAAGAGAGCGACGAAGACATGGGATTCAGCTTGTTTCTTTAGAATGTAAGATTTACTAGTTTTGATAAATTTTTGCTTCTTGTTTCCGTCAAGTTTTGGAGTGAATGGTTTGTTTTACAAGATTCTTCATCTGTAGACTATGCGTATTCTTGAGTGGATTACAGCTGTGCATTTTTTTTTTTTTTTTGAGAAGTGACAGATGTGCATATTATGTATCAATTGTGATAAAAGCTGAAAGGGCAAAGTTGGAAAATAAAAATATAATGATGTTTAATTTTAGAAAGTGGACAATATTTTGGGACGGACGAAAAAGGAAAGTAAGACAGGGAAAATAGGACGGAGGGAGTATATTATTAATATTAGATTTTTTTTTTTGTTTTATGCCACTTGTAATTATATTTTTAAATATTTTATTTGATCAATTCTTTTATTATAAATTTTATTGTTCAATATGTTATGAATTTCTAATGAAATATTTTTTTTTTGTTGATGTTTATTAATAATATATATAAGTAATTAGCATATAGTCTCAGCATACTATGGATAAAAATAATAATGTTGAGAATGTTGATGTGGGTGAAGAACTATATAATAAGAAGAATTTTATGATATATTATAAATATTTTGTAAGAAAATTATAAATGATAAAAATCAAAATCATTGAAAGTTTGTAAGGATGTATTCAATTTAGAATTTCAATGTCTTTTGTAGACTTTCTAAAATAAAAAGTTCATAAAAGTCTATGAATGTTTTTTATATAGACTTTTATAGAGTCTTATAAAGTTTTAGAAAGTTTTGAACGACTCTATGAAAGTCAATCAAAGTTTATTAAAATCTATCATTTTAAAAGTCTTTAAAACTCTATAAAAGTCATGATTGAATACACCCCCTAAGGGTTGAACCCCTTCACTTCAACATACTTAGCCATATTTCTCATTTGAGAAAGTTTCACTTTTGTTCCTTTGACTATTGCATCCAGTTCACGTTTAGCCTCTAACTATCAAACTTTTCAAAATTGGTAAATGGTGTAATAATATTTTTCACAACTCTAAAATAAAAATTCCTCAAAAATTCACATCATGATAATCCAGTTAATCCAAGGCATGCGAAATACATTTTTAAAAAAACTGATTTGCTTCATCTCAAAGGTGCTAGGAACATTGAAACATTAGTTTCTGAAGATACCATGGATTACAAGAATAAATTCGAGCACTCAAATATACTACTTTCAACAAACTTAAACAAAGGGAACATGAAAATATAATAAAAGGTTAGTACAGAGTTTTTTTTGGGAGTTGAGAGTCCGCCACTCGAAATAGTGGAAGGACCATCTACATTCAACGACTTATGTCGATTTGAAGTGGATCATCGACTGGTTAGTACTAATGGAATTCAAAATTTGAATTTTATACCCCCAATTTTAATATAAAATAACACATGTGGTTAAAACAGTTACATATTAAATTCTAAGCTTAAAAAATGGAGTTAAATATTTTAACTCCAAACTTACAAGAGTTTAATCACCCTTAGTTAATTTTGACAAATAAAAAACAAAGGAGGTATGTTGTACACTACACAAACATTCAACGAGACCTATCCACATGTATATATAGAATATAGTTCGAAGTAATTAGCACTAAATATCATTTGAAATTTTAATTTTTTAACCCCCACAATTTGAAATATTCTCAACTTCTTCTTCTCCCAAATATTCTTAACTTAAAAATTCAACATGTTGGTGCACACAAGTTCAAACTTTTGAAGCTTATTTTGAAAGCTCGATTTGAAGCTCATTTTGAAAGCTCATCTTCTCAATTCAAGCTCCTTTGTTCCATCGTCATCTATCCAACTAATCCACACACTCCCTGCATATAGAATCAATGAATAAATAAAATAAAATAAGAACAAAAAATAAGTTACCGCATTCATTAGTTCTCGTATCTCTATATCGTTGATTGTCTGAGAGGAATTTATTTATGAAAAATATAAAAAATTTATTAATGAGGAATTTATGCAATGAAGATGACATTAAGGGAGAGAATAAAGTTTTAATGGTGGAGAGTAATTAAAAAATATAAGACTTATTAATAAAATTTACAATTATATACCTTGAGGCAAAAAGCATTATCTTTTCCTATATATATATATATATATATATATATATATATATATATGCCACTCAAGGCTTTCCTTTGAGAGATGGGCAAATTATGGTCCACACAGTGTTATGTGAACCATAATAAAAGTACATTTTTAATATACTAAATGTATATAATTTTTGTATTAAATGTACATTATATAATATAATGTACACTTAGTACATAAATAATGTACATTCCCTGAATACAATGTATATTATTTTTGTACTGAATGTACATTATTTTACAATATACAAAATATGGTTCACATAGTCCACACAATAATGATTGAGAGAGATGGGTGTGATTGGGCGATTAAATTATCCTATCTATAAAATAGTTCTAATTTTGTAGTCAATAGGTTGAGATGGCCGAGTTGGTCTAAGGCGCCAGATTAAGGTTCTGGTCCGAAAGGGCGTGGGTTCAAATCCCACTCTTAACAAATTGCTATTTTAAAAATATTTGTCCCCAGCTACGTCCCTGCAGTACAGATCGAAATGCTATTTTTAAAATATTTGTCCCCAGCGCTATATGGAAATTTGTTTGGTCATCTCACTCTTCATATTATTGCTTTATACATATTCCCAACTTCATTCCTGTAATAATTTTGTAAAATAAATTTGTTTGGTCCATGAATAATATATATCACTGTGTCATTTAAAATGAAGAAGAGAAAGCATGTATCGACTAGTAATATTTTAACTTTTTCTTAGATGATGGTTTTATTTGACTACACTCATTGTGAAATTGGGTTGTTAATTTGTCAGAGATAAAATTGGTAAAGAACATAGATATTAAACAATAGTCAAATACGATGATGTGTCGCAATTCTAATTTCGGTCTGTAATGAAAAATATTGAAAACTACACACAATGAACAAGCCTGGAATACTATGGTCAATTCTTAATATAGGGTTTATTACAATTTTAGACAAATTAGGCAAGTTGTCTAAAAAATATAGACAATGGACTAGAGAAGTCAAGTCTCCGTTAAGTTAAGTGATAATAATGTTTGAAGGGAAACCAAAACCCCTGATTTATAGTATTTTTGGAGTTGAAAATAGTAAAAGATGAGTGAACAACAATCTCTAGGAATTTTAGACTACAAATTCATCCCGCGGCACTATTCGAATCCAATCACCCACCTCTCCATTCACTTGTCCCTTGGCCCCTGAGCCTAATTGTTTGTCGACAATAATTGACAGTCAACTGCACCAACTGGCCATACCCTGCCATCCCCCATCACACTCTTAGCCATTAAAAGAGTCCTTAGTGTTCGCCCCTCCTTTCTTCCACCTTACACCATCTTTTTTCCATTATTTGCCAAATAATACCCCACTTATCCTATATAACCCCTCTTCCTAGTCTTTACGCCATGGGATCATATACTTTATGTCTTGCCGTGAAAAACTAAATTTTTTAGTACGTAAAATATTCTGTCCAACCACAAGTATATATAGGAGAGTTTGATGTAATTAGCGCTAATGGAATTCAAAATTTGAATTTCGAAAAAGTTATAACTCCCACTTTAATTTGAAATAACACCTAAGGTTACAACAATTACAGTTGATCGTGTGCCTTCTATTCTTACTTTTGATAATAAAATATTAATTAATTTAAAGGAAAATTGCATCTTTGATTTCTGAGTTATACCCAAGTTTTGACTCAGTCCCTGAGTTATGACCGTATCCATTTTTAGTCCCTTAGTTATGAACGAAGTGGCGCATTTGGTCCCCGACCGTTAAAACTGATGGAAAAATTTAAAAATATTTAAAATTTGAAGGGTAAATTAGGAAATTTACATTTTATTCTACTTCTTATATCAAAACCACTTTCATAACATTATTTTTCACTTTTTAGCCTCTAATTTCAAGATTGTTCAATTCTAAAAGCATTTCATAACTTTAGTATGACTTGTTTGGAACCTGGCTCTCGTATAACAAACTTAAGACATAACACAAACAAAGAAACTCTTGATTATTGTCTTCAGACGTGTGAAACACACTACCTATCAATCTTCAATTTTCTTTACTAAGCAACAAAGATAATCAAATCAGAACTTTTGAGATACAAAATGATGTCAAATTTCTCAGGTTGCTTTTATGAGAAATTCACCAACGAAATAACTTGAGATTTTTAGTATGTAAAAATTTTTCATATGCCGTAGTTTAGTCAATAATCGTTTTTAGAAGTTACAAAATTTTTTAGAATTTTCATAACTGAGTCTTAGGTTCCTCACTCATTACTCTGGTTTTTAAAAAGACAAAGAAGGTGATATATATATATATATATATATATATATATATATATATATATATATATATATATATATATATATATGTCAGGATATACGATTCTTGATTAAGTTACTGCAGTGCTTACGAAAGAATTTTACGTACTAAAAATCTCAAGTTAATTACTCTATTGGTGAATTTTTCATAAAAATAATATGAGAAATTTGATATCTTCTTGTATTTCAAAAGTTATGGTTTGATTACTATTATGTTTAGTAAGGGAAATCAGAAACTTTTAGGATTGTGTATTTTACATTCTTGAAGACAATGATAAGTGTTCTCTTGTTTGTACTAAATTACAGGTTCCTTATACGAGACTCAGGTTACTAACAAGTCATACGAAAATTATTGAATGAGTTAATTTCGGCAATAGTCCTCCGACTATTACGATTTTCCAAAATTAGTCCTCGACTTTTAATTTGGACGAAAAAGACACTTGACTTTCGAATTTGTTCCGGTAATAGTCCTCTGTTATATCTATCTGTTTCTTAGGCGTTAGTTTTGAGGGCAAAATGGTATTTTCATTAGCTTGCTTTCTTCAACCTGCATTTTCATCGTTTCATCTAAGTTCATTGAGCATAGATTACCAACTTCCAGATCTTTGCTCCAATAGATGGCTTAACTTTGCTGTCATCGATGCTCCAATGTGATCTCTTCCCAAGTGGTACTGGTACGACGGTATAATGCCAGTAGACAAGAAAATACAGAAAGAATGTTACTGTACATAAAACATCTTACAACATATGAAGACTTTTCAATCAAAATGAAATGCACCATTTCATGGAAAACAGACACTTTATGCAACATAACATCCAAATCCAAATTAAAGTAAAGGGTGCATCATCCACTCGGCAAAGCTCCTAGCTATAGAACCTGAACACTATGACCTCAACGACGACTAACCATGGGAACAGAAACTATGACGAGGAGGAGTGTCGTGATATTTCCATGGCTGGTGTACGACCACATTACACCCTTCGTCGGACTGGCCAAGAATCTTGCAGACAGAGGTTTCTTGGTCCATTTATGTTCGACCCCGGATCAAAAACAACATTTCTCAATCCTTTTCCCAATACATTCGATTACTGGAACTCCATCTTCCAGAATCGTCGGATCTTCCTCCTCAGTACCCGACCACCAATGGCCTCCCGCTCCACCTCCACGACGCCCTCAAAAAGGTCCTGAAAATGGCAGAACCTGATTTCACCACCAGCTCCGCCATGTGCTCGTACTTCACGCACATGTTGACTAATCCCGGTGCCGAGTATCCCTTCCCGGCTCTCCGTCTCCGGCGATACGAACAAACGAGAACTTGCGAGCTCATGAATCAGGGGACCCTCAGCGACATGATCGAGGCTTCTGCCGGGATGCCGAAGTTAATGGCGGCATGTTACACTTTTCAGCTTCTCAACGGTATCTATTGCATGCACTGTCGAATCTTCCACTGCGACTTGAAGCCTGGCAAGTTCTCTTCTTCCCCGGAAAGTACACCCGCGGGCACCGCCTCAAGCTCTGCGACCTCGAACTCGCCATGTTTCCCACTGAGGAGAATCGCCGTAAAGGAGACTGTTTACGGCACCGCCGTAAAGGAGAATCGCCATGGCTCCGATGATCGAATTGAATCTGCTTGGTCGGTAAGTTTTCTGCTGCAATTATTTGGATGAACTACGCATTTAGCTTTCCATTGCCATAGATTTGCAGCATTGCTACTCGTGGATCTACTCAATTTGTTGATATATAGAATTGTTTGTGTGGCCTGCTTCGAATGGCTCCGGTTGTCTGTGTTTTTTCAGTTTCTCCTGTCCGTACATTCTTAAAATTCGTGTTCTGAGAAGGAGACACAACCACTTTGGGGTTTAAGCACGGTTTGTGCTTCTGTTTAGATATGTGGTTGGGTTTTATCATTTTTTTTTAGAAAGAAGAAAGAAATGAGGAAGGAGAAAGAAGCTAATGAAATGACATTTTAACCCCTATACTAACACCTAACTAACTGAAAGTTGACGGAAGGACTAATGCTGGAACAAATTTGATAGTCAAAGGTCTATTTTGTCCAATTTAAAAGACAAGGACTGATTTTGGAAAATCGCAATAGTCAGAGGACCATTGCTGGAATTAACTCATTATTGAATTGTTTTTGGAATTGAAGAACCTTGAAATAGAATGCTAGGAAGTTGAAAATAATATTGCAAAAATGGTTTCAATATAAGAAAGTAAATAAAATGTGAATTTCTTACTTTACCCCTAAAATTTTAAATATTTTATAATTTTTTCGTCAATTTTAACGGTCAGGGACCAAATGCGTCACTTCGCTCATAACTGATGGACTAAAAATGGATACGGTCATAACTCAGGGACTGAGTTGTCACTACCATTATAACTCAGGGACCAAACTCACCATTAATTTGTAGTTGCAAGAATTAAAAAGAAGAAGTACACTCTCCAAGTTCAAACGATAGTGCTTGAAGGCATGATCGTCTTAGCAAGGGTGTCCTCTTTAATGGAAATGGTGTTTGGTTGGCAGGGACGGAGGCAGAGGGGGGCAGGGGGGTCAGCTGCCCCTCTCATCCCACCCCCACCCCCACCCCCACCCCCACCCCATATATAATATGTATATGTATATATGTATATATAGTTTATGTTTTAATATTATTATAAAAAAAGCTAGTAAATGTCAACAAGTAAGGATTTAGATTAGTTGGTAGAGCATATTTATAGTAATAGGAAAGGTCTTGGGTTTGAAACCTTGCATTAGCATATTTTGTCCTTCCCCTACGGCTTTAACACATTTACTTTTTTAATATTTAACACACACACACACACACACACACACACACACACACACACATACATATATATATAAAAAAAATTCTTAGGTAATTTATTTATTTTTTTTAAATTATATCTTTTGTTTTAATGTTTCGCTTTTACTGGAAAAAATTTCTGAATCCGTCCTACTTCGCCCCCCCCCCCCCCCCCCCCCCCCTCAATCGAATTTCTGGCTCCGTCCCTGTTGGTTGGGGAATAGCTTATTTATTGGTTAGAATTCTGGACAATAAGGGAGGACGAAGGGGGAAGAAATTGGGTAAATATATTAAGTAGTATATGAAATTCTAAAAATGTCCATGGTTTAAACGGTGTTTAACGAGATTATATGACAGAATGACTAAATTAACTAACATAAGAATGATTAAGGGATCGAATCTGTTCGAATTGGAAACCAGGGACTATAATTCAAATACGCTAATAATTTAGGAACCAAAAGTGCGATTCCTCAGAATAATGTATTTTATGAGTTAGAATAATGTATAATGTACTTTATGTGTTAGAATAATGAAATTTCTAAGGTAAGATAATGTATTTTATGAGTTAGAATAATATACTTTATGTGATTTTAGATTGTGGTCCAGTCAGCTGTATGGACCACCATCCACGCAATAATGATTGCTTAATGTCTTGTGTATGATTAATTCATTATGTACTAAAAAACAAAACAAATACTAGAATGAAGCACACAAAATTATAATGTAGAACGAATTTGGTCATTATTTTAAGATTAAAACTAGACCATCCATGAATTACAGATAAATACAGATGATATATATTCATAATTCATGTACGTTACAATATGTTCCAGCAATTGAGCACCCCTTCTAGTGTGCGTCCAAAATGATTAAAAATTTAAAATGCAATAAATTAACAGTTAAGAAAAGACTTGCACTCCAGTGTACTTCAAAAACAAATTTATTACTCCGTATTATATTCCGTGTAAAAAGGCACTAATATCAATAAATATTTTCAATTTTTTACTTTTAAATATTTGTTTTTATTGGGGTTTAACAAACTTGACAATTTTCAACACAAATTTATTCTTTTCAAATTTTACAACTATAACCAATTGAGCTGCTTATACGGACACCAATTCATACTCTATGTAGTAGTCTCAGCTCACATAATTTTTAATAAATATTCACTTAAAAATAAAATTAATTAATTAGCACAAGCTGTATAATACATAGTGCATGGTACTCTCTTCGTAGGAAAATATTGTATATTTAAAGTATATATATATATATATATATATATATATATATATATATATATAAAAGGGATCAGGTGCATTTGTGGCTTCCTGTGCGGTTGATTAATGTGCGTGAGTCTTGTGCTTAATGTGTCTGAGATTTGTACTTAATGTGCGTGAGTGTGTAATGTTAATGTGCGTTAGTTTTGTACTTAATGTGCCTGAGTGTTGTGCTTATTGTGCAAGAGGTTTGTGCTTAATGTGCGTGACTTTTAACACAATTGCACAGGAAGCTATAAACAAAATACATTCAGACCACAAACTCACACACATTAAACACAAAAGTCAGACAAAGACGAAGACGTATATGATGAAGAACAGAGAGAAGGGACGAGAGCATTAAGAGAATAGGAAGAGAAGACAAAGACGTATATGTATAGGAGCAACATGAGCACATTGACATTACACAGTCACGCACATTAAGTATAAATCTCATGCACATTAAACACAAGACTGATGCACATTAAGTACATAACTCACGCACATTAACATTACACACTCATGCACATTAAGTACAAAGCTCAGGCACATTAAGTACAAAGCTTACGCACATTAATTAACCAAATTAATGTCTTAAGTTCAGATTGAAATACTCAAAAAATGATGATTATATTATATTTGACGGTATAATTATATTGGGTAGACACCCAACCCGGAATCACCCAAAGAAAGTAGGGGTTTCGTAACTGAAACATTTACTCCACCGACCTATTCAAGAGGAGCAATTATGGTGAAGACCACACTCAATGTAGGCAAGGCTCTTCATTGTTATGAAACTGTTACTTGAGCATAAAGACTTTGCAGACATTAGTATAAATAGAAAACATTTCAATAGGCAATGACATGTTCTAATTCTTGGACCATACTCCACACTCTAAGTAATACAACTTTGATTACTTTCTACGTACATAGTATCTGGTAATTTATTTACCGTCATTAATATTCAAGAATTAGATGAATCATTCTCATTCTGCTCTCTTAACCATGCTGCAAACGGACGAGATCTACTCACGTCTAACCTTGTAAGTACGCTACTTCTCCTGATATAATAAACACCAAATTAAATGCATAATAAATATAATATAATACTACGTCTATTAAAGAAGCTTGGCATGCTAAAGATGTAAAGTATGAAACCTAATTGATCACCTTAAGCTCCCATAGCGACGAACACTGGGAGGTGCTGTATAATCAGGCTTGAAAGGCTGCAGTGAAACAAATAAAAGTAAGTAAATAAATAAAAGAGAAAAATTTAAACACCAATCCACTTCGAGATAAAACTTTAAAATTGGTATTGTTTTGGTTTCAAGTAATAGAAAGTGTTAACAATAATTCCCCTTAGATTTATAATGATACATTCGGACGAAAGATGTCAACAAATACAAAAAAGAGCATAATTTTTGTGTAAATGGAAATTAATCTAAGCATAATACATGCTCAAAGTATTTCCTATAAGCTATAGTTAAGTTTTACTCGGGACATCTCATTATTTAACGAAAACAGAGCTTAATTACCTGGTGACAAATCTCACACACAGTGTCACCTTTCTCATTGCACCACCTTTGCACACATTCCCTATGTGCGTACTGAAACCGCCCAAAACAAATACAAGCTAATTAAGAATGATCAAATTCAGAATTTATATATATATATATATATATATATATATATATATATATATATATATATATATACCAATTGATTATGGCTACTTGAAAAAACAGATCCTTATGAAAGCTAATTAAGCACTCAGAGATAAAGTAGTAGTCCAAAATCTTCTCCTATTTGAATACATTAAAATTGTAGTCTATGATAAGTTGGTGTTAGGATCAAAAGCTATTTTTAATAGTGAATTGAATGTACAACTATATTTCTTTATATCATACAAATCATTCTGCTCTCTTAACCATACATTTTCAAGAGTAAGGCTAGTCACATGGTGTTGGCCGGAGTTGGCCCTTCGTGGCCTCAACCCAACAGTTGGGGAAAATAAATTAAACACACTCAAGAAAGGTTCATAGAGTACATAATATACTCAGGTGAAATTAAAAATTTTGGATTTTATTAAAAAAAAAAAAAATGAAAAGAAGCCCACAAACCTTCAAGGTACCACGGCAAGAGCAAGGAGTCTTCATACTTGACTCCAAATCTTCATCATGGCATATTCTGCACTCTACCATCTTGCTTGAAGCCATATCTGCAGTTTTCGATTCCTTCTAGAAAGCAGACATGCAGGGTAAAATCAAAGGAAATGAAGCAAACCCAGGGCCAAACAATGATCTTTGGAATCAAAATTAAGATATAAGTCCATAACAAACAAAGAATCAATTCAATGAAGAATGGGAATTCATTAGAATATACACAGAAGAAATGGAAACAAATTAAGACTTACAAGCTGGACTCCCTTCTCTTCTTCAGAGAAATCTCTGTTTGGGAACGAATCAAAAGAATCCATCACTTCTATTATACCAGTACACCAGATTTCGTGTATAAATACATATTAATTGGTTTGTGTAAGTTACAGTTTGTTCCAGCAAATGACCACCCCGGTCCCTTCAAATGTTTCCAAATTATTAAAATATACTCCATAATAAATTCAATCCCTCACATGTTACATGTAACATTATTTACTTAAAACTTAAGAAATTACATTTAAAGATTAAAAAAAAAAAAGAAAAAGATTTGAAATTTAAAAATGAGGCTATCCCATAAAGGAAATTCTTTGATTACATGTATTATACCTCTTTTAATTATTCACAAGTGAATGAAGTGGTAGCTATAACTATGTGTATTTATATATAGTTACAATTTTCTGGAACAGAAATTATATTATAATGTTAAATAATATGTAAAAAAAATTTAAAATTGAAAAATTCTTATGAAATTGTGTTATGTGGGAGATGTAATATTTTTCTTAGTAAAAATGTAATACTTTTTAAAAAAGATTTCATAAAATATTATATTATCACTAAAAAGTATTACGTGTTTAATCAAGACTCACAATTCAAAAACTAATATACATGTTTTTTAATTTTGTGTTTTAATAAATATCACAAGATTTTATTTTATTTTATTTTTGATATCCAATTCGATTTTATTTTTATTATACTTATATTGAAGTTCAAGGATTGTTTGATCACCATGTCCTTAATTAGGTGTACTGATGAAAAAAAATAAACAATATCCAATATTTCTGGTCAAAGATTAACAAAATTTGTAATCTTCTTTAATAAAAGAAAGAAAAATCACACTTATTTTAAATTATTTTCAATTTTAAAATGTGCTAGTCATTCGATTCTTATGGAAACAAATATGATTTGTTAAATATTTGCTCAAATTGTCAATTTGATTACATTGCCAATTATTACAGAATGGATTATGGTTCATCTTGTAAGGTGAATCACTAATATAAGGAACATTTTTATTATACTGAAAGTATATTTTTAATACACTAAAAGTTTATTTTTTTAAATAATGTACATTATTTGTTATAATAAAAAATAATGAACCTTCAGTATACAAATAATTTATATTTAATATATTAAAAATGTACATTTATTCATGATCCACAAATGTGGCAATCGTTATATCGTGCACCAGGGCACACAATGCATTGTGCGCCCTGACCCAAAACGACGTCGTTTTTATAAGTTGTGTGGGGAGTTGACGCGATGGACACCATTCCGTCCGTCCAATCCCGTTACAATTTTTTTTTTAACAATTGTGTTTATGTGTATTATGTTAAGAGTTTATGTGTATTATGTATTATGTTAGATTATGTGTATTATGTTAAGAGTTTATGTGTATTTTACTATACAATTCTGTACATCCGAAACAAATAATTCTTTTTTTTTTTTTTTTTAGAAGTTAACGGCAGAAACGAGAAACGGCGTCGTTTTAGCTAGGGCGTACAATGAATTGTGCGCCCTAGTGCATGATATAATTTGCCCAAATATGAACCATAGTTTACAATATAATTCGCCTTAGATTGTGAGATGGCCAGATGGGCTAATTGAAAATTAGAAGGACCCCATTTTTTTTTTTTGGAATAAGGGTCAAATAGGTCATCGAACTGCACACAATAAAACAATTAGGCCATTGAACTTAAAAAACCAACAATTAGGTCCCTAAACTAATCAATTTCAAACAATTCTTCCAATTTGAAGGTTTCCAACAGGTCAACAGGTCATCTCCCAAATTAATTATTCTTTTAAAAAATAAATTTTAAAAATTAATTATTTATAAATTAAATAAAAAAAAAAAAAAAAAAAAAAAACTGGAATCCAGCCGGAGACGGTGGAACCAGTTTTTTTTTTTTTTTTTTTTTTTTTTTTTTTTTAATTTAAATAATTAATTTTTAAAATTTAAATTTTAAAAAATAATTAATTTGGAAAGATGACCTGTTGACCTGTTGGAAACCTTCAAATTGGAAGAATTGTTTGAAATTGATTAGTTTAGAGACCCAATTGTTGGTTTTTTAAGTTCAGTGGCCTAATTGTTTTATTGTGTGCAGTTCGATGGCCTATTTGACCCTTATTCCTTTTTTTTTTTTTTTTAAAAATAAGGAATTACAATTCAAGATAATAATCAATTTAACAACTAAAAATGTAATCATCCTATATAAAGAAAAATATTTAATTTCATTTATTATTACACCTCTTTTATATTATGCAATCATTGTAAGATGAACCTAATATAGGTTTTAATTTTTTTTTTTTAGTATACTACTCCGTATATGTTTATTTTTAGTTTATTATCAGTTCATTTTTAATTAAGAAACTTAATAATCAAAGTATTGGTCATTTGTGCAAGTTAGGTACCGTTTAATTTCTAGAAATGATATGTATAATTATGTGCATCTATATATAGGATGATAATGTATTCGGGATGTGTTTGGGATGACTAAGTCCATTACCCAACTCTTGACCCACAACTGGTGAATTTTTTTAAAAATTTTCCAAAATTAATAATAATATTTAAATTATTTTATCCATAATAAAATTACAAATTTTGTTGAGAAACGGTGAAAAGTTGCATGTTGATATACTTGGGCTAATTAAGTCCAGAGAAACCTTGTATTACATAGAAGAGAAGAGAAGCTCGATGTCATTATAGTCTCTAAGGCATGGATCGATATGTTTAGGGAGGACAAAACAACATTGAATAATGCTACATGCAAAATATATATATATATATATATATATATATATATATATATATATATATATATATGTGTGTGTGTGTGTGTGCGCGCGCGCGCGCAGTGGGACAATGAGCCAATGACCATCTCACTCTGGTCTTTTAATTTAGGCTTTCGTATTCTCTAATCTTATAAGAAATTAAAGGATGGGATGAGTGCTTCAAACCATGCATAAACAAGCTAGGATGGCATGCATTTTAATTTAAGAAAATTAAATTCAAGAAATTTGTAGCCAAGTAGCTAGGATTACAAGGAATTGATCAAATTTAAAACAAAATTGACCAAATTAAGTCATCTTAAGATTGAAATATAGAAAACAATATATAATGATGTTCATATATATATATATATATATATATATATATATATATATATATATATATATATATATATATATATATATATATATTCAAGAATTAGATGATGAATCATTCCCATTCTGCTGCTCTCTTATCCGTGCGGTAAATGGATTTGGCCGATTACTGGAGTGTCTCCTTGGAACTATCGTACCTCCTCTGATAGATATAAACAACAAATTAAATGCATAAATACGAGTATAGAATATATATTATATTAAAGAAGTTTGGCATATATATATATATATATATATATATATATGCTGAAGATGTAAAGTAGGAAACCTAATTGTTCACCTTAAGAGGCTAGGAAGGCTCCCATAGCGACGAACAGGAAGGGGAGGTGCTGTATAATCAGGCTGGAAAGGCTATAGTACAGTGAAAGAAAATCAAGTAAAAATTAAAATAAATAAAAGAATTAGAAAGATTTAAACATGAATCCACTTCCATCCGCTTAAAACCTTAAAACTCATATTGTTTGGGCTTCATGTAATTAATAGAATGTGTTAACAATAATCGATCTCCATTAGATTTACAATGATACATACATTCAGATTTAAAGTACCTCCTATATATAGTTAGGGTCTATTTAAGCCAGAGCTTAATTACCTGGTTACAAATCTCACACACAGTGTCACCTTTCTGATTGCACCAGCTTTGGACACATCCCCTATGTGCGTACTGAAACCGTCCAAATTAAAACAAATTAATATGATTAAGCTCCAAATAAATTACCAGGACTATGTGGTCCAATGGTACCCGGGTTGGACTTCCATTTGGAAGGTTATGAGTTTGAGCCTCAGTGGAGGCGTTATTAGCTCTTTGTGTTTCAGTAGGTTGAGAAAGTATATGAACAGATACTACAATGTAATAGAGCTAGTAGCATTCAAAAAAAAAAAAAAAGCTCCAAATAAATTGGATTTGCTCTTATGTAAATAAAATTAAAACCAATAGATTATATATGAGAAGTTGGGCGAGGGAATTAAAATAAGCTAGCTAGCTTAGCATTTAGCGTCACGTACAAATCTACCTACCTTTAAGGTACCCCGGCAAGAGCACGGAACCTCCATATTTGAATCCAAATCTTCACCATGGCATATCCTGCACTGTACTCTCATCGTTGAAGAAGACATATCGATCTGCACTACTCTTCCTTAATTAGCTTGTCAAAGAATGAGAATGTATGTATTAGAATATATATACACAGACGAAAAGGAAACAAAGACTTACAACAACTCCGTGCTCTTCTTGAGAGAAATGGCTAGCTGCTGTTTGGGATTGAACGAAGCAAAAGGATGAAGATCACCTCTATTTATATTGATGTTATACAAGCAGATTTGATGAATAAATACAGATTATATATATATATTGTTGTTGGTTATGTTCCTGTACGTTACAGTATATATGTTAAGCAATTGACCACCTGTTGTGTCCAAAATGATTACATTACAATAACTTAATATTCTATCTGTTACATTTGATCTGTTGTAATATTTTTTATTTACTGGTCAAACCAACAATTTTATTTTACTTATTTTTCTATAGTTTTTAAAATTTTATTTTTTTGTGTGTTTAATAATAATTTTAATACCTTTCAAAAAAAAATAATACTTTTAATATTGTTTTTAAATATATAAATTTTATATATTAATAATAAATTTAATATTATAAAAAATTAAATTATGAATAACTTTAGTCGTCTATACCGAACTAGATATAAACAATAGGAAAGCATAATAATGCTTAGTGCCTGATACTCCATTTTTACAAAAATATTGTATATATTTAAGCCGTAAGCTTTAAAATAAGCTTTACAAAGCATAGCCTTAATGCATTTATTTAATCATACATTTCTCTCTTTTTTAATTTCTCATAATAAATATTATGTAAATTGCTTTTTCATATTAAATGAAATAAATGAAAGAAGGCAATTTATTTTAGAACATATAGTTTTAATTTTTTTCTTTTAAAATCAACCGTTAATATAAACTTCAATACTGTTATGAGACTAATTATTAAAGAGCAATTATTGCTGTGTGGGCCCGATCCACATAATAATTTATCGCAATAGAGCAAAACAATTATATAATCAACCCTCGTGACTTTAAGAAGTTTGATCATGAATTCATTAGATGTACTAATAAACAAAATTAAACAATATCTAATATTTTGTGTCAAAGATTAACAAAATTTATATCAAAATTATTAAACTTCTTTAATAAAAGATAGAAAAATCACACTTTGATTGTGTTAATTATTTTCATTTGGATTGTAGTTCCTTCGACTCTTAAGTAAACAAAATTAGCATTCAAAAAAAAAGAGTAAACAAAATTGGTTTTGTAATTTTCAGTGAAGTTGCCAATTTTGTCCATCAATTCTAATAGATTGAAGGACAAAATTGACAACTTCAACAAATATTGAAGGATCACATTTGCTTACTTAAAAAAAAAGAAATTACAGTTCTCGATAAGAAATAATTTAACAATTAAAAATGTGAATATCTCATAAAGAAAATTTCTTTTATTACATTTATTATACTCTTTTATTTTCTCACAAGTGATAGGTATAACTATGTGTATTTATATATAGCTGTCTGTATTTTACTCGAATAGGAAATTATGATCTTTAATAATACCATAAGAACTTTCAAAAATCATAAAATCTTTTGTGAAATCATATTATGTAAGGTTTCGAAAATCGTAAAATACCATAAAAACTTTTTAAAAGGTTTCAGGTCTGGTTGTTATACGGTGGATCATGGTCCACACAATTATTTGGACCATGGTATGAAAACGGTGCCATTTCTTTAAGTAAAGAAACGGCAGTCGTTAAACTTTAACAAATCGTGCATTTTTTGTGTGTACAGAATAAAATGAAACTGCATTGTATCTAAAATGAAATTGAATAACTTGTCTCACATATTATGTTTATTTTATCAAATGAAACTGTAATTGAATTGAAATGATAGTTTTGTGTTAAAATGAAACTGTAGTATGCATAAAATGAAACTTAATAACATGTCTCACATATTGAGTACAATACTTAGTGCCTGATACTCCATCTTTACGAAAATATTGTATATTTAAGCTATAAGCTCTAAAATAAACTTTACCAAACAGAGCATTAAATGTATTTATTTAATCATACATTTTCTTTATTTCCTCATAATAAATATTATGTAAATTGTTTTTCATATTAAATGAAATATATGAAAGAAGACAATTTATTTTAGAACATATAGTTTAAATTTTTTTTTTTTTCTTTCAAAATCAACAGGTAATATAAACTTGAATATTGTTAATAGAGCAATCATTATTCTGTGGTCCGTGGTCCACACAGCTGTGTGGAATACGGCCCACGCAATAAATTACCGCAATAGAGCAAAACAATCATATGATCAACCCTCGTGACTTTAGGAAGTTTGAACAAGAATTCCTTAGATGTACTAATAATTTTTTTTTAACAATATCCAAAATTTTGTGTCAAAGATTAACAAAATTATTAAACTTTTTTAATAAAAGATAGAAAAATCACACTTTGATTGTGCTAATTATTTTAATTTTTGGAATGTAGCTTCTTCAACTCTTAAGTAAACAACATTGGTTTTATAATTTTGAGTGAAGTTGCCAATTTTGTCCATCAATTCTATTAGATTGAAGGACAATATTGACAACTTCAACAAAAATTTTGAAGGAGCACAATTGTTGCCAAGCACCTTGTGCTCAGATGGCACCCGAGTTGCACTCCCATATAAGAGGTTGTGAGTTCGAGCTTCAGTGGAGGCATTATTGGCTTTTTGTGTTTCAGTAGGTTGAGAAAGTAGCTATGAATAGATACTACATTGTAATAGACCCAGTAGCATTACAAAAAAAAAAGAAGGAAGGAGCACATTTGCTTTCTTAAAAATTAAGAAATTACATTTCAAGATTAGAAATAATTTAACGATTAAAATTGTGAATATCGCATGAAGGAAGGAGCACATTTGCTTTCTTAAAAATTAAGAACTTACATTTCAAGATTAGAAATAATTTAACGATTAAAATTGTGAATATCGCATAAAGGAAATTTCTTTAATTACATTTATTATACTCTATTATTTTCTCACAAGTGATAGGTATAACTATGTGTATTTATATATAATTGTATTTTTCTCGAATAGGAAATTATGATGTTTAATAATGCCATAAAAACTTTCAAAAATCATAAAATCTGTTGTGAAACCATATTATGTGAGGCTTCAAAATTGTAAAATGCCAAAAAAAAAAAAAAAAAAAAAAAAAAAAACTTTTTAAAAGGATACAGACTTAGGCCTAGGCTTAGAGCAATTTATATCGTGGACCAGGGTTCACAGTGCAATGTGGACCCTGGTTCAATACACATAATTTGACTTCATAATGTACAGAATTTATGTTTATAATACACATACACATAAACACGATGTAATGAAGACACATAAACATTTAACATAATACACATAATTTGACTTCATAATGTATAGAATTCATGTTCATAATGCACATAATTCATGTTCATTATATCATGTTTATGTGTATGTGTATTATGAACATAAATTATGCGCATTATGAACATGAATTATGTACATTATGAAATCAAATTATGTGTATTAAACTAGTGTCCACAGTGCATTGTGAACCCTGGTTCACGATATAACGATTGTAGGCTTAGGCGTTAGGTTTCCATAGCAGGTTTAGGCCTAATTTTATAAAGCACGACTCGGCCTGACCAATTTACATCAATTGGCTCAGATTTTCGGTTTGATGATACCAAACATATTTTAAAAGTTAAAGACCCAAATTCTTTTATTTTTCTAGACTTGGGCATTTTCAAATTGTAAATCTGAAATGTTCACTTAAAGGATGGACTTTACTAATATGAAATTTAAAAACCGGAAAGTAAACTAAGTTCGAAATGTAACCCCATGATAATTTAGTCTTGGAAGGTTAGAACAGTAACTTCTGAAAGGTTAATCTTCGAGAAGTCAGATCCAGAAAGCTGAAGAAACGAGAAGTTGAAGATTGAAGACCGAAAAGCTGAAGACGAAGAGTTGAAGACCGGAAAGTTCAATTGGAATGTGGAAGAGTCAAACTTAACAAGAAAGTTGGGGATACGTGATGTGAGTCCAATTATGCATATTTCTAGTATTAGTTTGATTACATTTGTTGGGTTCAAGTCCTTGAAATTGGTACATTTAATTGCATATTCCATTGGTTTATTATTTAGACATGGTTTACGCTTGTTTTGAATGTTTTACGGTGTTTGTGAGTGTTTTAGAACCATTTTAGGTCAAGTGCAAGAGCAAGGGATGTGCTAGGACAAATTTGGACTCAAAATGGACCAAGGAGACTATTACAGGGGATTGGACGCGTCGAGATTCGGACTCGACGCGTCGAAAAATTCTAGTAGCATTTCAATTTTGAGTTCAGGGAACTCGACGCGTCGAGTTGCGCTGAAAGTCGAGAGGCGATGGGCGCTGAATTTAAAAGAGGCAGCCTTCTCCAAATTAAAATGGGGGGGGGGGGGGGGGGGGGGGACAATTCCAAAGTTAAAAGGTGGCACTATTTCCAAATCAAATTGGTGGTTTTTTCCAAATTAATAAAAGTCGACAATTTCCAACAGAAAGAATAGAATTCCAATTTCGCCGTGGTTTGACTCCCGCTATAAAATCCGGCCTTGGTTCAACTTTAGAAGACTTATGCTTAGTTTTGGAGACAAAAAAGAAGAATTGAGAGCCACAAATTGTCTTGGGAAGTAAGAAGAGAACTAAGGAGATTCGAGAGAATTGCTTGGTTTATTCTTGTACTCTTAGATTATTTTGTACTCTCTTTATTTTATTATGAATTCTAGTTTAGCCATGCTTGGCTAAACACTTTAGAGATTCTTGGGTGATAGTATTTATGAACCTTTGTTCCTAGTTCTTATAATCTTTAATATATTATTATTTGGGTTTTATACTTGTGTTGCAATTGTGTTTTGTATTGCTGAAGCTAGTAATTAGTGGCCATAGTTACTTGTTTCTTATGCTATTTTTGTGTCACAACTGGAGTTAGGTATAATTGAGGGCACACACCATTGTAATTAACTGTTACACCTTGGGAGAGGGCAATTTGTTTAAGGAATTTAATTCTTGATTATTGCACATCGGTAGATGGTAGTAGTTAGGAATTTATTATGAATGCTTATTCTTATTTTATTGGGTGTTTATATCACTGGAATGAATATTCACTAGGGTTAGAGACTACGTGAGTAGCTCTATACCACCTTTGGATTCTCACACTTGTTTAAACCGAGATTTAATATTGAACTTAGATTGACACTAGGTGATTAAATACTTGAGTCCCAGAAATCTCATTCTCTCTTTATTGTTTTCACAAACTTGCATCCTTTGTTTTATTTTAATTGTCTTACGCAAACATCCATGTCTTTCGTTAAGATTAACTTCATAAGAATAAATTAGTAGCTAGTGCTTGATACCGCTCCACTTCCCTGTGGATCGATAACTCGTTACTCATAGTTTATTTGTTTGAAAATATACTACAATAAAATTGGCGTCGTTGCCTGGGAAATGACGTTTATGTATTGACATTAGTGAAAGTTTTATTCTAGGAGACTAGTCCATTTTATTTTATTTTATTTTTGCTAACCGTTAACGAGTTGATTTTGTTGAGTGTTATTTTGTTTTGGATCTAAGAACTTGGATTTGTATGCGTACACGATCTTTGGGGAAAGAATGATTATTGCCTTTGAACCTTGAGATTGAGAAAAAGAGCCAAGTTTCTTAGAAAGCAAAGGAGGATGGCACAAGAACAAGACAGCATCAATTTGAACCTAAATGTTGAGGGTGAAGGAGTCGATCAACCACCACCACCCGGGAGGTCCATGTCAGATTACATGGTACCCGAAGTTGGAACACATGATAGCATCAATGCCCTAGGGGTGGAAGCCAACAACTTTGAAATCAATCCGGCCATTCTACAAAGTTGCGTCTTTTTCCTTTTTTCAGTGAAGGATAAAACTCACAATTGGCTTCTCACTTCCAGACAACCACTTTGTTATATGGGATCAACTACATGGGGAGTGTAACACCCCGTGTTACGGTCTTTAATCCCGAATTAATAATTTAATTAATCCCGTTAATAATAATTAAAAAGGATTTAATTTGGTTAGGATTCGCTTTAATTAATTAATATGGTCCACCATGGACCATGGAACCTTATCCCTAAACCAAGCCCTTAGTCCTATAAGGAATAGAATTAGTAAACCCATACCATTCAGACCCTAATTAGGACTCATATATATATATATATATATATATATATATATATATATATATATATATATATATATATATATATATATATATATATATATATATATATAGGAGGCACCTAGAAGTCACACCACAACAGATATCACCACACAAGAATTCCCAAGGGATTCCCCACAACCAAGCCTAGGGAGGTCAATCGGATGGAAATCTTAGGGAAGAACCTTAATAGCCAAGGGAGGATTAATTAAGGCTAAGAGGTAACCCATGTCTCAACAAAACCTATTTTCATTGCTATAATCTTCTTCTTTGGCTCCTTCTATATGCTTGTGTCTTGATGAAATCTTCTATGATAATTATGATGTGATCTTGATGATTGATGGGATGATTTTATGTGTGATATTGATGATGATAAGAGAATCTTGATAATTGTGTGATGTTCTTGATTTTAAAGATAAAGTATGATTTTGTGATTTAAATATGATTAGAGCCCTAGGTTGAATCGTGAATTTCGTATTGTGATATTCTTGGTATATTTGGGTGAGAATTCGCAGGTTCGGGTGTTGATTATGTTTAGAAGTCATGATAGGATGTGTTCAATGTGATTCTTGGTTTTGATCCGTTATTTGACTACGTGGTGTCGTCGTTTGTGTTTAAAAAGTGTCTAGGTATGGTTTCGGGTTCCACAAAGGACCTCGGGACTTATATTTTGAAAAGGATTCAGTGGGGGTAGGGGGACCCGCCACTTACCGGCTGCCCGAATTAACGCCACTGGCAGCGGGCAGACGACTGCCCGCCGGGCACCCGCTGCCCGGAGGTTCGTCGCCGGCGGGTGGCCTTCCACCCGCCGGCCACCCGCTGGATTTTTCCCACTTTGGGACCTTGGCTTCCCCGTTTGATGTTCCCCAACCCTCGTGGTGTCCCAACGGACTCCGTTTGTCGTGCCTGAGTCTAGTTTGATGTTTCGGGTACCGGTCGTAGGATAAAAGAGTCTTGTGTATTGCATGCTAGTTGAATCGGCAACACGTTGGCCTAGGAGGAAGGTGTATGAACCCCTTAGGACTATTCTTAGTATGTAGATGACTACGCATAAGCTTTATTTATACGTTTTCCCCCTCCCTATGTGTTAATGTGGGTAGCATGTGCATGCTACGTGATATATGTGCATGACTCTTGGCTGTGGTCAAATTGGTTATATATGAGCTACGGTTCATTATCCTGGTTGCGGTCAGTGACACACTTCTGGCGCTGCGGTCCACGTCATGGGCCTCGTGTGCTGTGGTCCACCGACTGAACGGGTCAGGCGGTGTGTAGGGCTACAAGCCACGAGGAAGGCCATAGTCCACCGACTGAGTTCGTCAGGCGGTGTGTAGGGCTATGGTCGGCTGCGATCCACCGAGTGAGCGTGACAGCGGTGTGTATGGTCGTAGTTCCCATAAAGAAGGTCATAGCCCACCGACTTAGCCATCGGCTGTGTGTAGGGCTATGATCAACTACGACCCACCGACTGAGCCCGCCAAGCAGTGTGTAGGGTCGCAGTCCCCAAAAGAGGATCACAGTCCACCGACTGAACGCGTCAGCGGTGTGTAGGGCTGTGGTCCGCCGTTGAATTCATCGACGGTCTATGCAATTGGCTGCGGTCAATTCCTTCATGCTGCGGTATGAGGTAGGGTGCTGCGGGGCCGTGTTAGCGTTATATGCGCTAACCCTCATGTATGGGCATGCGATTGGTACCGTGGCGCCACCAAAGTGTGCTTGTGTGACAAGGATATCGATTGAATGATTATGTGAATGATATGAAAGTGAACTGTGACCTGTTTATTTGAAGTTGCCTCTACGTAGTCAGTTATCATTGTTAAATATGTTTATCCCTATCTGTCGAGTCTAAACCTGGTTTTAAAGCTAGAGTCTCCTAAGTATATACCTTCCTGCTTCAAAATGGTTTTACTATATATATATATATATATATATATATATATATATATATATATATATATATATATATATATATATATATATATATATATATATTTACCTATATTGTATTTTAACACGTTAGAGTGGGTTACCAGCATCATTCGCTGAACATATATATATTTGGCTTTCAGGCACGGATGTTTAGCTACCGGAGCGCGCTAGAGGACCTCGGCTTAAATAGATTAGTCTTTCCTTTCGGCCTGCGTGCCTTGATGATGTATGACAATGTTTGAGGATAATTAGTTTGTATATCCTGTGCATCTGAGTTCTCCAGCTCAGATGTGGCATAACACCCCAGACTCTTATGTTTAGTAATGCTCTGTTTTGGGATTTAATGAGAAATTACCTTTATTATATAAGTTTTAAAAGTTTCGAAAATCTGGGGTGTTACAGATGGTATCAGAGTCTAAGTTTGACCCTAGGATAAGACTCTTAAGACAAGACTTTAGGACATTAAGCTTGAACTCTAGGTATTTAGGTACATAGGATTCAGGAAACTTAGGACGCGCGGTGAGATTGTGAGTTTATCACTTTTGACAGGTCTCACATACTTGTTCTTCTTTCCACATACTTGCCCTAAAAGTTGTGACATCCTTGCATGCGTTTACCTGCTTTGTTGCTTATCACTCTTTGATTACCATACTTGTTTATTTGCTTAAACATATGTTCTTAATTGATTTGTTTAGCGACCAAGTCAGGAACTTGGTATTATTGCTTAACTATTTGATCAAACGTGCGTTATTTGGATGTCTGTTATTTGATAGAGTATTTTGGAATTTGCAATTAGTAATTTTATTCGGCTTATAAGAGCTCACTTATCCTAATCATAATTGACCCATTTACTTTGATAGTTAACTCACTAATAGCTCGATAAGTACTTACATGAGTTGCATGAAGGGAAATTGTGGGGAACATAGCTTTAATTAGGAAGGGGAAGAATGGAGTGTGTAATCCTTATAATATCTAGTTGAAGTCTCCCATGTTCCTTATTAGTGTCATAATAATGTGATTCCTTGAGATTTTCCGTGTATTCAAAACCCTTTTTGTTGTTCATATAAGTATGGAATTCTTTGGACTTGAAGTTGTGCATTCTCGGGACTTTCCCGAAGTAATTCCTTCTTCACAGTCACGTTCCAGTGGGGCCTTGACAGGCGGTCGACCGCCCACCTCGCGCCCACTGGTATGGTATGTTTTCTTGACTTCTCGTTTTATTGATCCATTGTGCCTTTGTGTGTCTTCCTTGATACTTCTTATGTGTTTAACATGTAAATAACAATCTAATGCTTGAACATGAAAGACGAATTATCTTCCTAATTAATTTGTTTATAAGTTACATAGAAATACAAAGACTAATTCTATTTCTAGAAATCTAAAAACCTCGGATACATTACATATTAAGTTTTGACGCGAAAGTCAATATGAGTGAGACCGGTAGAAATCCGAGGAACCCAAACCAAGTGGTCATCTAGAAATTATCCTTGGAAAAATATATTGCGTTCCTAAACTATCTTAAAACTATCCCTCTAAACTTTGGTCCATGTTGCATAATAGACCACAAGCTTCCAATACTTTAGAACCCTTCACAACTAAGATAAGGATCCCCTAAACAAACATTTATACATAAATAGGTATATTACTACTATTCTAAATATATTCCCCTAAAACTTCTATTTTATATATATATATATATATATATATATATATATATATATATATATATATATATATATATATATAATAATAATAATAATAATAATAATAATAATAATAATAATAATAATAATAATAATTTGGTGTAAGTGTAGCGTATGAATGTAATTGGGATTTACTACATACTTTTAGGAATGTATATATATATATATATATATATATATATATATTATTATTTTCATTATTATTACACCCTAACCCTAATCACCTTGCTTAATATTAAATCTTCCATGGTTGCGTCATATACGGTACGTCCCTAAACGTTTATATATATATATATATATATATATATATATATATATATATATATATATATATGTATATATATATATATATACATATATATATATATATGTATGTATGTATGTATGTATGTATGTATGTATGTATATATATATATATATACATATATATATATATATATATATATATATATATATATATATATATATATATATATATATATATATATATATATATAAACTTGTGAGCCTACATAATATCCTCCCATATTCATCCGTATTCATATAAATTGTTACAATCATATTGTATACAATAATACCCCTAGCCCCAAACCATACACATGTACCCTAGCTACGATAATCTTATATACATCTATGAGTGTGCCCTTAGCATATCCTAACCCTGAAATATCATTCCGTACAAATTACATCACTCTTATATATATATATACATACACATATCCTGAGATAGCCCTAATTCTACTTTTCCCCTCACATGACCTCCCTGTTACAACTCCTACCTTCCCTAAATAATTAAAAGCTTTAGCGTCATCATCAGATTATCAATTGATTTAGGAATTAGCAATCAAGGGTCTTCAACCCTAAGGTTGTTTAGGTATTCCGGGCTTCTAGACGTAAGATTTATGCCTACCTAAAATCTAATTACCACCAAGATAAAAATAATTTTCCTAATTGCTTGTGTGATTAAATTCTGTCAAGATTTACCAAGATAAAACCTTTAGTACTTGTGAACCTAGGCTATCTTACTCATAATCATTAAAATATTTGTATGCAAATTGCAGGGTCTAATTATAGGTGGAAATTTATATTTTTCATATGTATTGCATGTCAAATCACATAGCTCGCATGCTTATGTTAAACCACACACTTACACACATTCATGTATATATGCAAAGCATGTTAGACAAAAACGGCATCTTATAAGGCATCCCACTATGCATATATACAATATTAATTACAACAATCTGCATATAAGGCCAATACTTGTCATGTGATCACCCGCCATTATCCATGATATGTAAAATAAAGGTCCTAATTCTATTGTCTCCCCAGAATTTATTTACCCCATAAGAGACAAAAACCTTCCTCCTAATTACTACAATCTTTTCCTCAAAACCTGATTTTCGCTACTTGAATAATTGTTATATGATTTATGACCTTCCTGAATCTATATGACAAAAGTTTGGTTATGCCACAATATTAAGTACGTGAATTTAATTGTTTAACATGTTGAATAATACATATATGTGCTTTATGATTCCATAAGACTAGTCATTATTTAAAACTCGAAATAGGTTCACGTGCCTTCATACTCTATGCCTATGGACTTAAGAAATTGCATATTAAGCATAATTACGACTGTATACATATAGGCATGCCAAACTTGTAGGTTCCGCATATAACATAATAGTTAATTATCATACATGTTAGACTTGTTATTTTGTAACTGTGAATATTTGGTATAACCTGCTAAGCACAAAGATTAGGCATACACCCTACATATATGGCATTTAGGCTCACGACATGCTACACTACATAATTAAACGTCTGCATCCATTCGTAAATGAGGTTCGCCTGGGTTGATATATGTGCATGTGTACCTTATGATAATTATGTGGCTATCTGAGCCTGCAACCGCGTGGTATTTGCCTCTCATTTAGGTGTATAGATAATTATATGTTCGGTACGACTTGTGATCCTATATGCTAAATCGTTATAAGAAAATTAAATAAAGAACATACCATGTGTAAAGACTTCTATGTTATGTATTAGTCACCCGTAAAACTTACATATTGTGTGTTGCATGTTCGTAACCTTGTTATTTGGTGCATTCTGCTAGCACAATAGTTAGGTTTAAACCCAGTAAATTTATATGCGTATATGTATATATTTCCCATATAATACTTTCCTTATGAACTACTATACTAATTCGGGCTCTTTGCCCCAAAATGATTTCTAAGCTTCGGGGGCGAAGCTTCTTGTAAGGGGGGAGAGTGTAACACCCCGTGTTACGGCCTTTAATCCCAAATTAATTATTTAATTAATCCTGTTAATAATAATTAAAAAGGATTTAATTTGGTTAGGATTCCCTTTAATTAATTAATATGGTCCACCATGGACCATGGACCCTTATCCCTAAACCAAGCCCTTAGTCTTATAAGGAATAGAATTAGTAAACCCATACCATTCAGACCCTAATTAGGACTCCTATATATATATATATATATATATATATATATATATATATATATATATATATATATATATATATATATATATATATATATATATATATATATATATATATATATATATATATATATATATATATATATATATATATATAAAGACATAGGAGGCACCTAGAAGTCACACCACAATAGATATCACCACACAAGAATTCCCAAGGGATTCCCACCACCAAGCCTTGGGAGGTCAATCGGATGGAAATCTTAGGGAAGAACATTAATAACCAAGGGAGGATTAATTAAGGCTAAGATGTAACCCATGTCTCAACAAAACCTATTTTCCTTGCTATAATCTTCTTCTTTGGCTCCTTCTATATGCTTGTTTCTTGATGAAATCTTCTATGATAATTATGATGTAATCTTGATGATTGATGGGATGAATTTATGTGTGATCTTGATGATCTTGATGATGATAGAGAATATTGATAATTGTGTGATGTTCTAGATAAATCTTGATGTTCTTGATTTTAAAGATAAAGTATGATTTTGTGATTTAAATATGATTAGAGCCCTAGGTTGAATCGTGAATTTCGTATTGTGATATTCTTGGTATATTTGGGTGGGAATTCGCAGGTTCGGGTGTTGATTATGTTTAGAAGTCATGATAGGATGTGTTCAATGTGATTCTTGGTTTTGATCCGTTATTTGACTACGTGGTGTCGTCGTTTGTGTTTAAAAAGTGTCTAGGTATGGTTTCGGGTTCCACAAAGGACCCCGGGACTTATATTTTGAAAAGGAGTCAGTGGGGGTGGGGGGACCCGCCACCTACCCGCTACCCGAATTAACGCCACCGACAGCGGGCAGCCGGCGGGCAGACGACTGCCCGCCGTGCACCCGCTGCCCGGAGGTTCGTCGCCGGCGGGTGGCCCTCCACCCGCCGGCCACTCGTTGATTTTTCCCACTCTGGGACCTTGGCTTCCCCGTTTGATGTTCCCCAATCCTCGTGGTGTCCCAACAGACTCCGTTTGTCGTGCCTGAGTCTAATTTGATGTTTTGGGTTCCGGTCGTAGGATAAAAGACTCTTGTGTATTGCATGCTAGTTGAATCGGTAACCCGTTGGCCTAGGAGGAAGGTGTATGAACCCCTTAGGACTATTCTTAGTATGTAGATGACTATGCATAAGCTTTATTTATACGTTTTCCCCCTCCCTATGTGTTAATGTGGGTTGCATGTGCTTGCTACGTGATATATGTGCATGACTCTTAGCTGCGGTCAAATTGGTTATATATGAGCTGTGGTTGATTATCCTGGCTGCGGTCAGTGACACACTTCTAGGGCTGCGGTCCACCTCATGGGCCTCGTGTGCTGTGGTCCACCGACTGAACGCGTCAGGCGGTGTGTAGGGCTACAAGCCACAAGGAAGGCTATAGTTCACCAACTGAGTTCGTCAGGCGGTGTGTAGGGCTATGGTCGGCTGCGATCCACCGAGTGAGCGTGCCAGCGGTGTGTCTGGTCGTAGTTCCCATAAAGAAGGTCATAGCCCATCGACTGAGCCATCAGCGGTGTGTAGGGCTATGATCAACTACGACCCACCGACTGAGCCCGCCAAGCAGTGTGTAGGGTCGCAGTCCCCAAAAGAGGATCACAGTCCACCGACTGAACGCGTTAGCGGTGTGTAGGGCTGTGGTCCGCCGTTGAATTCATCGACGGTCTATACAATTGGCTGCGGTCAATTCCTTCATGCTGCGGTATGAGGTAGGGTGCTGCGGGACCGTGTTAGCGCTATATGCGCTAACCCTCATGTATGGGCATGCGATTGGTCCCGTGGCGCCACCAAAGTGTGCTTGTGTGACAAGGATATCGATTGAATGATGATGTGAATGATATGAAAGTGAACTGTGACCTGTTTATGTGAAGTTGCCTCTATATTGTCAGTTATCATTGTTGAATATGTTTATCCCTATCTGTCGAGTCTAAACCTGGTTTTAAAGCTAGAGTCTCCTAAGTATATACCTTCCTGCTTCAAAATGGTTTTACTATATCTATGTATATATATATATATATATATATATATATATATATATATATATATATATATATATATATATATATATATATCTACCTATATTGCATTTTAACGTGTTAGAGTGGGTTACCAGCATCATTCGCTGAACAGATATATTTGCTTTCAGGCACAGATGTTTAGCTACCGGAGCGCGCTAGAGGACCTCGGCTTAAATATATTAGTCTTTCCTTTCGGCCTGCGTGCCTTGATGATGTAATGACAATGTTTGAGGATATAATTAGTTAGTATAGCCTGTGCATCTGAGTTCTCCAGCTCAGATGTGGCATAACACCCCAGACTCTTATGTTTAGTAATGCTCTGTTTTGGGCTTTTATGAGAAATTACCTTTATTATATAAGTTTTAAAAGTTTCAAAAATCTGGGGTGTTACAGAGAGTTCTTGAAAAAGTTCTACCCAATTTCCAAGACCCAAAGGATGAGGAGGGCAATCCAAAATTTCAGGCAATTGGCAAGTGAATCTCTAACCGAGTCTTGGGAGAGATTCAAGGAGCTAAAGAGGCAATGTCCACACCATGGGATAAAAATTTGAGATTTAATGATGGGATTTTATGAAGCTTTGCTTGATAACTCAAGGATTTTAGTGGATGCTTCCTCGGACGGTTCTTTCACGGTTTTGGAACGAATTCAAGCCGAAGACCTTTTGGAGAAAATTGCTATGAATGGGTCAACATGGTACTTGATGTAGCAAAAATGAGTGATGGTGAGTGTACGGGTGTGAAATGTCGTCCTCTGGGGATTGGGGGTTATGGCATGTAATACGCAATCACAAGCAACTAGGCACTAGTACTAGGAAATGCACAAGAAGCTAAGCAAATCATAACGATGTTAAGCTTATGGTAACTAAACAAAATAACACGAACACAAATGAACAAGATGCAAACACGAAATAAAGAAATAGGACTCAAGCCAGAAAGCATTGTCATCTAGATACTTCAACAACCTATGGGATTAGGGAGAACAAATAACCATGGAATCAAGAGGGAATGCAGTAGGTATCCTAATCTACGAACCACTCTCGTGATTAATAAACACGGATTAGAACAAGGAATTGCCCCACTCTTGTGACGTATAAATTCCAAGTCCATCAAGCACACAAAGCATCTAAAGCCCCCAATTTCCCCATTTTCATAGGAAAAATTGGGTTTATACAAAGGGTGGCTAAAATCCTTAACCCAATTCTCATTGTAGCAAAAAATTCTCCAAAAGCATGCTAATGAATGTGTACATCAAACATTAACAACATACAAACAGAAATCATTCATAAACTCAAGAACCCTAGGTTAGTGTTCTTCCCCCTTTTTGCAATAATCACAAATCGAGCATCAAGAAAGATAATACAACCCTAACTCAAGTCCATAAACTAACCACACATGATTAAATAGCATAAAGAACACAAAAACATAAATTTAAAGCATAAACATTGCAAAAGAAAAGAGATAAGGGGAAGAAAACTTCACTAAAGAAATGGAAGGTAAATCTTGGAATCGAAGTGTAGATCCTTCAATACAAGCAACTAGAAGCCTCCAATAGCATATCTTCTTTACAAAACTATGTGAAATTCTTCATAGATCTAGTTGGAAATGTAAAACCCTAATCTAGAGAGAAGGGAGAGAAAAAACTAAGCTAATCTAACCTAAAAACCTAGAGTGAGAAAGTAGAAAGATGAATAATGATGTGAATGAATCAGATCTGGAATTTTCGCCCTTAAAATCTCACCAATAGCACATTATTTCCCATTTACGCGCGCGTGACACCTCGCGTGACTGGGTTTCCTGATGCATTCTTCACAGATTTTGACCGCAAAGATGTCCGAATTAGCCGTTGTGATCTTCATGATAGTTGTAGCTCTTTGAACTGCCGATCCAAATCTTCTTCAATCAGCTCATTTGGACATCCCTAGCTCCAGATATGCTCATTTTACCGAAGTGTCGCCAAAATGTCGCTTCAGCTCACGTCGCGTTACGCGCATGACTCCGGCGTAAATGGGAATTTGACTGCCTAGATGTCTGAAATAGCCTTCTTCATCTTCACGAAAGTTGTATATCTTTTCAGTTCCGATCCATGGCCACCTGACTCACCTCGATCGGACACTCTTAGCTCCAGATATGATTTTTCTTTCAAAATGTCGCTGAAATGTCTGAAAATTGTCAATATTTTGCTATTTTCACAAATGTAATCAAAACTAGTCCTTGTGCCTAACTTTAATCAAATTAAGCTATTCTAAGCACATAATAGGCCTAAAGGACTCTAATTAAGCAAAATATGACTCTTAATTAAACCATAAAAGTGACACAATTTAACACTTATCAGTACTCGGAGAGATCTTCCCAAAAACCTGTAGGAGGCATTCATGAAGTGGAACAAATCTCAGCCTTGTCAGCCAATGTGGATAATATAGCTTCATTGGTTCAAAAACTAGCTCAATTCACCATCAAAAATAAAACTGTGAGTTATGTTTGTAATCCTCCTATTCCTCCTTCTCAAGTTTTGATGTGTGAGCTTTGTGGTGGTCGACATAATTTGGGAGAGTGTCTCAATGATTGAAGTTCTCTATCTCCCATGGAGCATATTAATTTAGTTGGATATAATAGGCCACCACAACAATCTTATCAACCCCAAGGGGCCTATAATCCAAATTCTTCTAGGAATCACCCAGGTTTTTCATGGAACAATCCAATGGGAGCTGTAAATCCCCAACACTTCGTAAATATAGGTCCACTAGGTTTTCAAGGGCAACAATTTCAAGGTACGCAACCTCAATCCCAATTACCCGCTTTGGAGGCTCTACCACAACCAAACTTGGAGGCCATGATGAGTATGTTGCTCAAGTCCAATTACAAAGTTAGGAGAGGATCAAGCAAGTGAATGAGAGGTTGGATCAATTGAGTGCCCACAATAAGATGCTACAGAATCGACATGCCAATTAAGCATCTACATCTTCCACCAAAGTCAGTGGAAAGTTGCCCGCTTGCACTGAAAATCCTAGAGCACATGTCAATGCAATTGTTACAAGGAGCGGGAAGGTACATGGTGAGCCATCTCCTCCAATTGAAACATCAATTCCAAATAAAATTGTTGATGTGGAGATTGAGGAGAAACTTGAGGAGGAGGTTGAGCCAACTGATGTGAAGAATAGTCCACAAGTTCATGATGAGGTAGAGAAGCCTATGAGAAGGTATGTAACACCATTTCCCTTCCCTCAAAAATTTCAAAAGCAAGAAAAAGAGAGTAGTCCTTATGGAAAAATTTTTAGGGATATTCTTGCTAAGTAAAAGAAATTTGGTGATCATGATATAGTGGCAATGGCAAAAGAGTATAAGGCTTTGGCTCGTAGTGAAAGTATAAGCATATTGAAGCATAGAGATCCTAGAAGATTCATAATCCCTTGCTTTATTGGAGGCTGTATGATCAAAAGGTCCCTTTGTAATCTCGGAGCTAGTGTTAATGTCATGTCTCTTTCTCTTTGCAAAAAGTTGAACTTGGGAGATCCAAAACTAGTTCAACTTACTTTGCAATTCGCGGACCAATCTTCTATGACTCCCATTGGTATTATTGAGGATGTCCCTGTTCGTGTAGATAAGTACTTTGTTCCTTGTGATTTTATTGTGATAGATACCCCGGAAAATCCTGATGTTCCAATTATTTTGGGGAGACCCTTCTTGGCTACTACTAGAGCAATAATTGATGCAATGAAGGGATCTATTATTTTTTACTCTGGGGAGGAAAATGTGGAACTTAATTAATGTCATTAATGAGCCAAAGTCCACTGTAGTTGAAGAATCTTCTATGATTCATAGCATGTTCCATGGCGTTGGAATGACATTTGAGGAGCAAGTCAAGTGGAAAAACTTCTTCGGTGATGCGGTCAATCTCGCGGATCCACCAAAATGAGCTCTCCATATGAGGCCACGTCGAGCTAACGACGTTAAATTTAGCGCTTCATGGGAGGCACCCCATGATATCTTTTATATTGCATTCGTATTTATTTGATTTCTAGTTTTCGTCTTATTTAGTTTTTATTGCTTTCTAGTTTGTGTTATTTTATTGCTTTTTATCCTTCTCTTTTCTCTTGTTCTCCTTTTCTTTAGTTTTGCATCAGGGACGATACAATTTGGGGTAAATTTCAAATTTCTGCTTGGATGACTCAGCTTTTCTTGGTTAATAGGTTACTTGTCATAGCATGCAATTACAATTTCTCTCTCTTATTGGTTTGTGGTATGTTTTGGTGGTACTTGTTGCAATTCAATTTGTGATTGATGATTTGAGGTGTAATACATGATTGATCTATTCTTTTGCTAATAGTCTTGTTAACCACTCAATAATTAGATTAATTCTTGATCTTGTGTGTTATGCATTGCTAGTGAAGGCTTATGTGAGATTTCGGTCATGGGTGTTTTGCTAGAACATGCCTCATTACTCCCTAGAGAAGTCTAAGTTTTGCATGTCTTGAAGTGATTTAGACCATTATTGTTTAGCCGTAGCCTTTAAGTCTGTCCCTACATATGTTGTTACCCCTTGTGTCCCATTTGAGACTTTTGTTTGTTTAAATAAGTGCTAAGCAGTTATCCCATATTTTGATTGTTGTTCTTTGTGTTAACCATCCGCATAAAAACCCTTAGCCTTTAGCCAAATATTTTCCCTTCCACCCTTGAGAGAATGGAGCTTTTATCTTTAAAATGCTTTTAGAAGAGATCTTTATGGAGTTTGTGCCTAAAAATCAATTTTTGTACAAAAGTTCAAGTGTGGGGGTCTTGATTATTGGTCTAGAATTTATTCCTTGAGAAATTGTTGCATTCCAAAGAAAATTCAAAGAAAAGAATAAAAAGAGAAATCATGAAAAGGAGAAAAGAAAAGAAAAGAAAAGAAAAGAAAAGAAATAATAAAAAGATTGAAAAGTTTGAAGTTTAGACCCCCACTTTATTAGGAAATTTCTTTGTTCTTGAGTTGAAATTCTACTCATTGAGTTGTCATTGTCTTATCTCTTCTAAGGTTTTGGAAAAGAAAGATAATTGTGATATTCTCTCCTTTGTGTATTTATCCATACCACTTCTTTGTTAGCCATACACCGTTAGTCCCATTACAAGCTTAATAGAGACCTATTTGATTTTAGCATGCATTCTTAGAATTGAGCCAATGGGAGTATGAATAGCAAGCCTATGGGATCTCATTCAAAGCCGTATTTTGCAAAATCTCAACTTAGTATTTGTGCACACTTGATCGTCACGTACTTTAATAATTTTGGTGCTTGGTTATTGGCTTGAGAATGGGTCTTATGTGCCAAATTGATTTAATTCTTGAAGCTTGTTGTTTTGTAGCAAGTTGGTTGGTCGTATGAAAGGATGTGCAAGAGAGAGTAGGAGTAATTTGTGTTCTTGACTTGTGATTTATTTCATGGTTTTTGCTTGAGGACAAGCAAAGATTTAAGTGTGGGGGAGTTTGATGTGAGTCCAATTGTGCATATTTCTAGTATTAGTTTGATTACATTTGTTGGGTTCAAGTCCTTGAAATTGGTACATTTAATTGCATATTCCATTGTTTTATTATTTAGACATGGTTTACAGATGATGTGAATGTTTTACGGTGTTTGTGAGTGTTTTGCAACCATTTTAGGTCAAGTGCAAGAGCAAGAGATGTGCTAGGACAAATTTGGAGTCAAAATGTACCAAGGAGACTACTAAAGGGGATTGGACGCGTCGAGATTCGGACTCGACGTGTCCAAAAATTCCAGTAGCATTTTAGTTTTGAGTTCAGGGAACTCGACGCATCAAGTTGCGTTGAAAGTCGAGACGCGCTGAATTTAAAAGAGGCGGCCTTCTCCAAATTTAAAGAGGGGGGGTGGGGGGGGGGGGGGGGGCAATTTCCAAAGTTAAAAGGTGGAGCTATTTCCAAATTAATAAAAGTCGGCAATTTCCAAAAGAAAGAATAGAATTCAAATTTCGTCCCAGTTTGACTCCCACTATAAAATCCCACATTGGTTCAACCCTAGAAGACTTATGCTCAGTTTTGGACACAAGAAAGAAGAGAATTGAGAGCCACAAATTGTCTTGGGAAGTAAGAAGAGAGTTAAGGAGATTTGAGAGAATTGCTTGGTTTATTCTTGTACTCTTAGATTATTTTGTACTCTATTATATTTATTATGAATTCTAGTTTAGCCATGCTTCGCTAAACACTTTAGAGATTCTTGTGTGATAGTATTTATGAACCTTTGTGCCTAGTTCTTATAATCTTTAATATATTATTAGTTGGGTTTTATACTTGTGTTGCAATTGTGTTTTGTATTGCTGAAGCTAGTAATTAGTGGCCATAGTTACTTGTTTCTTATGCTATTTTTGTGTCACAAATGGAGTTAGGTATAATTGAGGGCACACACAATTGTAATTAACTGTTACACCTTGGGAGAGGGCAATTTGTTTAAGGAATTTAATTCTTGATTATTGCACATCGGTAGATGGTAGCAGTTAGGAATTTATTATGAATGCTTGTTCTTATTTTATTGCGTGTTTATATCACTGGAGTGAATATTCACTAGGGTTAGAGACTACGTGAGCTCCATACCACCTTTGCATTCTCACACTTGTTTAAACCGAGATTTAATATTGAACTTAGATTGGCACTAGGTGATTAAATACTTGAGTCCCAGAAATCTCATTATCTCCTTATTGTTTTCACAAACTTGCATCCTTTGCTTTATTTTAATTGTCTTATGCAAACATCCATGTCTTTCGTTAGGGTTAGCTTCATAAGAATAAATTAGTAGCTAGTGCTTAATACACTCCACTTCCCAGTGGATCGATAACTCGTTACTCAGAGTTTATTTGTTTGAAAATATACTACAATTAATATGGAAAGCTAACTAAAGCGAAACGTTAACTTCTGAATAGTAAAGGATTGACTAAGGAAAGTCAAATCGGAAAGGTAGTTGATGTATGATAAGGCTTAGGTTGTAGGCTTTCATAGCAAGCTCAGACCTAATTTTATAAAGCCCTGGCCAATTTTCATCCTTAGTTGCTTATTAAGTAAATCAATGGATATGATAATACTACGTTTTACCAAAAAAAAAAAATTGTTAATGTTTTATGGTACCAACTTAGACCAGTATTCAACCTATCTTTCCGGTAGTTAGTTGCTGCTCCAATTCTTCTAATAGATTCTTCCGTTTTTGAATCTGTCATATCGGTAGTGTTATTTCCAGTAGGTTCTTCTGTTTTTTAACCTATCCTTCCGATATGAATTGAAATTCCATTTTACTACAAACTTAGCATTCCAAGCTCATGTTTGAGTTGATTATTCCTTGAATCACATAGAGGCTAGTGCGTATATCAATAAGATGCTCGTCTGTGTAGATATGTTCCAATTTGATATTATTTTTCTTCACATGATCTCTGATGAATATTAATATGCTTGTTCCTTGAATGTAGAACTGGATTCTCCATGATGGCTATAGCACTTGTATTACACACAAGGCGTTGTGCTAATCTCCTTGGCTTCCACTCCATAGTATATCAGCTGCTGGTTCATCAACAAGACTTGGGCGGAACAACTTCCGACTGCAATGTACTCAACTTATATCATTGAAGTGGCTAGAGTTATGCTTTTTGGTGAACTAGGATACTAGTCTTCTCCCTAGTGATAAGCGTCAAAATATGCTAGTTTTGAGGAACCTTTTATAGGCGTTTTTTTGCATGTTTTTAACTTGAAAGTCTTGCTCGTGAGGGTAGTTTATCCTAAAAACACAGTTTCGCACAAATATATCTTCCCAATTGTATTTTGCATGATTATAGATGTTTTTGGGCAAGAAAAGTGGCAAAAGAGGCTAAAAAGATCAAGGCCAAGAAGAGAGCGCACACGAGGACCCGATTGGCGTAAGGAGGACAAGGTGAAAGCGAATGAGAGTTATTCCCAACTTACGAGGGCCTCACGGCGTAAAAACCAGTGTAAATCCGAAATAAGGAAGCCGGACGAAGCTAAGCACTGAAGGGAGTTATTCCCCATTCACGCCGGCGTGACGCCGTGTGTAAATGGGAGGCCGAATGGAAAAGGCAGTATTTAAGGCATATTTCAGATTTCTTGGAGGAGGAGTTACACAATTTTAGATAGATTTTTCATAGTTTTAGATCTAGATTAGCTTAGTTTTTCTCTCTCTAGGTTTTAGCCAAAAACCTTTGGTTTTGCAAAAAAATTTGGAGATTTGTCGCAATTGTGGCTTGGATCTTCATTTTGCCCTTGCGATTTGATGTGCGTCAAATTGTGCACATTTTTAGTATTGATTTAATTATATTTGTTAGGCTTAAGTTCATGATTTTGGTAATTTATTGGCATAATTCTTTATTTTATTATTTATTTATGGTTCACACTTGTTTTGAATGTTTTACGGTCTTTGTTAGTGTTTTTGAACCATTTTAGGTCAAAGATATGAGCAAGGGGAGTTCAATGATGAGTTTGGAGCAATTTTGGACGAGTTCGGGGCCCAGGGGACTAGACGCGACCCTTCTTCTTGCAAGAGACGGTTCGATAGCAGCTTATTGATTCATTCCTATTCCTGCTTGAAGGAAAGTCACAAGTCATGTGTAAGTACGCGTCGAAATTTTCCCGTAGCTAATAATTCGCGCAAAGGAAGTCTCGACGCTTCGAGAAAATTCTCGACGCGTCGAATAAGCAGCCGTTGATGAGGAGAAAACGACGCCTTTTCTCGACGCGTCGAAACGCGTCTGTTTTTCAATAAAAACAGACACCTAAAGTGACGCGGCTGGGCAAAATTCAACATAGGCGCGGGATTTCTTAATCTTTTCCTTCCAAAATTCAATAACACGGATTCCAAGACCATAATTGGTGTTCCCATGCCAAGTCAAAGAAATAATTTTCAAGATGGAAAGTGAAATTAGGGCAATGATTTTCCAAGCAAATTAAATAGGAAATATTGCTAATTTCTCTAGGGTTGATCCCAGCTTTGTACCTACTATAAAATCCCCCTTCCTCAACCATAATTGAGAGAATTCAGAATTCAGAATTCAGAATCCAGAATCCAGAATCCAGAGATCTTTGGAGACAAGAAAGAGAGAAATTAAGAGCCACAATTTATCTTGGGGAGCAAGAAGAAGACTAGGGAGATTCGAGAGAATCGTCTGGTTCATTCTTGTACTCTTTTGATAATTTGTATTACTTTTATTATTATTTTCTATGTATAATTTAGCCATGCTTGGCTAAATTCTTTAGAGATTCTTGGGTAAAAGTGTTTATGAACCTATGTGTCTAAGCTCTTAGATTCTTTAATATATTATTATTTGGGTTTAATGCTTGTGTTGCAATTGTGATTTTATTGTTTGATGTTTGTAATTAGTGGCCACAGTTACTTGTTTCATTTGTTATCTTTGTGTCACAACGAGAGTTAGGCATAATTTAGGGCACACACAATTGCACCTAACTGTTGCACCTTGAGAAATGGTAATTTTGTTAGGGAGTTTAATTCTTGATTATTGCGCATCGAGAGATGGTAGTAGTTAGGAATTTATGATGCTTGATCTTGTTTTATTGGGTGTTTAAGCCACAAGAGTGGAAATTCACTAGTGTTAGTGACTATGAGAGTAGCTCTATACCACCTTGCATCCTCACACTTGTTAAACCCAGATTTTAATATTGTCTTTAAGATTTGGTACTAGGTGATTAAATACTTGAATCCCAGGAATCTCATATTCTCTCTCATTGTTTTCAAAAATCTTGAATCTCTGTTTTATTTTATTTATTTTATGCAAATCAATCATCTAAACAATTGTTAGGATTAGCTCTAATGAATAAATTAGTAACTAGTGCTTGATACAACCACTTCCCAGTGGATCGATAATTCGTACTCCGAGTATTATTTGTTTGCAAATATACTATGCATCACTATTGAAGAGATCTAGCTTGCATTTGGATAAAATCTACCACTTACTCTTTATTGCTTATATCTTGTTTTGCCTATCTTGCAATTGCTTGATCTTGATATTAATGATGGCAGGCTAAAATTCTAGGGATTGGGATTGTTGTGAAAATTGCTATTGTGTTGATGAGTTTGTTTTGATTTCCCATATTGTGGTGATTGATTGTTGATGTTATGGATGTCTTGTTGTTGAGGGAGATCTTTGTAGCTTCCTTGGAGTGGGGCTCAACTCCTTGGTTGATGTTGGACCCTTAGATTTAGGCAAGAGATTGCTAAATCTAGGTAGGCCTTTTGACTCTCTACATTCCCCACCCTAGATCCAAGAGGATAACGGCTCGGGAAGGAACGTAGACAAGATGTGCGTTAAACTGTCTCGTAGAGAATGAGAATTCCTGCGGGAGCCGTATAGACCGAATTGGCTACGCACTAGCAAGCCGTTCCTCTTGACTAGTAACTCGCATTCAAATCAGCACAACCTCTCATTTTAGGGAGTAACCAATCACACAATGCAGTTGGAGCTCCTGACCTGTTTTCCTTTATTTGTTTCCTATTTCTTCAAAGCTCTTCATTCTTCATTCCTTATCAATCAACTCTTTACTCAATCTTGAATCGAATCACTCAAACGCCAAATCAACCTCACTGTACCTTCTGTTCAACTTCCAAGTTGTCATTCCTTGAGTACGATACTCGGGGTTGATCTCACTCTCCATTTTATTCCCATCTACACCTTACATCTTTACACGACCATTGCACACCAAAATCTTTTGACAACGCGATATAAAATGAGAACTGTAAGCGATCCGCGTTACCGTCACCTAGGTATTGGTATGTTCTAGAAGTGTTTTTCTTGTCTATTTGTAACTTGGAAAATCTGCATCAGAATCACCAATTAGATCAAAATCACCCTATTTAACATTCCATATCTCAATGTTTTGGATGCCCTTGAGGTATTTGAGGATCTTCTTGGTTGCATGAAGATGACTTTCTTTTGGATTAGCTTGGAACCTGGCACACATTCATACTCCAAAAGGTAATATCTGGTCTGTTTGCGAAATATAGGAGAGATCCAATAATGCCATTATACATAGTCCGATCTACACTCTTGCCATCTTGATGTAAGTTCATAATCACGATGGGACCAAACACTTTCCTTTTATTAAGCGAGTTAAGCTCTGCCTCAATTGCCTCTTTCCATTTTAACCAGTTAGGGCGCTTTCGACACCCTATTATTGATTTTGGTTCTAGATCCAGATTATCATGTGATACGTTAGAGGCAATTACAAAAGCAAATGTGTCATCGACGACTATCAAATCTCTGTTATGAGTTTCTCCTGTATTAACAAAGTTTATGGCAGCTTCTATGTTTACATCAACAAGATCATTGTCATTTCCCATAATATTCTGATCTGGATGTTCTGCCTCCCTAGTGTTAATATTACATGGAGCACATGCAAGTTCACTGGATGCTTCGTCTTCATGACGGTTAAAAGTTTTATGGAGCACTAAGACATTTTACCAATTCTCGTTTTCCGCAAATTTAAATCTTTTTGCACAACATGGTCTACCACGCTTCTGCCGATGGGGAGTGTCAATGTGCACACTCGGTCCCCCGACGACCTCTACTTTCGAATGAATATTCTCAACAGGTATATGGGACCTAGTCACTCCACTATAATCAATGAAAACATCTAGCAAACTATTTGTTAAATTATGCAAATTAATAATCTCCTAAACTTCTACTTTTGTTTGACTAGTACGAGGATCTAGATAGTGAAGATTTTTTTTATCCCATGAAATTTCTCGGCATTTTGTTAAATATGGACTTTTATCTCCCCCTAATGTCGGGAAATGATCTTCATCAAAGATGCATTCAACGTACCTCGCAGTAAACTGGTCCTGTAACACCCCCCAAAACATGCTATACAAAAAGCCTTAACACATGCGGATATCACAGCAAACACTAGCACAGCGGAAGATAAAAAGGGTAACTGGTTAGACATAAATCCAAAACATGGGGTGTTATGCCACGTTTACCAACAACGATAAATGCTACTGCCAAATCTACATGGTATACAACTATCCCAAAACTCACAAGTCTAAAACTAAACCGGCTCACAGGCCGTAAGACAAACGAAAGGAGCTACACTATCGGGCACTAGACCTCGCGCTCGTCTAGACATCACCTGAAAGAATATAAATAAACATGGGACGACGCCCGGTCAACAAATAATGCTAGTAACCCACCAATACATGTGAAATAACATACATAGGTAAGGTATAAATTGTAAAACCATTTTCGAAACGGAATACATATATATAAGTGTAAAACCAAGAGTCAAAGCTAACATAAGACTCAACACCCTCAACAAACAACACGGGAACACATCCCAAGACCACAAGAACAACACGACTCACAAAAGAGTCAAGGCATGATCTATCATCACTCAATAGATCAAAACCCGACAAGTACAATGCAAAAGAATAAGACTTACACAACCGGCAACACATGCCTTTGTGACTACACACGTCACAAGAGGAGAACTCACAACACCGGCTACAATAGCCCTCGTGACATCACCCATCACGAGTTGATATGCCTGCCTTATGCCCTGTTCCAACCTTATGGCTACCCCCAACCTTGTTTCTTCTTTCCAACCATTACCTCCAGGACCCCTATACTTCTTAGTCCAACCTTTTCCCTCCGGGACCGTCGTCCCCCACCAACGACCACCAACGAGACCACCAATTTCATAGTACACAAGGTACCGCACACACACACGGCACCACATGCCACCCAAGAATCACGTGGACCCATCACTCAGGCCACAACTCCATAATCACGTCACGGCCACCACGAGGACCGCTGCAATACCTTGGTGACTAGTCTCCCATACCACTAATCGTGCAATCCAGGTAAAGCCACACACGCATCACACTTTAACAGGAATCAATCAACGGATTACAATGAAGGTATGAAACATACTCAATCAAGGAATGGGTCACAACCCACAACAACAACGATGAATAACACAAGTTCTCATCAACCAATCGGAAGGTACAAACAACACACACGCTAGCATTTAACACCGAACTAGCATGCTTATCAAACGGGTAAACGAAACGTAGTTCCGAAGAACACACAAGACTCATTACGGTTCAACGAAACACAATGTTGAACACTTAGCACGATTCAAGACACCAAAGACCTACATGAATACCTACCATATAGTTATAGACATACAAAAATCAAAAAGACACTCAAATAGTTCCACAAAAGAACATCGGGAAGTCAAAAGACCAAATACCGAGTCAAAAGAATCACGGGGAACAAATCCCATCACAACACCGAAGTGTTCCCTATGGGTGGACCCACGGGTAAGCCCCTACCCGGTGGTTCTGCCCGCGGGTACACTACCCACGAGGCCAATGTACCTGCGGGTGGGCGGCGGGTAGAGCTCTGCCGTCGTTCCGCCCGCGGGTACATCCCTGTGTCCAAAAATAATCCCTTTGGGGATTTTCAACTCCAAGCTCAAATTCAAGTCCAAAACATGCCAAATCTCACACATTACAACCAAAGCGCCCAGAGGAACTACGACCAAAATAAAAATACAAAAATCCAAAAACCCACAACCACTCCGGCCGGTAAAGAACGCCGGTTAAAACCCCACCATGGAAAACTAAAAATGCGACCGGATAAAGAACGACAAAATAAAAGAATGGATGAACATAATACCGGTATTTGAAGCAGAAGAGATTCCCCTAAGCCTCTTGGACAACCTACTGCTTGAACCAGCCATGAAAAAACCGCAACTTTGAGTACGCTGGAGAGATTATGCGAAGTGTTGAAGACGCGGGTGAAGAAGGAACGAGAGCTGATGGGAAGCAGAAGAGACCGAGAAAGAAGACAGCGAAGATAGCAAGACAAAATTCCTATTTTATCTACTCTCTTTACCAAATTAACTCCGTTAATATGCGTAGACATAATAAATGCCAAATGAAAATTACAAAACAACCCCTAAAACAATCACACGTGTATTCCATCAACACGCCATCTGACCGTTCAAAAAAAACCCATCAACGACCAAGAAGAGTGCTCACGAGCTCATCTGCCAAGGGGGTGTGCACCGGATCCAATATATATATATATATATATATATATATATATATATATATATATATATATATATATATATATATATATATATATATATATATATATTCCGTTTCGAAAATGGTTTTACAAACTTATATCTTACCTATGTATGATATTTCACATTTATTGGTGGGTTACCAGCATTATTCGCTGACCGGGCGTCGTCCCATGTTTTATATGCTTCTTTCAGGTGATGCTTAGACGAGTGCGCGGTCTAGTGCCAGCTAGTATAGTTTCCCTTTTATGCTTTGTGGCCTGTGAGCCAATCTAGACTAGTACTCTGTTGGATGTTTTTAGATTTTAAACAATGCAGATTAAGCCTGTGTGTTCATCTCTGGGTGAGCGTGGCATAGCACCCCGTTTCCTCGTTTTATATATATCTTATCTTTCAGTCTTCCGCTGTGTTTGGTGTTTTGGTTTAAGTTATCTGCATGTTTTAAGGCTTTAAATAACTTGGTTTTAGGGGGTGTTACAGTTGGTATCAGAGCCTAGGTTTTGAGCCTAGGAGGGTTAAGTCTAGACTTTCTAAGTGGATAAGAATGGTTTGAGACCTTAAAGTGACCTTAAGAATCTAAGTGTTAGGCTTAGGACTCTAGGTTGCGCGGTGAGCTGAGTGTTGCTTTCAGTTATTTGCTTGCTTGTTGTCTTCTGGTAACCGTGTTGTTGTTTTTTTACCGTAGTGTTATTATAATTTGTATAAGTTATTGTAAGTTTTAAATTAAATTTGCAGTTATGGCTCGATTGCGTTTAATAACTCGTACTGAAAGAAGGAAAAGATGTGTAGCTGTATTGCGTGTATGGTTGGATATGTGTGCTTCTGTGAGTTTATTGTTTATCATGATGATGTCAACCTTGACAATTTTGTGTTCTACTAAAAAACGAGTGAAATCTTATATTATAAATACTTTAGGGTCTCGAGAATATATGTTACGAACTGTGTATTCATGTGATGAAAAATGCATATCTCAACTTAGGATGAATCGACATGCTTTTGTGAAGTTGTGTGCAATGTTACAAACTATAGGAGGGTTAAGGCCAACAAGAAATATGCTTGTTGATGAGCAAGTAGAAATATTTTTACATATTATTGCTCATCACGTAAAAAATATGATCATTCAAAATAATTTTCAAAGGCCGGGAGAAACTATTAGTCGATACTTTAATATAGTATTGAATGTTGTTTTGAAACTCCGAAATCATTTATTCAAAGATTCTGAACCAGTTCCAGCTACCTCTACAGATCATAGATGGAAATGGTTTAAGGTAGTTAAACATATCCCCTACAGTTGAGTTATAAGTTTAATTATAATATGAATATATATTTAATAATATTTGATATTATTTCTAGAATTGTCTAGGCGCTTTAGATGGAACTTTCATTAGAATACAAGTGCCATCAGAAGATAAACCTAGATATCGATCTCGCAAGGGTGAAATTGCAACAAATGTATTAGGTGTATGTACACCTAATATGCAATTTGTGTATGTTCTTCCGGGATGGGAAGGATTTGTAGCAGACAGTAGAGTTCTTCGGGATGCATTATCTAGAAGACATCCATTTAAGGTCCCTAATGGTAAGCATTATAATATTAAATTCCAATTATCATGTAATATAATATGCATTCGTATTAAACTATAAAGTTATGTTTCTAGGTTGTTACTACTTAGTTGACGGAGGATATGCTAATAGTGAGGGATTTTTGGCACCATTTAGAGGTCAAAGGTACCACTTAAATGAATGACGTCAAGGTCATCAACCGACAACTCCTCAAGAATTCTTTAATCAATTAATCATTTTATGAACAATGTAACTTTCATTGGATTGTTTTGAGTATTTTGTTCAAAATAACATATGTTATGCTTCTTTTGAATATTGTGTATATATTTTTATAATTTCTATTTATGTCCCTTTTTTGTAGATCTAACTTTAATTTTTGTATATATTCTTGTGAATACATTTTAAAATTATTTATTTAATGATTATATTGATAAGTTTACCCAACATTTGAATCTTAACCAAATAGTTAATAGTTTGAAACCTTAAACCTTAAACCTTAAATAGTTAACTTCTAGTGAACTTCATGTGCTGAACTATATGCATGGGTGCCTCTGTTTCCCATTGTTAATCACTATACAACATATTTTTACCTACTCCAAGTATCTTTATAGTTTATCCTACATCTTTTCACAATTATTACTGCCTTGATCCTAGCATTGGGAAAAAAATTATTGCTCTGCATGTTTGTTGCAACAAAACTGAGTAGGAATTCATAATTACTTGAAAAACAAGAATGAATTCATAATCTATAAGTAACTTGGAGCAGAGTATGGGGGAATCTTAAGCTTTCTTTAATTTGTACAGTGTATGCTATTTTAGATTTGTTTATGCAGTGTATGCTACTCATATGGTACCATTTTTATGTACAGGTAGTTATAAATTGGCCAAAGGAGAATCTTAAGCTTTCTTTAATTTGTACAGTGTATGCTATTTTAGATCTGTTTGTGCATTGTATGCTACTCATATGGTACCATTTTTATGTACAGGTAGTTATAAATTAGCCAAAGAGAAATCTTAAGCTTTCTTTGTACACTCCAGTTAGGTAATTTGTTATTTACATTTTCTTTATGCATTGGAAACATATGATATGATCTGTGTGAGACAATTTTTTATTTCTTTCCCTTTTGTAAACAGTGAGACAGTGTCGCAACGTAACTCAAAGCAAAAGAGTAAAAGACTGATGTCCCAACCTCCCATACTAGATGACCTCGAATTGAATGATGACGCAATTTTCTTTGCAAGAGGAATAGATCAAAGATTCTAACTTTTTTTTTTGTGAGGCTACTTATGCGTATAAATGTATAAATGTAGGAAGTATTTTGATTTATAAAGTAGCATTTTAGAATTGGAAACTAGTTTTTTGGAGGTGGATATTAGAATGAAAACGTTGTGTAATTAAATTTGCTATTGAAATGTATAAAGCTTTGTAGTGATATTGTATTGTTATGCAATTATTACTTGTTCTAAAAATGCCAAACCAATGTATAATTTGTATGAAAGAACATTTTAAAAAATAAAAAAAAAAATTACTTATTATTTCCGACCAAAGATGGTCGGAAATCAAATAAGATTTCACGGGCTGCCCGGATTTTCCAGCCACATGGGGGTCGGAAACAAAACCATCCAAAGGTTGGCTGGTCTGGAATTTCCGACCACAATAACCACATTGTGGTCGTAAATGCCAGACCAGCTAACTTGTTGGTGGACGTTAGCTTTCCGACCTCTTTGGTTAGTGGTCGCATTCCGACCACCAGTGCCCATAGTCGGAATTAGCGACGGAGGATTTTCCGGATGCCCCATTTGGTCGGAACAGTGGTCGGAAGGGTTGTTTCCGACCGGTTTTGGGCATTTCCAGCAGTGATAATTTGTCATTAATAGAGCAAAACAATCTACTGTCGTGACTTTAGAAAGTTCGATCATGAATTGCTTAGATGTACTAATAAAAAATTTAAATATATAATATTTTGTTTCAAAGATTAACAAAATTTATATCAAAATTTTTAAACTTCTTTAATAAAAGATAGAAAAATCACACTTTTATTGTGTTAATTATTTTCATTTTTGTAATGTAGTTCAACTCTTAAGTAAACAAAATTGGTTTTATAATTTTCAGTGCAGTTGTCAATTTTGTCCATCAATTCTATTAGATTGAAGGACAAAATTGACAACTTCAACAAAAATGGAAGGATCACATTCACTTACTTAAAAATTAAGAAATTACATTTCAAGATAAGAAAGATTTAACGATTAAAAATGTGAATATCCCATAAAGGTATTTTCTTTAATTACATTTATTATACTTTTTTTATTTTCTCACAAGTGATAGCTATGTATAATTATGTGTATATATTTATATAAAGTTGTATTTTTTCGAATAGGAAATTATGTTGTTTAATAATGGCATAATTTTTTTCAAAAATCATAAAATCTTTTGTGAAACCATATTAGGTGATGCTTCGAAAATCGTAAAATACCATAAAAACTTTTTAAAAGGTTTTAGGATACCAATTGTAGGCTCAGGTCTGAGGGTAAAAAATAATAATAATAAATTCATATACAGACTCTAGCAAATTATGCAGTGCAATCGTGGTGCACACGGAATTGGATTCATAATTTCTATACTATAGACCCATAATTTTTATACTATAGATTCATAATTTCTATACTATAAATTCATAATTATTAAACTCTATATTCACAATTACAAAACTCTATGTTCATAATTTTCAATGTTCATATTCCCAATTGTTGAAATTTGTATTCACAAATCATTGAATTATATGTTCTTAATTTGATAACTATACAATTTAGAAATTATGAATCTATAGTATAGAAATTATGAATATATAGTATAGAATTATGGATCTATAGTATAGAAATTATTGATTCAATTCCATGTGCACCTTGCATGGTGCACACGGTTGCACAGCATAACGATCCACAGACTCAAGCTTGGGCTTAGGCCTTAGGTTTCTCAATAGTTATATAGTGGAGTGTGACACCCCATAAATCTGAATTCTATTTGAGGATTAATTAAGTAATTAATCCTAGCTTAATTGATAGTTTATTCCTAAAATCCTGAAAATTCAATAGTCGGGGACTAGAAATTTACTAGTCAATCTAAGTCAATGGGTTGTACTCTAAGCTTTGGGAATTGTTCCCTTGTCTCCTTACACTTTTTCATTTTAGTAAGGGTAAAGAAGACCTTTCACCTTATGATTGTATTCCAAGGTAACCTAGAGTCATCTTTCATTCTTTTCCCTAACACCCTAAAAAGAAAAGCTCTTCTTTCTCTCTAGAAATTAGCTAGCTTCTTCTTCAAGCCAAGTTTGGACATTCCAAGATTCTTCAAGATAGTCTCCAAGATTCAACCTTTCTTACTCTTGAGCATATAGGAGGGTAAGATCTTTGGTCCTTTAGTGTTTTTAGTACCTTTTGAGGTGCCTTTTTCTAAAGATGAAATCTTTGTTGCCTTTTGGTGTGCTTGTGAAGTAGAAGTTGGAGGAGAGCCTTGATAGAAGCTTGAAAGGGTGTGATAAGTGAAGTTGTAGGCTACAAGAGGTAACCCATGCCTTACAAAATCTATTTTCTTACCTATGTGATGATTTCTTGACTTCTACTTGTGATTTTTGCTATGAAATGTGAGTTTTGATGCATTGTCTTGTGAGAATGCATATCTAGAGCTTGTTATTAGGGTTCTTCTGTGCCATTGCTTGGCTATTCCTTTGATTCAAGTCATGTTGTTGTATTTTGTGAGATTTTGGGTGTTTTGGACTTGAATTTGAGCTTGGTGTTGAAAATCCTCGAAGGAATTAATTTTGGTACAGTTGTGTACCCGCGGGCGGAACGGCGGGTAGAGCACCACCCGCCGCCCCACCTGCGGGGTACGTGTGTTTGTGGGAGTGGTTCCCGCGGGCGGAACCACGGGTGGAGGTCCACCCATGGCCCCACCCGCGGGGTACACTAATGGTGGTGTTTGGGGATTTGTTCCCCGTTATTCTTTTGACTCGGTAATTTATGTTTTGACTTCCCGATGTTCTTTTGTTGGGCTATTTGAGCGTCTTCTTGATGTTTCGTAGGTCTAGAACTGTATGTGATTCCATGTAGGATTTGGTGTCTTTAATCGTGCTAAGTGTTCAACATTGTGATTCGTTGAACCATGATGAGTCTCGTACGTTCTTCGGAACTATGTTTGGTTTACCCGTTTGATAAGCATGCTAGTTTGATGTTGAAATGCTAGCGTGTGTGGTTTGTTCTTTCCTATTGTGGATGATAACTTGTGTTGATCATCGTTGATGTTGGATTGTAGTCCTTCCTTGATTGAGTATGGTTTCATATCTTCGTTGTGATCCGTTGATTGATTCCTATGATGATGTGTGTGTTGGCTGTACCTGGATTGCACGATTAATGGTATGAGACATTAATCACCAAGGTACAGATGTGGTTCTCGTGGTGGCCATGAATTGAGTTTGGTGGTTTGTTATCGTGAGTATAGCTCACAAGGTTTGGCGGTTTTGTGATATGATCTTGCAATGTACCCTCGTGTACTGTGCGTTCGGCGGTTTTGATTGGCGGTTGTTGGAGGGGGAACGACGATTCCTGGAGGAAAAAGGTTGGACTTGGAAGTATAGGGTGACACTCAGAGGTAAAGGTTGGAACTGTAATAAGGCCGGGGGTAGGCATAAGGTTGGAATAGGGCATAAGGTTGGAACTATGTTTCTTGTGACATGAAGTGTCACTGTGGCATGAAGTGTCAATGTGTTGATGTCTATCCTTATCTGTTGAGCATGTCGAGTGGTATTCTACTTTGTGATCAGTAGAATACACCTCGAGTTGTACTTCTTGTTGTTGTTGTCTTGCCGTGATGTTTTCTGCTTTGTGATTAGTAGACTACATCTTGAGCGGTGTTGAGTTGTTCTGTTGTCGTTCTTGTCTTGATGTTGTCTTGGGATGTGATTCCCTGTTCTTTTGAGAGTGAAATAGAGTCTTTACAGTTGACTTATCTCTTTATGACTTTGAACTGATATATACTGTATTCCGTTTCGAAAATGATTTTGTAGTATATTATCTTTACTTATACTATTGAACGCGTATTGATGGGTTACTAGTAATATTCGCTGACCGGGCGTCGTCCCCTTTCTTTATGTGCTTTACAGGTCCTGAGTAGATGGCAAGAGCGTTAGACATGGATAGTTTAGATCCCTTGAACAGTTTAGTTGCGTTTTGGCCTGTGTGCCACTGATGTTGAACTTGTTAGATTGATGGTTGTAGTTTTTGCCTGTGCGTTCACGTTGGGGTGAACATGGCATAGCACTCCTTGATTTTCTCCGTTTTATGTTTAGACTTCCGCTGTGTTATGCTTAATGCTATCTATTGGTTAGTTTGCCTTGCATATTTAAGCTTTAAATTGGCATGAAAATCGAGGGTGTTACATGGACCATGATTCACAGTGCTATGTGAACCATGATCGTCAAATGAAACTGTAGTAGAATTAAAATGATACTTTAGTGTTGCTATAATGAAACTAGTGTGAGTGGAAAATGAAACTAAAAAACAGAGTTCATTCAACAACGTAATTGTCAAATGAAGCTGTACTATAATTAAAATGATATTTTAGTGTTGTTATAATGAAACTAGTGTATATGAAAAATGAAACTAAAATCTAGAGTCATATAATAACATATATTGTCAAATGAACTTAGAGTGTAATTAAAATAATACTTTAATATTACTATTGCTAGAAATGAGGGAATACTTGCTCAAGACTAAGTGACCGTCAGTGTACTTGAGAAAATCATTAACAAAAATACAATAAAATAAAACATAACCATCAACATGTTTAATGCATCAAAATATATTTTATTTTTATGATTAGGGTTTTAGTAAAGGTTTTAATCTCCATTCTCCATTATATCGCACTCTCAACCTCACTGTATTTCTCCCCTCATCGACAGATTTGACGCCATATTCGCCAATTAGAGAGAAGGAAGAAATTGACCGGAGTCAAATACCTTTTTTGACCAGACATACAAAGATGAAATTGCCCCTTAGACTAAATATTAATTGCCTAATTAAATTTTTTTGATGAGATTTGGCCGGCAATTTGGCCGGAGTTACCAAAATTGATAAAAATTGAATAATTTTAAAAGTCGTGGGTTGCAATTAACAATACCCCAATAGCCATAGGACCAAAACTGAAATTTACTCTATTGGAAAATTTAATACTACTCAGGAATTATTCTTCCAAAAGGCTGAACCCCAACCCTAAGGGCTCTCCACACCCCGACCCAACAAAGTATTTGGGAGGATGTAAATCATGGTAACTCAACTGAACATGAACCACAGAGGCTAGACCGTGCTCACTGCGCACAAGGAACCCCCCTACTCAGGAATTATTTGTTACTTATAAAGGAAAGTGTAATACTTTTGAGTAAAAATGTAATACTTTTAAATAAAAATGTAATATTTAAGGGTTTAATAGTTATGAGAAAAAGTTAATGTTAATTCATGATAAATTGATTAATTGTCCCAAAAAAAACATACTCTGCCTTGCGTAAAGTTGCTAGAGTACGATTAACTTCTGAATTTGAAATCACTACTTATATACCCAGCACGACCATAATTTACAAGAACATTCTGTAGTCTTAGTAAGAGGGGAAAGGGTTAAGGATTTATCCAGTGTGAGATATCACATTGTTTAGGCCGGGAACCCTAGACGTTGTCGGAGTAAAGGATCGTCAACAAAGGCGTTCCAGTGCGTTGTAGATTCTTATCTAAGACTTGAATCATTTGATGATGTCATGTGAATCGCTATGAGAGAAATTGTAATACTTATGAGGAAGATTATAATACTTTTAAATTAAAATGTAATATTGAAGTAACTAATAATCACAAATTTATGTTACTAAACATACAACATCTTTAACAATAACAAATCTTTAATATTTATTTCAATTCTTAAAAAACAGGCCGGGACACATTTCTGTGAATCGTTATATCGGGGACCAGGGTCCACAGTGCATCGTAGACCCTGATCCAATACACATAATTTGACTTCAATACTACAAGACTACAAGTTTAAATGTATTTAACATCATTTATACATTTTAATTTAGTAGAAAATCATGTTAATTTTAGATTTTGAGATTAATAATTAAAATATTATTTTTAACAAAAATATTAATTTTAGAAAAGTGTGTGACTGTGTGTAATGTGTGTGTGTGTGTGTGTGTGTGTGTGTATATATATATATATATTAATTATTATTGATGTATCAAGAGGTTGACGTAGCTTAAGTGGAAAGAATTTAAATTAGTTGTTATGAGGTTAATGGTTCAAATCTTATTTTAAGCAAAATATATTAATTTATAAAAAAAATTATATATTTAAAAAATATAACAAATTACGGGTCTAGCCCGAAATCGGCCCACAAGAAGCTCGGGGCCCAGACCCTGAACCGGCCTGGCATGGGACCGGCCCTGGATACTATGGGCCGGTCCTGAACTGCGCTGACCAAGGCCTTGGCCCAGCCCAGGCCCGGGTTTTGGCCAGCTTTAATACACATACACATAAACATGATATAATTAACATGAACATGAATTCTGTGCATTATGAACATGAATTCTGTACATTATGAATATGAATTCTTTGTATTATGTTAAGAGTTTATGTGTCTTCATTATATCGTGTTTATGTGTATGTGTATTATAAACATAAATTCTGTACATTATAAATATAAATTATGCACATTATGAAATCAAATTATGTGTATTGAACCAGGATTCACAGTGCATTGTAGACCCTGGTCCACGATATAAATTGCCCATTTCTGTGCTTTATGCACCACACCCCAGCCAAGACCCTCTTTGCAAGCAGATGTGGATTCTTGCCATGGGGGGGGGGGGGGGGGGGAGGGGTGCAAATCAAAATCCAACTAGAAGAGATCGAAAAGGCTTGATTCAAGCTCGCGTGCGCCAGCACCTGCTGGCACGAATGTCGTCCGGAAATTGGCTGGCCTTACGGGCTAAGTTATGCCAAACTTCGGTATCATTTTCCAACTGATATAGTCACTTGGTTCGGCCGAGTTCGACCGAAACCGAGAGCACCTACTCTCGTGCTATAGAGAGCACGAGAGGTTGTGGTGCACCGAGAGCACAACTCTCGTGCATCAGTGATCACGAGAGGTGCACTCTCGGGTTGCACCACAGCACGCACGAGAGATGTACTCTCGTGTGAACCTGCACCCCAACGGTCTGAAACCCAAAAGTTCAGCCTGTTGTACAGTTTAAACTCATCTGTTATGGAATTAATACTGTTGTAATTCCAATATTAAATCTGAGTTTAATCCTACTTAATGGGTGGCTGTTACAGGTGTTACACAATTGGTTTTAATACCAATTTAATGGCCATGTTGAATGCTATCCCTTCAACAGCCCTATATAAAGAGAGGTAGGGCAGAAGCATTTTACACAGTACACGAAACTAAGGAATTCCAGTACAGTTTTGCTTCAAAACTTCTGCTTCTACTCTCTTCTTTAGCCAACTAGTGTTCTTGCTGTGCTTTGTTTGCCGGGTTCTTTGTTTAGGTGCATAAACAAAGAATCGTAGCACGTTTTATCCTGGGAAACCTAGGCTACAACGCTCCTAGTACTTGTGGGAGGTAGCAAATAAGGTTTTAAGGAAAAGAACTTTGTGTTCGAACTCGTGCTAAACCTATATCCAAACACTCTACCTTTTCCTTCCCAGCTTTCTGTTTTTCCCTTATAATTATAATTTTTCTGTAGAATTATTATTTTTGGGATTTTCCACCATATTACCCAACAAACATTACATTGATTTAGAAATACAATGCATACAAATTAATTCCATCATACTTACTCATCTAAAAACTTCTTCATTTGCTTATCGTACAATTGTTTTTGCGTTTCATTCATACTTGATGTATCTAGTTGCATAAACTGAATGAGAAGTTTATTTTTCTCAGTTTGTTGTTGTTGTTGCAGCTTTTCTTCTTGTCGCTTCATATATTGTTTCATGAGGTTTATTTTTTCCATTTCCACACTAACTTGCGTTTCAACTTGCTCGCCCAAACTTTTTGATACCGTTGACTGTGTTGTTGATTGCATTCTTTTTCCTTTCGCCTTAGAAGCGTCCCTTCCCATGGGACGAGAGCTAGACCCTCCCACATATGGTGTCTCACTTGGTTGTGAATTTGATGATGAAGATGTGTATTTACCTGACTCCGTATTTTTCGTTCGCTTTGGACGTTCATCTCTGGTTAAGTTAACATCAATGCCACTCCCAGCTTGGTTACACCATTTCTCTTCATTCCTTAGCACTTCCCAAGCATGCAAAAACATAAAACTTTCCTTCTCAATCTCGTGATATAATTGCATGGCCCTATTTTTTTTATCAGCCTCATTTAAGCCACTTTCCCTCCGATGCAAAATATATTCATAATAGCCGGCGAATTTTGAAACTGAATGATTTAGCCTCCCCCAACGATTCTGCAATCCCATTTTATTCTTTTTGGCTTGCTCAGGTTGGCTCCGGTACAGATTATAAAATTCTACAACTTGATTCCAAAAGCTATTACCACTTTGATCCTTTCCAACTGCAGCATCTTTACTAATGTTGAGCCATGCGCTGCATAACATCATGTCATCCTTATTTGTCCATCGAGTTTTCAATATGCCTGGTGGTCGTGTTTCTTGAGGTGTTGACATTTCATGAGTGGAGTACTCAGGAAATTCTCGCAAAGGTATATTTGTTGTATGAGTAGGATGAGAAACCCCAGTGGGAGTAGACATTGGAGTAAAACTAGAATATGATGGATGATAGGTTGGGGGAACACCTTGAAACAAGAAAGGTAATTGCTGATAATTCACATTGCTCATTCCAGGAAGAAAGGGGAATTGAGTGATTGGAGGTTGTGGGTTTTGATTGGCTTCATTAGGGTCATTATGTGAAAGTACTAGAAGTTAAATAATGGATCGCGTGGAGGATCCATTTGAAGGTTTCGAAATATTTCGTAAAGGAAGAAGGCAAAGGAAGGAAGAAGGCAAATGATGGATGAAGTAATATGCAAGAATGATCATGTACTTATACGTGGGATGATACACAACTTTTCTTCAACTTATTATTAGATTCCATACACTAATTTCCTCCCCATAATTATTAGATTCCATATACAAATTTCCTCCACCTAATTATTAGATTCGTTAAATAAATTTCCTTTAACGTATTATTATATTCCATACCCAAACTTTTTACAAACTCAGATGATATTTGTACACAAATTTCGTACAGAAATGATGATATTCTCTACCCAAATTTCCTCCAAAAAATGATGATCCATTATTTATACGTAGGATGATACACAAATTTTCCTAAACTAATTATTATATTCCATACACAAATTTCGTTCACCTAATTATTAATTCCATACACAAATTTCCTTCAACGTATTATTATATTCCACACCCAGACTTCTTACAAACTCAGATGATATTCCATACACAAATTTCCTCCACCTAATTATCAGATTCCATACACAAATTTCCTCCACCTAATTATTACACTCCATACACAAATTTCCTTCAACGTATTACTATATTCCATACCCAAACTTCACAAATTTTCTTCAACTAATAATTATTAGATTCCATACACAAAATTCCTTCAACGTATTATTATATTCCAACTCATATGATATTCTCTACCACTTCAAGAAATGATGATCCATTATTTATACGTTGGATGATACACATTTTACTAAATCTCATTACTCTTTCTTCCCCTCCCAAACTCATTACTCTTTCTTTCATATACTATGGATGATGAGTGGAACTCAATCGGTGATTCTAATTTATTTTATTCTGAATTTTCAACTGAAAATTATGAAAATCCTCCCTTCTCTAACTCATCTTCTTCACCCCAAGACCCAGATAATCCTTTTTCTGAGCAAAATATCATTGAGTGGTTCATGGATGATACTCTATCGAACCTAATAAACCTACGACGATAAGCTATAGAAAATCAGGCTGCATCGTCTCGGCGTAGAAGAAGGCCAAGACAGGTCATTGAGAGAAATCGTGAAGAAGCAGATCAATGTTTATATAATGACTATTTCTCTAATAGTCCAACGTACACCGACGATTTATTTCGGCAAAGGTTTCGAATGCGAAGAAATTTATTTCTTTGCATAGTTGAAGGTGTTACAAATTATGACCAATATTTCCAAAGTACTATAGATTCTACCGGTAGACGGAGCTTTTCGTCACTACAGAAATGTACAGCAGCAATGCGTATGTTAGCGTATGGGAGTTCTGCAGATTCCATTGATGAGAATATACGAATGAGTGAGATCACTATAATGAAGTGTATAAAGAGATTTGTTCAAAGTATAACTGATGTGTTTGGGGAAGAGTACTTGAGAAGGCCAAATGTTGTAGACGTACAAAGGCTAATGCAAATTGGAGAACAAAGGGGCTTCCCAGGTATGCTAGGGAGTATTGATTGCATGCACTGGGAATGGAGAAATTTTCCAACTACCTGGCATGGACAATATGTTAGAGGAGATCACGGCTATTCAACCATTATACTTGAAGTTGTTGCTTCTGCAGATTTGTGGATATGGCATGCTTTCTTTGGTCTTGCAGGTACATTAAATGATATCAATGTGTTGCACCGATCTCCCATCTTCCACAAGGTCTTGGAAGGTAAAGCACCTTAGGTAAATTTCGTTGTTAATGGTAACCATTACAATTTGGGTTATTACTTAGCAGATGGAATATATCCAAGTTGGGCAACCTTTGTGAAGTCAATCCCCTTATCTCAAAGTGCAAAACATAAATTATTTGCAAAGAAACAAGAAGCTGCAAGAAAAGATATAGAAAGAGCATTTGGAGTGCTCAAAGCACGATTTGCTATCATTTCTAACCCGGCACGCATGGGCTCCAAAGAAACACTTGGACAAATTATGAGAGCATGTATAATCATTCACAATATGATTGTAGAGGATGAACGAGATTCATATGCTATTGATTCTAATTATACGAATGAAAGTGTGAATTGTAATGTATCTACACCTAAAAATAGTCCTAGCCACTTCATTCGAAATGAGGATTATATTCAAAATCATGCAATGATTCGCAATAGGCCAACAAACCATCAACTACGAGAAGACTTAATTGAGGAGATAAGGAATCGGTTTGGTGGAGAAGAAAATTAATGAATAAATGTATTTGCTTTCAATGTAATCCGTTAGTTGTAATCTCTTAAATTTTAATGCTTTGAGTACTTTCGTAGTTGTAATTTGTTTCATTTCAGTGTTGTCGTAGTTGTAATTTGTACTTGGGTTAATTTTATGATTTCAATTACTTTGAATTTGTAAGGTTCATTTGAGGTTTAGTTTTACAATTCAAATCGTGGTATAATATGCACTCGGTTATATACCATACATAATACGAATAATTTCTTAAATTATTTTTTAAAATAAATTCATTAAAATTACGTGTCTAAAATTTATGTTGATATACATACATTTTTTTTTTGTAAGATTGATATACATACATTCATTACTATACGTAAATTAATTCATTAATACATACATTTAGTTTTTCCATTAATACATACATACGTAATTAGTTATTTTCAAATTTATTATATTTAATATTTAAATATAATTTATATATTGATATAAATAAATAATGTTGAAGACAAAATAATATTTATTAAGAAAAAATATTAATTTTTTAAAGTGATGTGAAATTGGGGTCCACTTTTGAAGGTTGATTGGATTTGTAGGGATGTAGTGTGAATAGTAGATGATTTGCAAATGGGATGATGTGGAAGTGGGACCCATTTTTTAGAGTGGGAGATGTTTGCGGGGATAAGTTCAGCCTTAGTCATCAAGGCCATTAGCAGCATGCATGCATATTGGTAATAATTTTGTTTTTGGAATTAAGTAAAGAGAAAATAGTTCTATAGCAGTAAATGAAAATAGGAAAATATCAGTTGGCATGGCCTTAATTATTGATAATTAGTTTATTTAATTCATGTTTGTGATGTTAGTCCAGGCCACCAACTACCCTCCACAATAGACTATTGTTGATGATGTACTAAGTGAAACCTTTGGTGTAGTATTTACATCCAACCTTATAATAAAATTTAAGATTTTACAAATTATTTACAAAACTATTAATATTATTAAATATTCAAATTTAGTAATAGTTAATGTTTGAAAAACAAAAAATACGTACAACAATTTGAAATCACGAATTTGTTGACAGTTATTATTCATCACAAGCTTAGTATGTAGCACCAAATGTATTAGTGACCGAAATCTCGTCTAATCATCAAGATAACAAAGGTTAACGTCATAGGACGTTGTGTTAAAATCTTAAATATAAAAAAATCGTGTAATATATTAAGAAATCATCACAAGTAAAGATGAAATTAGATATTTACCATTATACATCTTTGCACAACACATCTGAATTATCAATATAACATATTCAGGGTTTGGGTGGATCACAAGTGGGAGCAATAAATCAACATATTGGTCCCAAAAAGTACACCTTAAATATTTATCCATGTATAGTAGAATACAATAAAGCATAGTTGTTTTCAAAAGTAATAAGATAGGATAGAAAAGTAATAGAGCTATAATATCAAAAGAAGTATTTAAACATGACTCACTCGTGATCTTGAATAACAATCTTCATGAGTCTTTTCTCTCGGCCATTAGCTAATGTAGTTAGGGTGATTGTATAGACACAATAAAGCCAATCAAATCTATTTTAACAAATACATAATTATAAATGAGTAAATGTGACAACATACCCTAGAATGGAACTGAACATGTATTTGTTTTGAATGACATAGAATTGTTGGAGACAATAAAGTTTTTAATAGCATATAAAGAGCTCTCATTAAGCATACACTTGAATTTATCAACATACTCTTGTTTGAATGTCAAGTGTATACTAATACACTGATATATTAATTAATTACAAATTTTCAATGAATGTACAAAAAAATTAGACAAAATTTTCATTGATCATACATTTGAATTTTTTATTTTTTTTTGGGGGTACAATATAGATGACAAGATGTAGTTTAGTGGGATGAAAAAGTGTAAATAGAGATGGGGAATCTCCGAGTATCCTATCTCAAGGATGACAAATTGGAGAAAGCAAAGTGCAATACAATCATATGCAATGTATTCACAAGAGTAGTCTAGGTGCAAGCATGGTGTAGGGAAGAAGCATGTGTGCAACGATAGAAAACAAGTATGTAAAGGCAACAAGCAAATATGTGAAATGGGGAATTGGATGGAAATGACTTGATCTTATGCATTCAATGGTCTAAGGTAGACAAGAGGTAGTGCAATGCATGACTAACTCAAGGGAGAAACATGGCCCCATGACCCCATTACTAAGTCACATAGGACTTGGACTTTTAAATCCTAAGTCGGCTAAGACATTTTATCAAACACTTGGTGGTCTACCTTCTCCTCCCGGGCCTTGCCCTCTTGGATCGAAGGACGGGAATTGGAAATGACTAAGACTACATGAAAGTGCTACTTTCACTCTCTCATACTCCTCTCCTATTGGGATCCTTCAATGAAGAGAGAATCAATACACAACTCATCCACAACATAAGTATTTTAGGTCAAGCATTACACATTATCTCATCAATTCATCAATACAAATCTAGAATGCATAATCACAAGGCAATCAATACAAATATTAGAATTGAGTAAATTTTGATGAGTTAGGCATGTTTGAATCACAAAGCTCTTGCTTTTAGATCATAATTGTTCTGTTGCTTCGAGTTGAATTGAGTAGAATCTAATTTTAGTGCTTGCTTATCAATAATTTGATATCCCTATTTTGTTGGGTAGAGAAAGGCTACCCCTTTCCCCGTTTGGGTAGCAGGATACCTTTCTTTTTAATTGAAAGGAAAAAAGGATGGATTCATCTAGATTTGTATGCTTTAGGTGTTTAGTGTGCTTAGTAGCTGCTGAGCAGTAGTTGCATATTTGAAAATTTTGAGTGAATTTTTAATTGATTTTCTTTCTTTCATTATTGCTACTTCATCAGTTTTCCAGATTGGCTTCTGTTTAACTATTTGCGTTCTGTTTTCAATTGTAATTAGTAATGAAGTTGATATGTAATGCATCTTTTCACTGAAGTGTATGAAATTGGTACTGTAAATTACTTTGGTGTGTGTGTCATATCAGTTTTGTCTAACTGCCTTTTGTTCTTTATTGGAACAGGAAACTGTTGCATCTCCTGGAAGGGGAATCCTTGCCATTGATGAATCAAATTCCACCTGTGGAAAGAGATTGGACTGGAAAACACAGAGACGAACAGACAACTTTTTATGACCACTCCTGGCCTTGGGGAATGTATCTCTGGAGCCATCCTTTTCGAAGAGACAATTTACCAGTCAACTACTGATGGTAAGAAGTTCGTTGACTGCTTGCGGGATGGGAAAATAGTGCCTGGGATCAAAGTTGATAAGGTAGGACCATTCTCTAGTGTTTTCGAAACTTTTTTGATGTGCAACTTGATTTAATTTTAAATCCTTCTAATACTAGCCCCAACTCCCAATTTGAAGGCATTTATATTCAGATAGATTTTGTTTCCAATCTTTTAACTGGTTGACCTCTGCCTATATAGGGTTTGTCCCCACTTCCAGGATCCAACAATGAATCTTGGTGTCAAGGTTTAGATGGCTTAGCTTCTAGATCAGCTGAATACTACAAGCAAGGGGCCCGTTTTGCTAAGTGGCCACTTGCTTGTATACTTTTATGTTTCTATTTAGGTCCACTGAGTTCCTCCAAGTGAACAAGAATTAAATAGTTGATTTGGCAATATTCAGGAGAACAGTTGTCAGCATTCCTTGTGGTCCTTCTGCTTTGGCTGTGAAAGAAGCTGCATGGGGTCTTGCTCGTTATGCTGCTATTTCTCAGGTATTTTCACGTCTTTTTCTCTATTCTCTTAACCAAATCTTTTGAGTCTGTTGATTGACTTCAGCCTTGTCTGTTGAGTTCTTCCTTGTTTAGAAACATTAGTAATATACTAATATCTAAGGAGAATAAGGAAAAGAAACCTTGTGCTATCTTTTGATTGTTTTTCGATTCGTTGATGCTTCAGGACAATTGTCTCGTGCCAATAGTGGAACCTGAAATTCTTCTTGATGGAGACCGGCCACCCAATTGAGAGGACTCTTGAGGTTGCAGAACGGGTGTGGGCCGAGGTCTTCTACTATTTGGCAGAAAACAATGTTTTGTTTGAAGGAATTCTGCTTAAACCTATCTAGCATGGTTACCCCAGGGGCTGAACACTATGCTGAAAAGGAGAGTGCCTCCTGCTGTTCCTGGCATTATGATATGAATGAAATTCTATTACCATGCTCATTAGTATTTGTTCTTCAATCTCTTTGATGATGTTTTTGACATTGGTAAGAGAGAAGTGGAGAACTACAAATATGCATGGTTCCATCTATAACTTATAATAATTGATTTCATAGCTTCAACATAACTATGATCTAATAAATCAATGTTTCTCCATTTGATTTGTGTTTACGAGTGATATTGTGTGTTTTTTAGCTGTTAGTTCTTGTCCGGAGGACAATCTGAAGTGGAAGCAACATTGAATCTCAACGCAATGAATCAAAGTCCAAACCCATGGCATGTTTCCTTGTCATACGCGTGAGCACTGCAGAACACCATGCTGAAGACATAGAAAGGGCAGCCCAATCGAGAATGTGGAAGCTGCACAGAAGGCGCTCTTGGTTTGTGCAAAAGCAAACTCCTTAGCACAGGTAGGGAAGTACTCTGGCGATGGCGAAAGTGATGAAGCTAAGAAGGGAATGTTCGTGAAGGGTTATACCTACTAAGCACCAAGTTGCGGTTTTAGTAGAGTTGTATCTTGACTGCTGAGGCAGATTAAGAATACCGGTTGTTTTTTTTTTTTTTTTTATTAATTTTCTTTTTGGTCTTGAGATACGACGTTCCTCTAGTAATAAAAATGTGGTTAAGCCAGAATGTGAGTTAAGTTTGGAAGTATTTATGGCTGCTGTTACCTTTTTCTTTTTAATCAGACCACTTTAACGATGATTCTATTAACAGAGCATCTGCCCCCCATATTTACAGTTAGTATACTGTGTCCATAGCTCCCAAATAATCAAAATTCAAAAAATTTCGGTTAACTGTTTTTTAATTCCAATACTTCACTTTGGTTAATGGTTAAAGGTTTTTATAAAATTTTAATTATGGATTTGAAAATACTGATTAATCAAAAAATTCTTTAGCAATATCAGTTTACACTTGCCATCAGATGAATTTAGTGCTACAATTACTTCAAAAATCATTGGAAAACCTACAAATTAAACCAGAGAACAGAGGAGGATGTCTGAAACAAAACATATCATGCATTCATTCTGAAAAAAACATATACATTTATGAAACACTGAGTGTACATGTGCTGCGACAAATTGGACATGTTGGGTTTTTTTGCAGCCATTGGGCAATGCAAGCATTGTGAAACCTATGACAACAGGGTGCCAATTCAGTGATCACCATTCCTCTCATATATCTTTCCAGACAAATGCTGCAACATTCCCCCTCTTCCTCATCATAGCTGAGCCGTTCCGTCTTCAACATACAGATTTCCTGCTCCGACATTCCCTACTTTCCCACCATCCACCCCAGTAGGTTGAATCATCAAATCCACTACGAAACCATCCAACTCTTCATAATTATCACCAACAACAGCAGATGTGTCTTCACTCACAATCATATGACCATCCAAGAAATCAGCCGACCTCCTCCGTGGTTCTTCCAACACGTAAACTGTTTCGAGGACGACCGACAAAGACAACCCATATACCCAATTTGTGCTGCGAACTTGGTCGAAAGCAAACCACGATATAGCATAAACGATATCAGAATCTATGGCGGCGAGTGTGCCCAAGAAGAAGTAAAAAGCACTCCCCGGAGAACTCAAGTAGAAAAGTGGATTGAAATTGATTTCAAAAGAGTTGTCGCGCAAAGTAAAGGAAGAACCTGCAGGCATTATACCTCTGGTAATCCTCCGAATGTGCAATCTTCCTTCTGTTGGGTAATGCAAAGGCGAGCCACTCAAGTTCATTATTGCCGTAGCCATTGATGAATGATGTTTCTTGCAGAGAGAGATTATGTTTCTTGCAAAAGAGAGAAATAAGCAGAGACTGAGAAAAGCTGAGCGCAGAGATAGAATTAGGAAACTCACCCTACTATCTACTATAAATAAGTAAGTTGCGCCGACTTTAAGCCCCAACGGCAAAATTAAACTAGGCATGATATTAATTGGGCCGTTAATTCAATTTTAAAAATTAGATAGAAGTGTAAGGGAAAAAATATATATTTTTATATTCTCAGTTATTCTTAGCTAGCTGTTTTAATTTCTAATTTCTATCCTTGTAATATATATGTATGTTAAAATTTTATTATCTTTCTTTAATTTATTATAACCTTTTCGATTTAAGTATTTAATTTGCAAAATAGAGAATTAATGACATTTATTTTTTTTTAAATCATATTTAAGTGCCGTACATTTTTCCTATTTTACCTACACGTAGACACATAGTTGTTAAAATCATTTTTTTTTAATTTTATAAATGTAATATCAACACTAAAAAAATATAATTAAATAATAAATGTTAAAAAGTACTAAAATACCATGCACTAAATAAATTTTAATAGAGTTTAATAGTTTTGTTTATATATTCAATGCTTAAAGCTGCAACCTTTTTGAAGAGTTAACATATATATTGCAACAGTCAAAGATTAAAGACTAAAACCGCTAGCAAAAAATAATTGAGGAACTAAACTTGCTAGCAAAGAACAATCGAGGACTAAAATCACATCTTTTCCGAAGTGTAATTATACCTAGCTACTAGTAAGTTACTAGCAACTTATTATTGACTTATTGAGTTAATGTTGAAGTACACTTTTATTACTTTTTTTTTTTTTTGGTGAAAACACTTTTATTACTTATGAAATTACTATGTGAACTCCCCAAGTTCTATTCTCGAGTCTCGAGTTCTACTTTCACTTTCAAATTCTAGTGGTAAACGTTTAACTTGGACCAACATGATGAAAATAGGCTATCTTGTTTAATTTGTCACATAAGAGAGTAAAATTGACGGAGTAGGATTTGGATATACATACAATATAACTATATTACTTATTCAGAATTGATTTAAGGATAACATGTCCGTTTAAACAATATTTTATAACTACAATAAAAATTTTAAAGACCCTTATAATTCATATACGAGTAAATACCAGCCCTCAACTATTTGAAATTGAGTCTAAATTTATTTATTTATTTTTTTTTTTTTGGGTGGACTGAACCTTATAATGACATTAAAGCAAACATATACTTTCATAGCTTTTATGGAATTCCCCGGCCAGCTAGGTACACATGATGAAAAGAGAAGCTGACTAATCAACTGGGACTCTGGGAGTCAATCACTAGAAATTTCTCTAGCTATCTTCACTATGGAATATTCACCCCAAGAAGAAAGAGGAAGGGGAAAAAGGACGAGAAAAGGGTTGGAGAGGAGGGGAGATAGTTTCTCCGAATTAAGAGACTATTATCTTCGGAGAAATTCTGTCACAAAGCGTGGCGCATGAGAAATCGACACGCACCAATTGTGTGGCGTGTATTGCTCACATGCCACAAATGACGCGCAGATGGTGGGAGATATCCTGTTTCCCGGCAAATTGGTCCACACAGTGTTATGTGGATCATAACAAAAAGTAAATTTTTAATACACTAAATGTACATTGATTTTGTACTGCATGTACATTATACAATATAATGTACACACAGTACACAAATAATGTACATCCCCCGAATACAATGTACATTTTTAATATACTAAAAGTACATTATATTTGTACTGAATGTACATTATTTTACAATATACAAAATGTGATGCACACAGCTTGTGTGGACCATGGTCCACACACTAATGATTGTTGTTTCCCACCACCTGCTATATATTTAAAAAAAAAATTGTATTTTCCCCCAAACTTAAAGACTCTAATGCTCAATTGCACAAAGGTTTATTTGCTTTTTGTTTAGTTTTTTTTTTTTTTTTTTTTTTTAATTTTATTTTTAAAATTTCTATATTAAAATTTATTTTTAAAATTTATTTAGTTGTTGGAATATATATGATTTAAATTTCAATATCGAATTTTTTATTTTGTTATTTAAATTTATTTTCATTTAAAATTATAATTATAAAATTAAAGAATTCTATTTGCACCACCCTTATTGCTATTTACACCACCCTTTGATAGGTGTTCTAGCTTTATAGGCAGTGTAAATAGAACAACTTGCTATTTGCACTACCTTCATTAAAGTTATTCAAACATTAGAAACATTATTTTAATAAACTTAAATAAAATAATTATTTAAAATTAAAAAATTTAAAAAAAATTTTTAAAAAAAAACACTTGCCTTCTCCGTTTAGAAGGTAGCCCCGCGCCTTCTCACCGTGGAAGGCAAGGTTTTTTTTTTTAAAAAAAAAAATTATTTTAATATTTTAAATTTTAATAAAAATTATTAATGGTATACTTTAATCATTTAAAATTATTATGGAATCTCGTAAATTTCATTTGACCATGTTGGTGTAAATAATCATATTCTTTCTATTTACACAACTTATGTACTTGTTGAAATTTTCACCTTTTTACAATTTCAATGTTATTTACACCGAATTTTCACTGGGGTGGTACAAATAGAAACACCCATATCAATTATAGAAAAGTGAATAAAATAATATATGATGTGTAAGGGTGTAAAGAAGTAGGGCCCAAAAAAAAAAAGAAGAGAAAACCAGAGAAGGATGGAAGAGAAAATAGAAGATGAAATTATATGGTGATTTGGAAGAGTTAGATCCACAAATTAGAGAGATAACGGGAGAACCATTATATATAGATGCCTTATAGCATCTCAATTATCAATTAGTGCAAATTGAATGTGAATCTTGTCACGCCCCACTTCTAGGACATGACCCGGTCGTACCGTTACATGAAAACTTGTAACAATACGAAGCCTAACCGCACATATCTCTCGAAACCTTCATAACAACACTTAAATACATAACAACTCCACAACTCAAAATGACAAAATATAAGCAACTAGTTCTTCCCAAAAGCTCATTAAATCCACACACAAATTTTTACAATCATGAGTAGTATGTCCAAAATACATTACAAGCACAACGGGTTACCAAAAATACAAGGGTTAAAGGGAATATCCAAAAGAAACAAAAATTCGTGATAAGCTCCAACACTAGGACTAAGTCTCCTAGTTTCAAAAGTCACCTTCGAGACCCCACCACTTGTGCTCATGCTATTCACATGTCCTTACTACTCTGAAACACGAGAAAATAAAATACAAATAATGAGCTAATGCCCAGTAAGTGATACTCCTCTCAACCCCGGATCAAGTAAACCCAAAATAATACAAAATGCTTTAGAGTAATAACTCAATGAAAAACTCGATCTTTAAACTATATCGAAGTCATAATATACTTTCATCATACTATACACAAGTTCACAAAACAAGAAACTTTAGCTACGTGGGCATCAACAATATTTCATAATACAATACTTTCAAAAGCACAAATCATTCCTTAACATATGACTCATTGGCAACCTACAACTACCATTATATTCTGTGGCACATGTCATTATCGGTATAATGGTCCAAAAAGACTCGACGATTCGGAATGAGTCAGGCTCGACGATTCAGAATGAGCCGGATGGAACGTTCCAACAAATAATTCAAAAGACTCGACGATTCGGAATGAGTCAAGCTCGACGATTCGGAATGAGCAATTAGGAATGTTTCAAACCGAACAGAACAAACAACAAAAATGTAGGTTGCCTCATGAGTTTGATCAAATAATCAAAATAGTTTTTATAATCAAATAGCCCGATATAGCAAAAATCATTTCCTTAAAATCACATAACAAAATACATATTTCCAAAATAGATAATAAGTTTATCAAACTAAGAAATATGCAAGGTATAAACCATTCTCAAAATAATAATTTTCTTAGTACATAACTCTTTAAAAATCATAGAATGGTTTATTAAACCAAAGTAGTTTCAAAGGGTTTGAAATGGCTTAGTTGGAAAGAACTTAAATTAATAAGTATATGAGGTTAAGAGTTCAAGTCTCACTTTAATTAAATAATAATTCATTTAATAAGCATATATTACATATATAAAATAAACATAAGGCAAGCAGAATCAAACTCTGGAACAATCAACACCAGCACAACAACCATAAACCATTCTACCATCACTACACATGGTGATAATTTTAGTCAGAAATTTAGCTTAACTCTCATTCCGAAAACACAGTCCAACAAACCCAAACACCATCTCAATCCAGACTTCAGCTTAGCATTTCAAACTCAAAAACATATCATAGTCCAAAATATCTTTAACTCATACTAACCCTAAAATGGATATTCAAAGTAGTTGAGATTATCCCATAATAAGTTATGGGTTTTGCAAAATAAGGAGAGGAGTTAATCACTTACCTAAAACATCCAAATCTTAGCTATTTAGCTCGCCAAATACTCCTTGTCAAAAATTCCTATTATTTTCAAACATCAATCTTAGGGCTCAAATGATAAACCCAACTCAAAGAGTGAAATATGGAGGTCAAACTCACCTAGAATACTCAAATAGCTTTGAGATCTAAGCTTGAAGAAGATGGAGATCAAAGCTTCAAGGTTTTTCCCTTCCTCTATCTCTCTAGCCAATATTCTCTTTTTCTTCTTTCAAATGAGATGGTCTTCCAAGATAAAAGGGATTCCTTAAGCTTTAAGGATAAAGAGGGGTAATTTAGTAAATTCATCCAATATCATCAATTTTAATAACCTTTGACTTGTTGACCTATTTTAATAACATAGATATATTTTTATTTCTAAGATAGTGGGTATTACAAATCTACTTCATGGAAAATTATGTTGTGCAACTGTGGTGCACACGGTTGCAAAAACAGCATCGTTTTACTTAAAAAAAAAATTTATTTGCGATTGTCATTAATACGTAAACATATGTTCATAATTTTATAATTTCACATTTTGAATGTATAGTTATGAAGTTATGGATGTGTAGTTATGCATGCAATTCTGAACGTATAGTTATGAAGTTATGGATGTGTAGTTATGCATGCAATTCTGAATGTATAGTTATGAAGTTATAATTTCACATTCTGAATGTATAGTTATGAAGTTATGAATGTGTAGTTATGCAATTCTGAATGTATAGTTATGAATTATGAATGTGTAGTTGTGCAATTCTGAATGTATAGTACGTTATGAAGTTATGAATATGTAGTTATGCGATTCTGAATGTATAGTCAGGCCCGGCCCTGGGCAAGTGCAGGCTGGGCCCTTGCCCAAGGCCCATCTCTACCTAGGCGTAGGGGTGTTCATTCGGTTAACCGTTCGGTTAACCGAACCGAATTAATCGAACTTTTTTTTTTGCTTTAACCGTTAACCGAACCGAAATTTACTCTACCGAATTGACCGAACCGAACTTTTTTTCGGTTAATCGGTCGGTTAACCGATTAACCGAAATTTTTAACCCTAAAATTTAAACTTCATAAAATAATTCCTAAAATAATAATTCCAATTAAAATAAAATACATATCATAATAAATTCAGATTATTATTTATTCTATTTGACATTTTGACTATTTATGATTTTAGTAATTATATATTTAATATTTAATATATTATATATTATATATATATTCCAAAATTCGGTTAACCGTTCGGTTAATTCGGTTAACCGACACTTTCGAACCGAATTAACCGTTAACCGAATTTTAGGAAAACCTTTAACCATTAACCGAACCGAAATATTTCGGTTCGAAAACGGTTAACCGAATTTCGTCGGTTCGGTCGGTTAACCGAAATTTCTCCTAAATTTGCACACCCCTACCTAGGCGCCCATAGTCCATATATATATATATATATATATATATATATATATATATATATATATATATATATATATATATATATATATATATATATATATATATATATATATATATATATATATATATATATATATATATATATATATATATATATATTCTTTTATTGTTTTGGTCCGCGTCTTGCGACTCTGAGAGAAAGCCGGAAGGAGTCGAGGAAGACGAGGATACTCTCTCGCACCCACCGCCCACGTCACCGGTTGCTAGGCCTTCTCAAATCTGAACAGAAAAATGGAATCATCAATAAAAGCTCAAAATTCAGAAGCAAACTGCAATCTACAAATTCAGCATCGACGACAATCAACAAATCCGCCTTCAATTAGCATTTACGACCAGGCCTTCCACCTTCGCCTAATCACTACTCACTTTTACGACCTAATCCCTAATTGCAAAGGTATTTTGTAATTTCAACTAATTCTAAATTTCTCCTTTGCTAGTATTCTATTAAAAATGCAAATATGCAATTCTGGGTATTCTGATTGAATTATGATGTGTGATTTGTGAATTATTATGATTTATGATTTGTGATTTGTAATTACAGTTCAGGAATTAAGATTTGTGAATTGTTTATTGTAATTAGGAATTAGGATTTGTGAACCGCAAACTGTTGTACTGCTTAAGTGCTTACTGCTTAGTATCATACAACTGTTATATTTATAATGATATATGCAATATTTGTGGACTCTGACTGCATATCTGATAAAGTAATTGGATAATTGATATATTAATTATTTTGTGCTAAAAAATATCTATGATATAATTGATATTATGACAGCCCTACACACCGCTGATGCGCTCAGTCGGTGGACTGTGATCCTCTTTTGGGGACTGCGATCCTACACACCGCTTGACGAACTCAGTCGGTGGGTCGTAGTAGATCAAGCCCTACACACCGCCTGAGGGACTCATTTGGTGGGCGATGATCTTCGGAGACTACGACCCTACACACCGCTGGACCATACACTCGGTGGATCGCAGCCGACCATAGCCCTACACACCGCCTGATCACTCATTCGGTGGGCTATGGCCTTCCTCGGGCTAGTGGCCCTACACACCGCCTGGCGCGTCCAGTCGTGGACCATAGCACACGAGGCCCATGTGGACCGCAGCCCAAGAAGTGAATCACTGACCGCAGCCAGGAAAATGAACCGCAGCTCATAAGTAACCAATTTGACCGCAGCCAACTTCTGAACTGCAGCTCAGGAACACCCAATTTGATCGCAACCAAATTGGGGTATCATACATCACATAACACATAGTAGCACGTATTAGCACATTGGGAAGGGGAGACGTATAAATAAACTTACGTGTGATCATTCACATACTAAGAATAGTCCCAAGGGTTTCATGCATCTTCCACCTAGGCCAACGGGTTACCGATTCAACTAGCATGCAATTCCTAAGAGTCTTCTATCTCACGAATGGCACCCGAAACATCAAACTAGACTCATGCACGACAAACGGGGACCGTTGGGACACCACGGGGATTGGGGAACATCAAACGGGGAAGCCAAAGTCCCGAAGTGGGCGACGACCAGCGGGTAGCCGATGGGTGGAGGGCCACCCGCCGGCTGCCCGCTGGTGACAGACTTTCCGGGCAGCGGGTGCCCGGCGGGCAGTCGCCTGCCCGCTGTTGGCGGCGTCACTTTGGGCAGCGGGTAGGTGGCGGGTCCCCCTGCCCCCACCTACCCCCACTGACTCTTTATCAAAATAAACATCCCGGGATCCTTTGTGGAACCCGAAACCATGCTTAGACACTTTTTAAACGCAAAAAACGACATCACGTAGGCAATTAACGGATCAAAAGCAACAATCACATAAAACACGACCTATCATGACTTCTAAACATAATCAACACCCGAACATGTGAATTCCCACCCAAATATACCAAGAAAATCCCAATACGAATTTCATGATTCAACCTAGGGCTCTAATCATATTTAAATTAACAAGATCATATTTTATCTTTTAAATCAAGAAACATCAAGACTTATCAAGAATATCACACAATCATCAAGATCCTCTTATCCTCATCAAGATTATCAAGATCACACATAAAATCATCTCATCAATCATCAAGATCACATCACAATTATCATATCAAGACACAAGCATATAGAGGAAGCCAAAGAAGGGGGGCAAATTATGCCCTGGACCCGTGTCCACAATGCATTATGGACACGAGTCCAAAACGACGTCGTTTTTAAGAAAAACGCGTCATTCCAGTTTAAAAAAAAAATTGATTTTGTCTCGCCGTTAACGGCGTTATTCGTTTGTGCCATTATGAATGTACAGTTATGACATTATGAATGTACAGTTATGACATTATGAATGTACAGTTATGACATTATGAATGTAAGTTATAAAATTATAAATACAGAATTCTGACATTATTAACTTACAATTATGAACATATAGTGATAAAATTATGAACATAGAGCTCTAAAATTGTGAACATGGAGCTTCGAAAATTATGATTTTACAGTTATTGAATTATGAATGTACAGTTACGGAATAATGAATGTACAGTTACGCAATTATGAATGTACATTTATGCAATTATGAATATACAGTTATGGAATTATGAACACAAAGCTCTGACATTATGAACATATAGTGATAAAATTATGAACATAGAGCTCTAAAATTGTGAACATAGAGTTTCGAAAATTATGAAGTTACAGTTATTGAATTATGAATGTACAGTTACGGAATTATGAATGTACAGTTATGGAAGTATGAATGTACAGTTATTGAATTATGAATATAGAGCTCTGACATTATGAACTTACAATTATGAACATATAGTAATAAAATTATGAACATATACTCTTATAACGAATCTGAAATTTAAAAAAAAAAAAAGAAAAAAAAAAAGAAAAAAGAAGATAAGAGTGCCTAACGGCACTGTTACCCATGTCCAGCATGCATGCTGGACACGGGTCCAGAGCATAACGATTGAAGAAGGGGATTATAGCAAGGAAAATAGGTTTTGTTGAGACATGGGTTATCTTTTAGCCTTAATTAAATTCTTGGCTATGAAGGATCTTTCTTTAAGATTTCTTCTTTCTTGATTTCTCCTATGGGAATTCTTGGAGATTCTTGTGTGGTGAAAGTTATTGTGGTGTGGGTTCTAGGTGCCTCCTATGCCCCTATTTATATATCTAAAAGTCCTAATTAGGGTCTAAATGGTATGGACTTGCCAATTCTATTCCTTATAGGACTAAGGGGTTGGTTTTAGGGATAAGGGTCCATGGGCTATGGTGGACCCTTCTTAGCTAATTAATTGATTTTAATTCTCTTTTTAGGGTAAGTAATTAATTAATTAGTTTGGTTTAGGGGTCGTAACACGGGGTGTTACAACTTTAGCCTACAACCCCACATTGTTTCATGTTCAAATAATGTCCTACCTTAGAGGCTATTAGGATATTATAAGAAATCAGTCCACCGGGTATAAAAGCACTATGCGAATCAGATATAATATTATCCATCAATGGCTTCATTCTGTGCGTAATCATTTTAGCCATAACCCTATAAATCACATTGCTCAGGGCTATATGTCTAAGATCAGAGACCAACTCTGGGGTATTCTTCTTCGGGATCAACACCACATCAGTATCATTCAGACCAGAGGGGAAGGAGCGCGAATTTACGCAATCCACAATAAAATTTGAAATATCCCCACCAACAATATCCCAAAAATGCTGGTAGAAACCCGGATGCATACCATCTGGGCCAGGTGCTTTATCAGGAAACATTGTAAAGAGGGCATCTTTGACGCCATCTATTTCAAAGAGTCGTAAAAGTGATTCATTCTGTGCCTAGGTTACTCGTAGGATAACATTATCAAATAAAGGCTCACCATTCATAGGATTACTCGAGCAGAAGATTTCCTTAAAATAATCCAGAATAACATCCTTCATATCCTCCCCTTCCACCCACTCCCCATAGTCATTCATAAATCTAGACAAAATATTCTTACTTTTTCGGTGAGAGGCATACTTGTGATAGAACTTTGTGTTTGCATCAGAACCTTTGAGCTAGTGTTGCTTGGCTCTTTGTCTCCAGTACACATCCTCCTGGGTCTCCATACGGCACAGGGCTTCCTCCAAAAGTTGGAATTCCACTAGGGAGGCTGAATCAGTGCACCCTCTCAGATGCTGCTGTTCCCTACGGAATTGCGTGATTTTTTCACCAAACTTGTGATAGCGGTCACCTCCCCATTGGGCCAGATGATTCCCACAGTGTTCAATATCATTTTTTGTGCCTTCATTCCTCCCTTCACCCCATGACTTAGCCACCACAGTCCTGCACCCTTCATCATATAGCCATGTCATTTCAAAACGAAAACTTTTCCTTCCCCCACCTCCCATTGGTCCATAATCGCGGATTGCCAGGAAGATGGCAGAATGATCAGATGTTCTTGTTAGTAAATTGGAAACCATAGTTCCAGTAACAATACCGCACCCGTCATTAGTAGCAAGCATCTTATCAACAATTAAACTTAAATGGGAGGGCAAAATCGACATTTCATGTTTACTCCAATTTGGGAAAGCAATCGTCGTCTTCCTTCACCCAAGAAATCGTGGTCTTCCTTCACACACACACTGCACTTAGCCAAATTCCAGCACAGATATAATTGATCACCATTCCAATTAAAGAACACAAAATCATCTTATTAACCTCCATAGCTGCAATTAAGGAACAACACTGTAATCCATTCATCATAATTACAAACATTAACCATCTCTAATCAGTGCTCAAGCGTTTCAATCAAATTCAGACTCACAAAATCAAACCAAGAACACAAAAGCTAAACATATTATAGTAATGAAGAATGGAAATGGTACCTTAGACTACTTGCAGAGGCACTGCTTGTAAAGATTTGAAGGGCAGATAAATAAGGCACAAAATACTGAACTATGGTTTTCCCTGTGTCCAATCTGATTGGAACTCCAGCGCCATAAACACTCAATTCATCATAACAACTCCAAAGATCACCCAATGCATGTAAAGTTTAATTGTTGGTGTGTGTTCCTTGATTATCATCGTCTTTTTCCGGCGACGGAACCAGAACAACCAGCGGGAGGTGTGTGACTTTGGTCAAGGATAGCTTTCCCAAATTGGAGTGAACATGAAATGTCGATTTTTCCTGCACCCCCCATTTAAGTTTAATTCTTGACTTAAAATTTTCCGGTCATATTTGGTCGGTGTGATCAAAATCGATAAAAATTTTATAGTCAAGGCACTAAATTAACATTTTTGATAATCAATGTTGCAATTAACACAAGTGCAATAGTCAGTAGACTAAAATTGAAATTTAGTCTATGTTATTAGTGTATTTAGTATGGCAAATAAAACCCCTTATTTATTTTTATATAAGTCTCATTTTTAAAAGGCTATACAATCAACAAGTCAAGAACAATTTTAGAGAAGAAACTTTGGAGAAAATACCGTGAAATTAATTGGAGCATGGTGTGTGTACATGAGTTGTAGTTGTAAGAACTTAATTTGAAGCAGCCGATTGGAGCAACAGGTGAGATTGGAACTATCAAGATTACGGAAGAAGCTAGGGTTGAACGTGTAAAGGAACAACCAAGATTGAGAAATTAAAGCAACTAAGGATGGATAAAAAATTATAAAGAGAAAGAGGCGAGATTGAAGCAAATTAAGAAGCAGTTGAAGTTGCAATAAATAAATTAATAAAAGGCATTAGAGATTGCACAATTAAATGTGCAGCTAAAGTTGCATGCATAAAATAAGGAAGCAAAGGAAGTTTTACCGTGTTCTTATAAGCAGATTAAATTGGAAAGAGCTAAGTTTAATTAAGAACCAACTTATTATGGAAAGAGCTAAGGTTGTCAATTGTTTAATTCACTACTGGAAATTATGGAATTTCCGACCACCTGAAAGTGATCTTAAATCAAGTCAAAAGCCTTGTTCCGACCACTTTTGGTATCCGAAAAACCTTTGTTGCTATTTTCGACCATTTTTTGGAATTTTTGGTATCAACTTAATTTAATATCATTTTCAGGTGGTCGGAAATTCCATAATTTCCAATAATGATTTATGGAAGGAGCTAAGGTTTGAGAGCTAATTTATAATGGAAAGAGCTAAGGATTGGTTCTACATACAACTCAAATATACATCAGCTAAAATGGAGAGCTAAGGATGTATAAAATAATTAAGGAGATGAAGTTCACAACATGAGTTTTCAAATAAAACACTCCTAATTGGGCCAATCTGAAAAAAATTTATTTGACCAGCACTTTGCCCCTTAATTAGGCCGGCCCAATGCGAATGGGGATTAGTCTGTGTATGGCTCGGGCTTAAAGGTGTCTCCTACAGTTAAAGCCTGCTCAGAACACCTCATGGTTTGACCAAAATAAAATAAAATAAAACACTCCTACTAAAAATTAATTTTTAAACAAAATCAGAGGGAGAAAAAGTCTATAAAGTTTTTGTAAAGACTAATCAAAAGATGGAAAAACTACAGGATCTGCTGACAAAGTTTAAAATTTGAGATTGTCTTTTTTTTTCAACGGACAAATTTTCAAACAACTATATGAGGATGAAGATTTGAAGAAGCCAAATGACAACAAGTGCGATACACTCTAGATCAAGCAAGTGAAATTCAAAGAGCATACAAAGATCTTCATCTTGAAAAGAGACTTAGCTACCCATTATAGATATTCATTCAAAAGTCTCTAAATTGGAAGAAAGAAAAATCTTGTTTTTAAACAAGTGGTTTCTCTACCGATGGTAGATATAGGATAGTACATAGAGTTGTGAAATCTTAGTTTCAGTGTTGATGCATTGGAGCTGTGTGATTAGTGCTAGTTTTGTGATCAAGAAACTTAGATCATTAATTCATTGTATCTTGTACCGGAGTGGTGGATATAGTGAATTCGTCCTGGAAATAGGAATAGAGTGAAAGACTAAAAGTAGAAGTATTATTACATACACCTTCGAACCACTATATTGATATGTTCTTTATTGTTTTACTTTTATTTATTTTTACATGCACTATTACATGTGAATTATACACGACACAACCACTACACAAGTTTTTAAATTTCGATGTGCACAAGACACTGATAATATAATTTTATCAACTATTCTAAATTCATTATATATATATATATATATATATATATAAAAGAGTCAATAAAGTTATGTTTCTAATGGGAACTAAAAAATGTTCGTGTAATTATTAGTTTTAGGCTAAGCCTCAACTATCTAATCCTGCGGTTGAGAGCGCCTCTCGCATCACGAGCAAGAAGAGCTGTCAAACCTTCTATTGCATCTGGAAAAACCCAAGTGCCCCAATCTTTAGTTTGAGCTAGATTGGCAAGAAAATCCCTGCAGCAGTTCCCTTCCCTGAAGATGTGTTTGAAGGCAATCCCCTCAAAATCTCGACACCATACCGAGGCAGTCCTCCAAAAGAGGAGTTATCAGAATCTGTTTCACCATGCATGAGTGTAATTATTAGTTGAAATGAATGGTTCATATTATTTTGATTTTATTATTATTATTATTATTATTATTATTATTATTATTATTATTATTATTATTATTATTATTATTATTATTATTATTATTATTATTATTATTATTATTATTATTATTCCTACTTTACCCTCTATTATATCATTTACTTTTTCCTAAATACTCTGCATTCTTTCAGTGTAAACTTTAGTAACGGAATATTCCGTTAACTATATTTTTATTCTTAACTTACTTATTGATTTTAATAGGAAAGGTCTTAGGTTCGAACTCCATCCCAATCAATATTAACATTTTGCATATTTCTCGATCACTATTGTCACTATTTTTTTTTTCTAAGGCAGGAGTATTAGGTCTTTTTAAAACGATTAACAATCGTTATACCCTGCACCACGACGCACACAACATTGTGCGTCCTGCGCCTTCCAAAATGACGTCGTTTTGTTAAGTTGTGTAGGAAGTTGATGTGATTATGTACATTATGGTATACAATTATGTACATTTGTTTATATAATTATGTACATTTTTTTATACAATTATGTACATTTTTTTATACAATTATGTACATCCGAAACAACGAATTTATGTGTATTATGTTAAGAGTTTATCTATATTATGTTAAAAGTTTATGTGTATTATGTATTATGTTATATTATGTGTATTATCTTTTCAAAAAAAATATGTGTATTTTCTTATTCAATTCTGTGCATTTTAGTATACAATTGTGTGTATTTTAGTATACAATTATGTGCATTTTTGAAATATGAGATTTTTTTTAAAGAAAATTAGCAATCGACACAGGAAAGCGGAATTAAAAATAAAAAAATAAAATTCCAAAACGACGTTGTTTTGCACCAGGATGCACAATGCAATGCGCGCCCGGTGCACGATATAAGTAGGCAAAAATTAATAGCCTACATATTAAATAGGCTTTTAAACAGACTTCATATCATGTAAGGCCAATTGTAGGCTCAGGCTTGAGAAGCCTACATACAAGCCCAGACTCAAGCCTTACAATCGTTATGTTGTGCATCAGTATGCACCGTGCATGGTGCATACTGATGCAAAAACGACGTCGTTTTGACGTCTAACTTAAAAAAAAATAAATCAGAATTGCCTAATTACACATCCATAATTTCATAACTATACATCCAGAATTACATAACTACACATCCATAATTTCATAACTATAAATCTAGAATTGCATAACTACACATCCATAACTTCATAACTATACATCCAGAATTGCATAACTATACATCCAGAATTGCATAACTATACATCCATAACTTCATAACTATAAAATCCAGAATTGCATAACTACACCATGCATAATTACACATCCATAATTTCATAACTATAAATCCAGAATTGCATACCTACACATCCATAATTTCATAACTAAATCAGAATGAACGAACTAATAAATGAACAACATAATGTTATTGTTGGGAATCGAAATTGATTTTTTTTAAGTAGGACACGCGTTTTGATGCAAAACGACGTCGTTTTTGCATCCATATGCACCATGCATGATGCATACGGGAAGCCTTAGATTTCTATAGTAGGTCTAGACCTAATTTTCTAGAGCTCAACTCGGCTTGACCTATTTTTATCTCTACATTTAGGTATATCAGTATATGATAGAAATGGCATGGGCTACTTTGTGACAACCCAAAATTTTAATTTTCTAAATCCAATTTTAAGAAATTTCAAAATAACCATTTTCACTCCATTAATTTTTTTTTGCGATCGAATGGTGTTTGAATAAATTATTTTAAACACATTTTAAATCAATTCAACACCAAAGTTTATTTTTAATCCAAAATCCTAAATTTTTGTGTAACTCGCGTACCAAGTTTTAAACTGAGAAACCAATCTGAGTGAGACCGGGAGTATTCTAAGAAGCTTTAAACAAGTGTTCATCTAGAAAACTCTTTGAGAAAATTCCTTTTCAACCCCAAAGTATTTTAAATAGCAATTCTAGCCTTGGGTCCATGATGCTAGGTGAACCACAACCTCCCAAAAGCTTTTCATGATGCACTATTTAGCAGGGTTGGGGTTCAGCCTTGGAAGAATGATGCACTATTTAGCCAATCTTTTGCCATTTTTACCCTCCACCAATCATTGTGGATTCTCCTAGGGTTTAGTGCCCCTATAAATAAGAACACAATTAGACCTTGCCTCTTGATTCCCAACCTTGTCTTCCTCCTCAAAAGCTCCACAAGACATCCAAGAAAATCACAGTAAGTTTCATACCATTTCATCTCTTCTAGTTTTAATTTCTTTCCTAGCTTTCTTCTCTGAGAACTTAGTCTTAAGGTTGTTGTTTGAGATGTTTAGGAGGTGAAGGAGGGTGTAGCTAGCTTCGGAAGAAGGTGGAATCCCAACAAATAGGAGGAGTTTACAAAGGTCAAAGGTATACCCCTCCTGGACTCTCTCTTTGATATTTGGCTATGTGAAGCATATTATTTTGAGTAGAAATGAGTAGAAATGGTAGAGTTTTGTTGTGTTTGAGCTTGGAAGTGATCTAGTATTTGTCTTTGTAGTGTTGATAATGTTTTGGATGCTTTGGACATGCTTGAAATGTGTTTTGCAAATGAAATAACCTATCTGGTGCACACACAGTGTGCACCAGACCTGAGTAACGGCCCTAGCCGCGGCCATCAAAGGGGTCGCCGGCTCTACCGGGCCTAGGGCACGACCCTAGGAGAGGGTCGTTGCCAAGGCCCGGCTATGTTGCGGCCTTAGGGGGGCGGCTCATGAGGAGTCCCGCCCAGGTCCCTGAGTATTGTTCTGAGAAGATTTTGTGCAGTGGTCGGATCTTTGTGGCTTAGCTACGTATCGTTTCGGGCCAGGTGTCACGGGCCCTTGTGGTTCGGTACCCCGGGGCCTTCTCGACGCACGTTTTGGCTTTGATTTCGTTGAATTTGGATTAGAAATGAGTATGTTATGATGGATTTGGTGATGATTTTGCTTCACAGTACTATTTGTTGAGTTCACTGTAAATGAGATTTGCCTTGTTTTGTCTTCCTGATGTTGTTGAGAAATGAATAGAAAAGAATGATCATTCTGAGAATATGATTTATTAGAAAAGCATGACTAGAATGTGATGTTTGATTAATGGAATTTGGAGTATATTTTGATGATAGAAATATATAGAATTTGATATGTTGCAAGCCGAGCATGATATTGTATTCTTGAGAATTTTATGATTTATATACATGGATTTGAAGCATGTTGTATAGTCTTTGACATTCCATGTAGTCCATGTTTTAAAAGTGCATAAGTGGCCAACGTGAGCCCAAGTATTATTTTCCAAAAATATCATATTCCACATAGAGCATCCTTATCTTATTTTTGAGAATGAGTTGAGAAGTATGTGCATTTCTTTTTGCATAAGTTAAATGTTGCATATATGAGATGCATGAGTGACATATCTATATATATCTATGGTGAGGAAAACCTTGTTTTGGAGGATCCGTTTGGACTATGTCCGCTCGAGAAGAAAGAAATGTACATTGCGGTCCTAGTATATGTAACACGGCGTATTCCTACGTTACGAGGTTGGAGACTTCCCGCCGGGTATGGAATCCTGGTTAGGGGGTGTGCACACTAAAAGTACGATACCTGATTCCACAGAGTATGAGTATTGGAACCACGAGATTGGTTCTGTGGGCGAGTTGAGTGTGCGGCCGGCTAGATTGCCGAGCCGGTTAGGTCCATTCACGATTCGTGAAGACCTACCTCCCCACGAGTTAGAGGTTCCGTAGTTACAGATGTGGCGGATGCACGAGATTGCACCGTACGCTAGGGCTTCGCTGCGGCGGAGTACCTGCCTCGCACAAGAAGAGAAACAAGAAAGTATGAGAAAGTTTGAGCAAGAAAGAAAATCGAGTCAAGAGACTCCAGAGAAAGAAATCAAGCAAGAAACCTCCACAGAAAAGTATTCTATTTACAAACGAGTGTATAAGTATACTTATCCTATAGCATCTTATTGCATTTGAGCATAGTATTGCACGAGATTACATTTGAGTATCGTATTACACGAGATTGCATAATGAGAATGTTTGTACGAGATTGCATCTGAGTATAGTATTGCACTAGATTGCATATGAGAATGATTAACCGAGATTGTTTATCAAGCATGATTGCTTTAGTTGCATTTTGATGTCTTACATATCCAGTTTGCACGATGAGAACTTGATAGCATGAAGACAATTTCGTATTGGTTGTTAGTATGAATTTGGCTGATAGCATGAGTTAGTTATGAGAAATATGTGTTGGTATATTTATGTTTATGAGTTACTTATATTTGAAGCATGCCTGTTGATATTATAGGTTGCGAGCATATAGAAAGTCGGTGATGTATGTAAAGTTGTCTAAGTGTTGAGATTGTTTGATTGAGTTTGTGAACAAATCTTTTTTTTTCAAAGTATATACTATAGTACTTTACAGGGTTGAGTGTGGTTATACTTAGCTTCGTGCTAACGGGTGTTTTCGTATTTGTCTATGTGTTGTTTGTAAAACCCCTTTAAGGTGGGCCCAACGTTGATAAGTGATCGAGTTAGACTAGCCTAGTAGTTATAGAAGTCTAAACTCTTATTGTAACACTCCTAAATTTTAAAACTTTTAACGCTTATGAAATGAAGGTAATTCTATTATCAAATCCCAAACAGAGCATAAACTAAACATAAATGTCAGGGTGCTATGCCACATCTGAGCTGGAGAACTCAGATGCACAAGCTAAACTAACCGAACAACAGAAATCCTCAAATCATTGTCTAGTACAACATCAAGGAACGCAGGCCGATAAAAGAACTAATCTAGCTAGGTCCACAGGTCCAACTAGCGCGCTCCAGAGCTACTCATCTGTGCCTGAAAGCCAAATATATCTGTTTTGCGAATAATGCTGGTAACCCACTCCAACGCGTTAAACAATATAGGTACATATATATATATATATATATATATATATATA